>NC_081184.1:6854106-7228473 GCF_029867415.1 Vicia villosa | reverse complement strand
GGTAGAACAGCGGGATAGGGCATCATGAGTTTTTGAGCATGAGTACGCACCCATCTGAGGTAAAGTTCCATAGGAATAGAATTCCATTGCCCCAGAGTTTTGCTTTCTATTCTATAGACACTGTCCCAAGCCTGTATGAATCTTCGTCGGTGTCTGTGAGAATCATTCTCGTAATCAAACACAATGCCACGGATAATCATGTCATGAGGACCGTTGCTTCTTGCATATCCGAATTGGCGTAGAGCTAGAGAGGGATTGTAAGTGATACCTCCTTTAATGCCAAGGAGTGGCACGTTAGGGTATTCTCCACAATGATCAATGATAGTAATGTCTCTTTGAAAGAAGTTGTTCCATCGGATATCTGAATGAGATAAAGACATGATTCTGTAAGACCATTGTGCTCTTTGTTCATTTCTCAGTACTGATCGGGGAAGATGACATGTAAACCACCTAGCCAGCAGTGGTATACAGCACATGAGAGTTCCTCGCTTCTTCGTGGTACGAGTGTGTAGAGAGTGTAGGATGTCTCCCAGCAATGTTGGTACCCGGGTTGCGAATTAGGAAAAGGTTGATGATGTGTACACTTATGAACTGGTCGGAATTAGGGAACAAAACCAACCCATAGATCAAAAGAGCCATAACTTCTTCAAAAGCTGGATAACTTTTGTTTTCTAGCAGTAGTCGAGCCTTTTCCAGTAAGAATTTGGCAAGCAAACCCTCAACTCCACTCTTTGTTTCCCAATTGGATTTGATTTCTGACTTTTGCAGATGTAAAGCAGCAGCAATGACTTCAGATTTTGGTTTTCTTTCTAAACCAGTGAAAGGTAATTGATTTCGGATTGGTAATCCAATTAATTCAGAGAATTCTTCCAAAGTGGGTACCAACTGGTAATCAGGAAATGTGAAGCAATGATGTTCAGGGTCGAAGAACTGGAACAGGACCCGTATCATGTCTTCTTCAAACTTTGAGGTAACCAAATGGAGTAGGTGACCATGCTTTTCAGTGAATTGAGCATTCCTGGGGAATTCTGCTACCAAGTCTTTGAGTTCAGATGGCACCGTTGAGATATTGATTCGGATGTAATCTCTGGTGGCGGGAGCCATTACCTGCAAAAACAAAAGTAAACTCTTTGATCCTTGAAATGTGTAGTGCAAAAATGATGTGCTTATGATGCAAACATGTGGCACACAAAAACAAATCAAACAATAGCCTTAGGTTTAAAGGCTTGCATGAGGTTGATAGGTGATACCCTCCCCTCTGAAGTTGAGTTGGTTGAAAACCTGTCCTAGAATAGTATTCGGGTTCTATGATCCTTGGAGACAACATCTCAATACGGCGCTCGGACGGCCGATCAAGAATATTCCTCGAGGATAACTAGCTTCGATCAATTTCAAAGCTAACCACTTAATAGGCCACAAGTCAAGTTCAACTAAAAGGTTCTAAGACAAATTAGTGTTAATGACACTTCGGAAGCCTAATATACTCCTTGATCGCTTTCAAGGGACATCAGTATAAACCAAAGTATCACACTAACGATGACTACCAGATCAACCGTATCGGTACATGCCGTACAGTTTCCTTGGTCTATTGTCATATACTTAAGGTATCTCGAGATTCGGGTTAGAATCTTTCACACAAGCAAAGTACCCAAGCAAACCTGTGAAAAGTAAAGCAATCAGATCAAACAATTGAAAACATCGAAATGATCTATACTCTAAAGGTAACCCCTTTTGAAAACATTTTGAATTTGTATTCCCCAGCAGAGTCGCCAGTTCTGTGGACCGTCCTTTCGGGCCATACCCCTCCGTGGGTGGGATACGTGAACTGACTCTTTTTTGTCGATCGGACGCTTTCGCGTCACTTTTGAAAAAGTTTACAGAGTCGCCACCGACCTTTTATTTTATCCAATGAAGGAAAGGTTTATAAAAGAAACAGAAAAAAGACCTTTGAGAGATTCTGGGTAAGGGGGTAGGTTATACAAAGGGAAGGTGTTAGCACCCTTTGTATCCATGGTTATCCATGGGCTCTTTAGTTTGCTTAGCTCATTTGCTTTACTTTTCAATTGATTCGGAATGCTTTACCTGTGTTTTTGAAATACCTTTGCAAATAGAATTTGTAATGATCCTTGTGCGGATATATACAAATGCTTGTTTATCTTTCGAAAGATGTTTTGAAAAGATCGTTAATTTTGTAATGATCCGTGTTTGGATGTATACAAAATATTGTCTTTTGGAAAATTCGTTTTAAAAAAAACAACAGTGTATGAGAATTTTGTTTGTTTTGATTTTGAGCAAGCAAACTAGGAGGTCTACCCTGAGTTAGGAGGTCTTTATCCTTGTTCCCTTTAAAAATCTATCCATTCGTCGGATATAAACAAAAGGTTCGATTTTGTACTCGAAACAGTAGAAATGTAACTTTGATTTTGAAAAGAGTGAAAAGGGGTTACCCTAGGAGGTGCAAATGTGATTGTGATTGAATTCAGATATTTATCTTTGAAGTTAGTGATCTGACGGTTCAGTTTTATCTTTGACATACACGCAGTTTATATGGGTGCTGGAAATTAAAATGCGGAAATGTAAAGTGCAGAAAGTAAATCTACGCTATTACATCGATTGTGCGGGAAATGTAAACTAGCCTATTTACATGAATTTGACATCCTATACATTTATCTAGGAATTTTAAATTGCAAGAAATAAAAGGCATATTTTTGTATTTTTGTGATTTATTTTAAATATAATTAATGCATTATTAATTAATTTAAAATAAAGAGAAGATGGAAATATGATTAAACCTAGCAAATAAGTTTAAAAATATGTACAAAATGTTTGTTAATTGATTTTAGAACAAAACTAATTTTTTTGGAATTTTTGAAATTTGTTTTTGGATATTTTAAGTTAATCAAAACATAATTATGCAAATAATTACACAAATAATTAAAACTTAAAGAGAAAATTATCCTAAATATGTACAAAATTAGTTTATGATATATAAACAATATTTAACACAAAGAACAATTTTTTTTTGATTTTTTGACTAATTAAAATAATTAATAAGCAAATATACAAATACATACTAATTAATTATGAAAAATATTGAAATTTTGAAGAAAAATAAAATATTTTTGTTTCATAAAATAATATATTATTTTAGAAGTTTAAAATATTTTTTGTGGAATTTTTTGGAAGTTTTTAACTATTTTTAATTAATTTATCAAAGAAACTAAAATAAAAATAGAAAATAAAATTAAAAATATAAGGATACTGATCTGGTGTGGCAATTAATGAAGGAGCATGGTGAGCTTGCATGTGTGAGGCGTTGGATTGGCTTTGAGATTGATCCAAGGGCACAGATTTGTAGGTGCATGGTATGATGGTGTACACTGAATCCAAGGGGATTCAAAGTCTTTGCAGGGGCCCACGCTGGATTGACCAGCGAATAAGATTTGAGGGAAGGGCCACCTTGGCGCGCTGAAAAGTCAGACGAACCACGCTTGGACGCGTGGTCGTCTTCAACCTCCAGAAGTGAGGTTTTCAGCTTCAAATAGCGGGGGTTTTTAACCTCCCCTATTTGGACGTTAAAATTCCAGTTTTTTAACAACCTATGAACCTGCAAAAAATACGAGTTAGCAATAGAAACAAGTGACCCAGATCCACTAATTAGAGTGTCCTGAATCCAAATATGTCATTTGTTTTAAGGTTTGAAGCTCCTAGCTATGGATACGAAGAAGATGAAGCTTAAACACTCATGGACTCGTTTTAATGGTGGAGCCTGATCCTCACGTTGGAACACTCATGCTAAGGCCCAGATCACACATATAGGTCCCCATAAGGATGTTAGGGTGGTTAGTTTGCAGTGAAATTAGTTGCATATACAAAAACGAAAATAAAACTCATATGTACATGAAGAGCTTTAAGTGCTTTATACGACTCTCATATGTCTATATTTAGAGCTCAATCTTACTCTATAATGTTTGAGGAGATGATTAGAAGTGTTTATTGGTATTGATATTGATTGGAAATTTGAATTTGAAAATTACAAAGTATATGCAAATTTTGAGAATTTTTGTGATATTTCTTGCTATACTCTTGCCCTATTTCGTGTGTCCCCCCCGTCTGTCCTTCTATTGTGGATGTATGATGCTTCTTTTATAGCCCAAAGGCTGCTTGGAAGTGAAGCAAGAAGCCTTGTTGTCTTTGTTGAAAGTTTGATTTTTAAAATATTAAAAATCTTTGAATTGTTGACCAAGCTTGACTCCATTCAATGCTCTTGTCTTGCTCTTCAATTCTTGCAGAAAAAATGAAGATTCCTTGAAGTGAGTCATACTTGGAGGCCAAGCAACCATTATCCATGCATTTTCCTTTTAATTTTAATCTTAAAGTAAGATAAAATTATGCAAAAAATGGCCAATAAAGATGTGGGCTTTGTCTTGGTCGTGGGAGGCCCATAGTAACATGGCAAAGATGTTTGGACCATAAAAACTTGGCATCTTTTGGAAAAAAACATTTTTGAGCAATGTTGATTTCATGCATTTTCCCAAAATTTAGCCAACTTCAACAAGGTGTAAATCCTTCAATTTTTGTCATATGAAGGAGATCTTGCACTTTTTGGAAACCTCAAAGAGTCCTCTAACCAATGTCTTTGGTCTCATATCAAAATGATTTTTGGTTCTCCTTGTGTGTCCATTTGAAAAAAGTGTCTTTTTGTTGACTTTGAAAATGACCTGTAATGTCTTTGGCCATATTTTTCAAATGGTGAATGCTATGACCATGGGATCAATTGCATTTGAAAGATAATTGAATTTCCTTCAAAATGAGCTTTGGTTGACATTTTTTGGATGAAGGATGAGAGAGTTATGATCAGTCAAAGTTGAGTTGACTTTTCAGGCAAAAACCCTAATTTTGAATCTTAGGGTTTTGTTGATTTTTGATCTTTCCTTGATGAATTGTGATCATCCAATGATCAAATGTTGAATCCTTTGACAAAATATGGACTTTGACAAAAAATTTCATTTTTGACTGTCAGTTGACTTTTTTGGTCAAACGGGTCGTCTGTTGACTGTTTGAGCTGCTGACGGTGCGTCTGAGTGAATTGAAGTTTGAAAATTTGTATGATGGTACTTTGAGATGTATGGATGTATATGAAATCCATTTGAGCTCTCAAAACTTGTTGCTCCTGTTAAAACAAGAAAAACCCTGATTAGGGACTGTCTGTATAGGAGGCAGTTAAGCGTACCTGATTTTTGTGCAGTGTTGAGTTTCTGCTAATCATGTGATATTCAGAAGACTTCTAACACAAAAATCTTGGAAATTTGAATTGTGAATGATTGATTTGATTGATTGTACAAATCACTGTGAATTGTACTGTCTGCAGTTTGTCTGTCAACCGACTGTTCGTGTACTGAAGCAGCAGTTAAAGTGAAAAATCAACCGTCAAAGTTAATTTTCTTTTTTTTTTTTTTGTTGTTATTTTTGTTTTTGTTTGGTGTGAAGCATGAAAATTTATTTACATGACTTGTTAGAAAACAGAAACATAATAAATAACTGATATTTACGGTATGCGGGCAAAATTACCGATAATAACCTGAAAATTGTTAAATGCACAGAAATAGAAATATTTGACTGGCAGAAACACACAAAATATTATCTTAGTAATTAAGCAATATTATGACAAATAGTACAACATTTAATACTGACAGTATAAATATTACATACTATTGAACAGTACGACGAATAGACGGTACGTTTAAGAAAATAAGAAACACGGCAAACTTTAAAAATGACGGTTGATGAACCATGCTATGATCAATAACATGTAGAGGATTGGGAATGCAACCATTGCAGGTCCACACTTCTCAGGACTGTGTAGGCAGAAGAAAGTCATGATCACCGTAGCAATGGTGATGACTGTAAGAAACAGTGTCTCTATCCATTTTGCCATTCTTGCTAGGAAAGAAGAAAGAAAATGGATGATGAAGTAGAAATTTGAAAGATGATTTAGAATTTGATGTGAGATTTGTGGGAAGAATGAGAGGTATTTATAGAATGGAAAGATGATAGAGACGTTGGGGAATGATGTGATTCCGTACAAAAGGAAATTTGAGTGGTAGTGAGATTTGAAAGAAAGTGTAAGGTATTGTTGGGAAAAGAGAGATGGATAGAATAAAGTTGAGATTTGAATTTGAAAGGATAGATTTGAAAAGATTTTGAAAATAATGGAATATAGCACAAAAGTTAGTGGGAAAACAAAAACAATTGTTACCAGTACAGTGTGAGTTTCCTGCTTTTGCGCCTGCAAAAAGATTTAACCCTGCATGAACTGTGTTAGTACTATTTATCTGTAAAATAAATAAATAGTATTTGTGAAGTAAAGAACAGTATTTGGCGTTTGCGTAAGAATAAATTCCACTGTAAGCCAAGTTACTGTGTAAGAAAAATTCTGAAAACCAAGTTCTTCATATGTCAGGATATTTTGAAAAAATCCATGTTTATATGAGACTCTTAATTTTCATATTGAAACTTTCCTGAAAAAAGAAGTGGGCAAATTTTGGGGTATAACAATCGTGCTTGCAAATTAAAGGTTGGTTGGAGCAGGGAGAGTTGCAGAAGTATGTGATGGTGGCGAAGAGAAAGGAAGAGGAGATTGAAGATGATCAATGGAGCAGAGTCAATGGTGAGATCATGGAGAATGGTGGAGAGGTGATGAGAATGAGAAGATGCATAGAGGGAGAAGAGTGATTGGAGATGAAGATGGTGAATTTCAGAGGGAGAGTGAATCGTGGAATGTGTGAAGGTGAAGTGAAGATTGAAGAAATTGTGAAAAAATGGTGGAGAGACTGAATTGTGGAGGGAAGCACGGTTTAAATAGATTGAGAAGGGAACACATGGGCCGTTAGATCTTAGAGATTCTGTTAGGAATTGAAGGGTGAGGATTGAATTGGTTCTCAAGTTAGTTTCTTTCTGTTGGATTCTGTTATGGACAGTTATGAAGCTGTTATAAAATGTAACTGATCTTTTGGTAGTTAGGAGTTGGTTAGGATGTGTAACTGTTTCTGTTATCTGTTATAGGTTAGTTGAAATTGGTTGGATTATTAGTAACTGAATCAGTTATGAACTATACTAGGTTGTTAGGAGTTGGTTAGAGTAGTTATAAAGTTGGGCTTAATTGGTTACAATGATGAAGCAGCTAGGTTAGTAATCCAAACTGTTAGTTAGGCAATTTTTCTGAATGTGAGATATGAGATTCTGTACAGAGCTTGTGAGGGTATGCACTGATTATTAATCGTGAACTGGCAGCATGTATGTGATTGATTTCTCTTCAATTTAGTTGGATCTTCGTATCTTTGATCGATAATAACTTGACGATTAATTGGACTGTGGCTGTTTGGTTTTGTTGAATATTTGAATGATTTTCTTGACTGTTTTGTGCAGGATTGGACTTGATGTGTTGAATCAATAGCTCGCAGCTCTGGATATAAATCGGTATGCGGTGGACATGGCTTCACTTCTGTTTGCACAGCTCCGCTATTTGAGTGTTACAGGTATTTTGGTATGGTTTTGAGTTGAATTTTCTCGATGATTAGATAGGAACGATTGTTGCTGACTTGAATGTGATTGGTTGTGGATAAATATGACCTACTGATGCTTTGAATTCTTACTTTAAATTGTGCCAATATTTTAGGTATGGGAAGCTGCAAGTCATGATCCAAATGGCATGGCATGGTTAGAAAGATGAAGATTTGGAAACCTTGAAGAACTTGGAGAATGGAGAGATCTTGAAGCTGCAGCAGAGACTTAGTTTTCTTTTAATTTGTAATTTGTAATGGATAGAAACTTGAATTAAGTGTAGAATGGGGTTTGGAAATGAACTTTGTCTTGAAGTGTAATGAAGTTATTCATTAAAAATTTGTATGAATTGATGTCATGGCAGGAGAGTGATTACTTTCTTCAAACAAAAATTTAAACTCTTTTTCCTTTAAATCAATATCATGAACACCGCTTGAAGTATGAATAAAACGAATTTTCAATATGATTATAGCCAAAGAATCGAGCTTCCCGTATTGTCTTTGACCAATACATGTCGCACTCATCTCAAAAATGCTTTTTGGCGTATTCATAAATCAAATAAGTGCTCTTCAATTATTTCCGTCCTCAAGATGATCAATGCTAATTATTAATGCTAATCATGGCACATGGTCTAAGTCATTTGAAAGAGGTTCCAAAACAATGACTCACACCACCCATAATAGCATGACTAATCCTCCATTGATGAACAAAATCAAATAATCCTTGATGTCGAGAAATAACCCAAGCCTTTAAGTGAAACTCTGATTATTCTCCATAACCTTGATCCTATGCTTGATTATCGATCAAATGAATGTACAATGTGCTGATGACCTAATGATGTAAATGTAGATGAAATAAGAAACATAAGCCAGTTAGAAGTGAAATTAGATGGGCAAATTTTGGGGTGCAACAAATATATTTGAATATAATCACATGATTGGTGCACACACGCACGCTTTTGGGTAACCTCTATGTTGCCTTGTTGCCTGTTGCCTGTTCCTGTTGCCTTGTTGCCTTGTATTTTTTGCAGAATAGCCAGTCCCTCGAATACGAGGATACCTCAGCCATGTTGCCTCGATTAAAGGTCATGGTCCCTAATGATGTTTCCTTCGATACACTAACATGACCTCGACCCTCGGAAGTTGCCTACGGAAAAGGCTGAGGTATCTTCTGGTTGCCTACGAAAGGCTATTATGATCCTTCCTCTTAGACTACCTGCCTCTCTATGGCATGGGTCAGTCTTGGAGTGAATGATAATTCGATGACCCTTCTACCTCCAAACGAAAGGCTTCCTACCCTCTTATGGAAAGGATAGACCCTTTCATTCTGAAAGGCTAAAAAGAGACCTATCATCTAAGTTTAAGGTAATTGCCCCTAATTGCCTTGCCATGCTCTATTTTCTATATTCTTTCTCAAAATTCTTCAAAAAAACTGGCTACGCTCATTTACGAGCTAAAGTCCATTTTTCGTCTTTCATCTACATTTTCTGAAAATGAGCAAGCAAAGCAATTAAGAGCCCATGGAAAACCATGGATGCAAAGGGTGCCTTACACCTTCCCTTTGCATAAATTACCCCCCGAACTCAGATTTCTTTAAAGGTTTTTTTTCTGTTTCTTTTAGCCTTTCTGAATTTATTTGGATAAAATAAAAGTCGGTGGTGACTCTTGCTTACCGCACATTTCCATATTACAGAACTGGCGACTCTGCTGGGGATTTTTCGATTAAGAGGGGTTACCTTAAAAGTTTAGGATTCACCTTAAAATGTTTTCTATTGTTTGCTTTGTTTGTTTTATTTTTCAAGGGCGTTTTGGGAATTAAATGAAGGACGAATCCTATTCCCGGATTCAAGAACACTTAAGATTAGGAGCGGCATAGTCATGGAGACCCTCCTTGCGCATGCTTGGGGTTGGTCAAAATGAAGCTCGCACTTGAGTTAGGCCTCCACTGGTTATTGTGTACCTCTTTTGCATGAGAGAGGTTTATGCATGTATCTTTGGGTGCGTCGGAGCTCAAGGACCTTTAGTCACCTTTAACCCATCTTAACTTTTAGGAACGTAGTGGGGGGGCTATTCTTGGTGCATGCCAAGTTATGGTCGCTACCCGATACTACAGCTCAGATAGGTTTCTTCCTAAAGTATCATTGCGTGGTATGCATGTACCATGTTCGAGGGTGCTTTAGAGGGGGCTGACAATTCTGAGTCACTTGGTAGAACCCGTTGCTGAAATCTCCTTATCCATAGAAATAACCTTGGGAAGGACACCTGATCAGACTCCATGCAAGCCTTAAGCCAACAATTGTGTGATTTGCGTGAACTTATTTGTGTTTGCTGCATCCATGCATCATGCATACATATCATGACTAACTCATTCCAAGGAGTTAAAGGATTGTTAACCATAATTTGTTTTGTAGGTCATGGAAATTAATGTTCATAAACCTTTCTGCCTCAGTTTCAGATACCTACTTCTTTGAAGATTCTTTGTGACAATGTTTCTGGTGCTTTTGTGCTTTCCAAATCTCTTAACAGATTAATCAGCTTGGTAAGGACCAAAGTGGATGAAACGCTTCTCAACACAATGATCCGGTTTTATGATCCTCTCCTTCACTGCTTTACTTATAGGGACTTTCAATTGGTTCCCACATTAGAGGAATTTTCCTCCATCCTAGGATTACATGTGCTTGATCAGATGCCATACACTGGCGAGGAAGAGGTACCTAAGTTGGAAGATGTGGCTGCTGCATTACACTTGCCTCGATCAGAAATCAAAAAGGTTTGGATAAGTAAAGGAGATTATAATGGTGTACCAATTGACTTCTTGCATAGTCAAGCTGATATCTTGATTAATGCTATGAGTATGGATGCTCTTGAAAAGGTCCTCGCTTTCCTAATCTATGGGCAAGTATTGTTTCCGCGTTACGACAAAATTGTGGATGTGATTGCTCTCAAGATCTTCATTGGCAATAATCCGGTTCCAACTTTATTAGGTGACTTGCTGCATTCCATCCATCACCGATCGTCTAAAGGCAAAGGTTGTGTCCTTGGATGTGCACCAATATTGCATAAGTGGTTTATTTCGCACTTATCCCGTTCCACGATAAAGAATGAAGAAGGCTTGACGTGGGTCCAAAGAATCATAAGGCTCTCATATGACGACATTATCTGGAATCAAAAGGATTTTGAAGGAACTCATTTGTTCGATAGCTGTGGAGATTTCCCAAATATACCTCTTCTTGGTACCCGAGGAGGGATAACTTATAATCCCATAGCTCGACATTAGTTTGGTTTCGCTTTGAAAGACAAGCCTCGCTCCATATACCTTAGTTCAGAAAATTTTGATTTTGGTTCAGACACGACCGGAAAGAAAAAGCTGTTCATTAGAGCTTGGTCCAAAGTAAAGAAAGTATGCACAAGAGAGTTAGGACCAAGAAACTACATCCCTTCAGACTCTTATTTTAGGTGGATTTATGATCGAGTAGTTGAGCATGGTATGCCATATCCATCTGATACCCCTATTGTGCCAAGGGTTACCCCTCCAATCATTCCCGTGGTTTTGGAGTCTTATGTCCCCGCTCCAAATGAAGACCTTGCTGTTACCATTGCTTCTCTAAGAAGAGAAAATGCGGATCTTGATAGTCGCTTACAAAAGGTTGAAGCTGAAAAAGCGGTATTGGTGGCTGATGCTAAAGAGCGAGATGGTATGCTTGACTATTTCTCCCGCAAATGGAAGATTGAGGATTTCGTCTCTCCATATCAGATACAATCATGGGAACGAGAGATCGATAGGCTCGTCCAAGAAAGGAATGAGATGATCAAATCTCACAAAGAAGAGATCAAAATTTTGAAGAGAAAGCGCCGACTTGGAGATTGATCTCTATTATTTTTAATTGTTATTATTTTATTGTTTCAGATGTAACTATCAACTTTACAACGCTATATTTTATAAGAGAACTATTAGTTTATTTCTTTTATTTCTTTCTCCAAAATGCTTTAAAAGTCCTTTAAATCCTTGGAAACATTACATGTGCATAATCATATCATTCATAAACATCGCATCACAGGTTTCATAAAAAACATTTGCCTTATCTTTACGCTGTTTATTTCAGTAAGAAAGATGAATCTCGAACAATCTGTCAAGGATCTCCAAGCTCAGAATACTGAATTTCAAGCTTTGATCCTGAATTTGTCCAAGGGGCAAGATGAACTGAAAGCCCTTCTGACTAAGAAGACAAAAACTCAGAAACCCAAAGGGGTGATCAACTTGGGAAGAAGGTTCAAAGGCCGTCCTAAGAAGGCCGAAGATGCTGAAATCCCTAAGGATAAGGAAGGAGAAGAGCATGATGGTGACGCTGAAGGTAATGGGGATTTGGATGGTCAAGATGAGAGCGAAGAAGAGTATCCCGAAGACGAGGATGAATCTGATGAGAAGTATAGGCTACTGGAAGAGCGTCCGAGAAGCGTGGAAATTCAGAAGGTACCTGGGCTGGACTTTGAAGAACTGGGACTCGTTCCTGGGGTTGTTATTCCTCCAAAATTCTAGACTCTCGCCTTTGCTAAATATGATGGAATATCCTGTCCCAAGATGCACTTAAGGTCTTATGTAAGGAAGATTCAGCCTCACACTGCTGACAAGAGGCTCTGGATCCATTTCTTTCAGGAAGGTTTATCTGGAACTCAGCTTGAATGGTACTATCAACTCGAGAGTGTCAACATCCGTACCTGGGAAGATTTGGTTGTTGCTTTTTATCAGCAATACCAATACAATTCTGATCTCGCGCCAACTCGCATGCAACTACAAAGCATGTCTATGGGATCTAAGGAAAGTTTCAAGGAGTATGCTCAAAGTGGAGAGATCTAGCTGGGAGAGTCCAACCTTCCTTGACTGATAGGGAGTTGGTGGACATGTTCATGGGTACGCTAACTGGGCCGTTTTATAGTCACTTGCTGGGTAGTTCTTCATCTGGATTTACTGATCTTATCTTAACGGAGAACGTGTTGAGAATGGCATCCGAAGTGGTAAGATTCAAGTGGCTACATCCTCAAGTACTACAAAGAAGCATTTCAATGGGAGGTCAGATTCCAATGTTGTGTATGGGCAGAAAAGGATAAACCACGATCAATCTATTGGGGCAGTTTTGAGCTTCACACCGGCGCCTCAACAAGGTCGTCAAAACAAACAAGATACACCCAGACGTCAATTCACAAAGATCAATATGTCGCTAGCTCAAGCCTTACAACATCTGCTAAAGGCAAATTTGATCACCCTTAGGGATCCTCCTAAGAATCCTAACACCTCTGCTCCTAGTTACAAGCCCAATGCGAGATGCGCATATCATTCTAATAGTCCTGGACATGACACAGAGAATTGTTGGCCATTGAAGAACAAGATCCAAGATATGATCGACGCCGACGAAATTGTGTTCGACACCCCTGCACCTCCTAATGTGATCACTGCTCCCATGCCTAATCACAACAAGATTGCTAATGCTATGGATGGCTAGAAGGATGAACTTTTTAGATCATTAGACTTACTTTCATTTGCAATTTCTATTCTGTTTGTTTAAACATTCCAATTATGATAGACATTATCTGTTTTAATAATTATCATCAGTGCATTGCATATGATTGTCTTGAGTACATTATTTCGTTATCACCCATTGTGGACATCCATTTTATCGGGCCATACCTCTGTTCGGGAGAGATACGTGAACTGACTCTTTTTTATCGTTTAATGCTTTCGCATATTTTGAAAATTCACAGAGTCGCCACCGACCTTTTATTTTATCCAATTAAGGAAAGGTTTATAAAAGAAACAGAAAAAAGACCTTTAAGAAATTCTGGGTAAGGGGGTAGGTTATACAAAGGGAAGGTGTTAGCACCCTTTGTATCCATGGTTATCCATGGGCTCTTAAGTTTGCTTAGCTCACTTGTTTTTTGATCACTTTTCAATTGTTTTAGAATGCTCATATGTGGTTTCAAATACTTTTGCAAATTGAATTTTGTAATGATCCGTGTGCGGATGTATACAAAATGCTTGTTTATCTTTCGAAAGATGTTTTGAAAAGAACGTTAACTTTGTAATGATCCGTGTTTGGATGTATACAAAGTATTGTCTTTTTTTGGAAAGTTTTTGAAAAAACAACAGTGTATGAGAATTTTGTTTGTTATGATTTGAGCAAGCAAACTAGGAGGTCTACCCTGAGTTGTAAGGTCTTTATCCTTATTTCCTTTAAAAATCTATCCTTTCACCGGATATAAACAAAAGGTTCGATTTTGTACTCAAAACAGTGGAATTTTGACTTTGATTTTGAAAAGAATGAGAAGGGATTACCTTAAGAGGTGCAAGTGTGATTGTGTTTGGATTCAGATATTTTATCTTTGAAGTTAGTGATCTAACGGTTCAATTTTATCTTTTGACATACACGCAGTTTATATTTGCTGGAAATAAAAATGCGGAAATGTAAAGTGTGGAAAGTAAATCTACGCTATTACATCGATTGTGCAGGAAATGTAAACTAGCCTATTTACATGAATTTGACATCCTATACATTTATCTAGGAATTTAAATTGCAAGAAAAATAAAAGGCATGTTTTTGGATTTTTTATGATTGATTTTAATTATAATTAATGCATGATTAATCAAATTAAAATGAAGAAAAAAGATGAAAATAGATTTAAACCTAGAAATTAAGTTTAAAATATGTACAAAATATTTGTCAATTAATTTTAAAACAAAACTAATTTTTTTGGATTTTTGAAATTGATTAAGTTAATTAAAACATAATTATGCAAATAATTACACAAATAATTAAAACTTAAAGAGAAAATTATTCAAAATATGTACAAAATTAGTTTATAATATATAAACAATATTTAACACAAAGAACAATTTTTTTTATGATTTTTTGATTGGTTAGAATAATTAAAAGCAAATATATAAATATATACTAATTAATTATGCAAAATAGTCTTAATTTAAATAAAATATTAATATTTTTATGTCTAAAAATAAATAAATATTTTATCAGATTAAAACTAAAAAATAAAATATTTTTGGTGTTTTGTGATTGGTTGATTTTAATTAAAATGCAAAATATAGAGATTTATTAATTAAAACCTGCAGGGGGGTGTATTAAGCAAATCTGGAAAAGAACTAAGTTTAGTTCAAGAGATGCTTTTGGGCCAGAAACCAGGGGTGTGGATATCAATACGCACAGGCCCAGTCCACTTGTTTCTATTTTTTTTTCTGAATTTGAATCATGTGGGGTCCACGTTTTAAACCAGAACCAATCAGATTATAACGTTTTGCCACGCGTGCCACAGACTTATTGACCAGCCAATAGGAGCGAAGGAAGAAGCCACGCGTGCAGTCAACTATGCCTCAGCCTTGCTGACCGCCAGAATAGTGTTTTCTGGTTGTCTTCTCCGGCGAGGTAGTTTGCCAAACCTGCGAAAACGTTAGTTTAAACACAAAATGAAGACCCTACCCCCCTAAATCGAGGTCTGGGAATCCAATGGTGAGGTTAGTTTGGGCTGAAAGTACTTGTATTGAGAGATTCGAAGAAAAACGTAAACTCACGGTTGACAATGGCAACCAATGTTCAGGACGTTAGAACTCTCATGCTAGGGTTCAAACCTGATCTAATGATGATTATAAACTCAACCATAACCATGAGACATGTTAACAACGCATAAAATATGAATTTGAAACCAATGAAAGTTTACCAAATCGGAGAGTGAGAGAACTCGAGTTTCAGGCCTCTATGAACTTGGTTATGGATCTGAACTTACTCAAATAAGTTCCAGGAAGTGATTTATGGACTTAGTTTGCTTTGAAACTAGCTGCAAATTTAAATTCGAATTTTGAAGTTTCTTTGATTATTTTTTGAAATATGAAGTGTGTTCTTGCTATATCTTTGCTCTATTTCGTGTGTCTGTTTACATTGAAGCATGCTACCTATTTATAAGCCAAGGGCTGCTTAAAAACTAAGCTAAAAGCATTGATGAGCTTTTGTTGAAACTTTGATTTTTAAAATATTAAAATCTTTGAAAACTTGACCAATTCTTGCTCTTATTTACTTCTCTTGCCTTGTACTTCATTTGGCTGCAGAAAATTGAAGATTCCTTGGGTGAGTCATGCTTGGATTGTATGCTACCCATTATCCATTCATTTTTCTTTTAATTTAATCTTAAAATAAGATAAAATCAAGCAAAAAAATGAATAAAAATGGTATGGGCCTTGTCTTGGTCGTGGGAGGCCCATAATATCATGGAAATGATGTTTGAACCATGAAAACTTGGCCCCATTTGGAAAAAATACATTTTTGAGCAATGTTGGTTTTATGCATTTTCCAAAATTTAGCCAACTTCAATAAGGTGTAAATCCCTCAATTTTTGTCATATGAAGGAGATCTTGCACTTTTTAGAAACCTCAAAGAGTCCTCTAACCAATGCCTTTGGTCTCATTTCAAAATTATTTTTGATGCTCCTTGTGTGTCCTTTTGAAAAAAGTGTCTTTTTGTTGACTTTGAAAATGACCTGTAATGTCTTTGATCATATTTTTCAAATGGTGAATCCAATGACCATGGGATCAATGGCATTTGAAAGATAATTGAACTTCCTTCAAAATGAGCTTTGGTTTGAATTTTTTGGATGAAGGATGAGAGAGTTATGATCAGTCAAAGTTGAGTTGACTTTTCAGGCAAAAACCCTAATTTTGAATCTTAGGGTTTTGTTGATTTTTGATCTTTCCTTGATGAATTATGATCATCCAATGATCAAATGATGAATCCTTTGACAAAATATGGATTTTGACAAAAAAAATTCATTTTTGACTGTCTGTTGACTTTTTTGGTCAAACGGGTCGTCTGTTGACTGTTTGAGCTGCTGACGGTGCGTCCGAGTGAATTGAAGTTTGAAAATTTGTATGATGGTGCTTTGAGATATATGGATGTGTATGAAATCCATTTGAGCTCTCAAAAACTTGTTTCTCCTGTAAAAACAAGAAAACCCTAGTCAGGGACTGTTTATGTAGGAGACAGTTAAGCGTACCTGATTTTTGTGCAGTGTGTCATACCCCAAAATTTACCTGACATAATTTGCATCTATCAGTTTATTAAGGGCGTTCAAAATTAGGAGCCATAGGATTTAATATACCTATTATTAAATTCGCTCTCCTATAAAATTCCTGTAAAAAACTGGCTTAAAATAAAGCAACGGTGTAAATAGCAAAGTCTCTAAATCCAAAGAGCTTTTTGGTTTTCTTTATTCTCTTTTGCTTCTTAGAAAGTAGAGGGGTGTGTTTTAGAAAAGTTTAGAGCCCAATAGGCCCATTTTGCTCATTACAAATTAGCTACTTGTATTTTTATTAATCATAAACTTGTTAGTATTAGTAATCCATAAATATTAGTTTTATTGGGTTTATTAAAATTAATCTGGTTTTATATTAATATAAATTACTTAACATGTTATCAAAAAAATCATTGTTTATTATTATTTAGTTTATTAATTAAATAGAATATATTGATTTATGTTGTTTTTTGTTAATTGAGTCTGAACCACGAGAAAAAACGTTAATGGGCCATTTGCATTGCATTAGTGGGCCAAAGACTGGAGGCCCAAGTACGCGCGCGGGTCATGTGTTGGACCGGGTCAAAACGACCCGGATCCTGTTCACCATCCCCAACCTTTGCGCAAACCCTAGACCTCCTTCCCAAGCCAGCAGCGGCCGCCGCTCCTCCCCCAACGACAAACCCTAATTCAATCTCCGCCCAAACCCAAAGCGAATCATAACGTAATCAAATCTTCAGAACAAATCAAAACTCGAATCAAAGCTTAACAAAATTAAAAATAATAATTTCATTAATATAATAGACGAGGTTACAAATCGGAATGAGATCAAGAACTTAAACAATCTAATCAAAAATTACCTAATTGAATCTAATCTTTCTAAACTAAGATTTAAAACCTAGACTATAAGAACAGAAGAAGAAGAATAGAGAGGGGGTCGGAAAAATTTTTGCTGGGAGGAGAGATCGAGCGCCGCCGTGAACGAGACCTAGCGCCGTTGATTCGCTTTCGCCTCCGTACCTGCAATCAGAGGAAGAAGAAGGAGATTAGCACTTGGGGGAGCTTACACGATCCAGAAATTTAAGAACTTAAGGAAACCTTCGTAAACACTTAGCTTAGGATTCAGATCTGTGATTGTATGTTTGGCATCAATTGTGTCTGGATTCGTATTTAGGTTAGGGTTCTTATTGTTTGAGGGTTAGGGTTCTTCATTCAAAGGGTTAGGGTTCATGAGGATTGGGGGTTTCTAGGTTGGAAACGATGAAGATCATGATGATATTCATCGGAAAACTGGGATCCACGGTGGTTCTAACGGTGGCTTAAGGTGGTTTTCTGGAAATGTGCGGTGGGGAAGTGGTGGTTCGGTGGGGGTTGGTCTGGGTTCGTTTGGAGAGAATGAGAGAACGAAGAGAGAGAAGGAGAAGTTAGAGAGAGAAACGGAAGAGAGAAATGAGAGAGGAGTCCGCATGACCCCCTTGGTTATGCATCCCTGCCCCTTCAGATCGTCGCCATTTGTCCTCGTATAGGCATTTGGCAGCACTATGGAACATAATTCCATGTGCTTGGTAACCGTGCGCCTTCATCCCCAGGCCTCATTTAGGCCGTCGGATCTGAATCAGTGGCTCAGATCTTTCTACCCCACCCAAACGCGTGCACCCTCACTACACCTAATCTAACGAACCCTGCAATTATTTGGGCCAGACCCTTGCTATCCACACATCCCCTAATCACTACCATTTAACAAAATACACCCCCCCCTTATGAAACAAATAAAATTAATTAATTAAAATTCTAAAAATGTTTAATTGTTTTTGTTGTAACTAATTAAAATTCTAAAAAATGTGCTAATTGTTTTTTTTTTATGATAAACTAATTAATTAAATCTCAAACAATTTATTTAATTGTTCCTTTTTATTAATAACTCAATTTCTCCTCGAACCGATTGAATCCATCATTCGTACTAGACGAGAAATAAATTGTTCTGATCAATCTGTAATTTAATTACTTTTGTTAATTCTCTCCTTGACCCAATTGAAACTATCAGTCGTTTTAGACGAGAGATAAAATACTTAAAAATTAAAATGCAATTAATTTGCTGCCCGCGATGATCGAATCTATCGATCTGAGTAACCAGCAATACCAATAAATCTGTTAGCTATACCGATTGAATCTATCGATCGCCGCATCTAACAGTAACAAATTAAATCAAGGTCGTACGCCAACCTCAAAACACTTTCACCCTTCAAATAAAATTCAACTACGATAGGCTATTCAAAAAGCCTCTAAAAACAATTTCAAATCACAAATTCAACCATAAGGCGTACAACCTTGTGCCCGAACTACGTGGACTCTGATCCTCCATAAGGAGGTACGTAGGCATTTGGTAACAAGGCGAGTCTCCCCCCTAAAATCTCAATTCAGATCATAATTTTTACCCTTTTCATTTCATTAGCTATAAACCTTACCGTTTGCCATAAACCATTATCTTTGCAATGTTAGCCTTTAGGAAAGGGTCGGGGGTGCCTAACACCTTCCCTCGACCTGATTATAATAACTTATCCTGAATCTCACATTACTGCGTAGGGTTTCCTATTCGCCCTTTAGAATAGGTGGCGACTCTAAAACCTTCAATTTTAGGGCAGGTTGCTACAGCTGGCGACTCTGCTGGGGAAATACACATATGGTGAATTATTATGCTCCTAAGGCTTGAGAGGGTTTAGGTTTAGGTTTGTGGTTTAGGGTTTGTGGCGCATTTTAGGGTTTGGCAAACTTGCCACGTTTAGGGTTTGGGGGAAGGTTTATCTTTTTTGTAATGATTTTTTAATTATTTATTTATTTATTGTTTTTTATTAAATATTTATTTGCCATATTTGCATTAAATGTTAATTGTTATATAATTTGCATTATTGGGTATATTTCACTGCTGTTAAGCTTAAGCGTGGGGATTATAATAATGACCAGAGGGGAATTACATCGCATACGAGTCTTATTATAATTCCACTCAGAGTGGGTTAAATATTCGGAAAGTTCTGATACGAGGCTCGACCTTGTTGAGGGGTGGACTGGGTAGTTAGCTGATCTCTCTGGGAACCAACCCCTAAAATTCGAACCTCATGGACCAATGAGTTGTTCTAAAATCCATAGAGACAAAAAGTCTCGGCGGCTACGAATGATCCCATGAGACCTTCTAGAACTTTCCCATGGGAAGGGTAGGCTCCCGAGCCGTTATGTCGAACCTATGAACTTAGGGCCTATGTGATTATATGTTGAATATATGCTTATTATTATTATTATAATATTGTGTTTTTTGTATAATTATTTGCATGCATCATACATCATATGCATATTTTTATCATGTCTTATCCACAGGTGAAAAAAAAGGAGGAAAAAAAAGAAGAATAAAAAAAGTAATAATAATTCTTTTTGGTGAAAATTCAGGAAAAAATGAATGCTAAGAAGCCTATTGTCCACCTCACCGTCTCAGTGCCTGACATCAAGAAATTGAGAAATATAAGGGATAAGATGTCATCAACTGCGTTGAACAGGTTTGAAGGCCGTTATGGAGATATTTTGGACTTGCTCAAGGTTAAGGTTCAAGAAGAAGCAATCACCGCTCTGATCCAGTTTTATGATCCGCCGCTCAGATGTTTCACTTTTCAGGATTTTCAGTTGACTCCTACTTTGGAGGAGATGGATGCTATGCTTGGGTTTTCAAGAATTAAAAAAGTATTTTATACAGGTGCTGGAAAAAGGGCTGAAATGTCTGATTTAGCCAAAGCTTTGGAAGTGCCCGTTGCGGATTTAGAAGCTAATCACAAGACCGATGGAGGAATACAAGGAATTAAAAGAACTTATTTGGAAGCTCAAGCTATGTCTTATGCTCAAAAGAAACAATGGGACATTTGTGGACATTTTTTGGCTCTTTTAATTTTTGGTATTGTTCTACTGCCTAATAAGGCAGAATATGTTGATGATGCTGCTATTCATGTCTTCACCTCCTTCAGAAATTCAAATGAGGATCCAACTCCTACTATTCTTGCTAATATTTACTATACTATCCATGATCGGTATGAAAAGAAAAGGGGAGCGATATCCTGTTGTCTTCATTTACTATACTCTTGGTTGACTTCTCACCTTTACAAGGCTAGCTATTTAATCAAAGATTTGACTAGGCATGAATGGTCTCAAAAGCTAAGAGCTCTCAATGCGGATTCTATCTTCTGGTTTGCAAGGAAATTAAATTCTGAAAGAATTATTTATAAATGTGGA
Organism: Vicia villosa; assembly: GCF_029867415.1. NCBI lineage: Eukaryota > Viridiplantae > Streptophyta > Magnoliopsida > Fabales > Fabaceae > Vicia > Vicia villosa. The sequence goes on along the minus strand of NC_081184.1, from coordinate 7,207,576 downwards.
GAATTTAATAATGTACCTTTAATGGGAACTTTGGGTTGTATTAATTATAATCCCGTGCTTGCATTGCGCCAATTGGGTCATTCTATGGATTGTGAGCCTTCCGATCAACAAGTGGAAGGATTAATTTTGCATGATAATGGGAAAGGAGAACCAAGAACATTAAAGAAAGTAATTCAAGCTTGGAAGCATGTTCAAACAAAGAACTATGGACCGAAGAATATTGTTTCTAAAGAACCTTACACTAGATGGGTTCAAGAGAGAGTTGGAAAGATTTTACTACCTTTTGTTGTGGATCCCACGTACAAGCCCGATTCTCCTAATCCTATTTCTCTATCCATCGAAGAGATAGAAGGAATCAAGTCTGCCCTAGAGGCATCCCGTAAGGAAAAGGAAAAATTAGAGCTTGACATACATCGACTTTCCAACGAAAAAAGCCAACTACGCTTCGATCTTAAGGAAAAGAACCAGGAGCTTCAAGCTGCTAAGGAAGAGAATGATAGACAAAGGAATAAAAGAAAGCGAGCAACCGAAGGAGTTCTAAGTGCTAATTTTAATCTAGAAGCACATAATGAGAGGTTGGCACAAGCGGATATAGAAATTGCAAGGTGGAGAAGGCGCTATGAAAAGGCTTCCCATGACAAAGCGGAATCTGAGAAAAATCTAGAAGCTGTGGTCTTTGAATTAACAGATAGAACTAAAGATCAAGAGGTGGAAATAAGGGATTTAAAGTTTGATCTCCAAGAAGCCCGCAATGCTGGACAAGAAGAACGCACAAGAAGAGTGGCCGCGGAAGAAGCACTTTTACTACGCACCGATGAGCGCCTTAGAGCATTTCAAGCTTTGACTTTGATGAGGCAATTACTACTAAGGCAAAAAGAGTTATGTGACGCTGCAAGGGATGAAAGGGATTATTGGGAAAGACAATACACAATTGTTTCTACTGCTTATGAGCACGTGAGTATGGTTCCCAAGATGCTCAAAGACTACGAAAAATGCCGCGATGATTATGATAAGTTGGTTTATTTGTGCAATGACTTGATCCTAGACATTCCAAAGAGCTTGGCAAAGGCGGAATCATCTCTTGTTATCCTTCCTAAAGAAGTCAAAGAATTCATGGAGCTTTGTAGAGAGATGGTGGACAAATTCAAGGAGGACATTCATAGGCGTTCTTAGATATTTATTAGTTTTTACTTTAAATTTAAAAGTCTTATTTCTATTGATGTTTATTTCTTTCCGCAAAGTTGAACAATTTTAATTTGTACTTTCTTTAAAGTAATTTTAAATTAATAAAGTGCGTTTATTTCCGTATTATTCTATTTTTCTGCAATTTTTCACCAAAAAGGATTATTCAAAAAAAGGGTTCCTACTAAAAAAAAACAAAACAAAAAAAACAAAAAAGAAATAATATATATATATATATATATATATATATATATATATATATATATATATATAGACATACATGTTAACATATAAATATATATAAATATATTATAATAACAATGTGGATAAGACATGAGCATAGCATTTGCATATCATTCATAGCACGTGTAGCATTGCATTTCTTTTCAAAATATTAAAAGGAAAACTGTCTTCATCTCCAGTCACGCCATTGCAACCCGATCACTCATCCAGACCAGAGCTCAGAAGAAGAAAGCAATGGAACAACTAGAGCAGAACCAAGCCGCCCTTCGCGAAGAAATGACCCAACTGAAAGGCACCGTTGAGGACATCAAGGGAGGAATGGCCCAAATGCTGAGTTTTATGAAAGACCTCAAGGATGGACAAGACAAAGCTAAGGAGGTTCAGGAACAGTATGAAGAGATGCCCAATGATAAAAACCCATTGTTAGGATATGTTCGAGGCCGTGACCCTCACAAAACGAATGCTCACGCATCCAAAAGGGTCACTACGACTCATGAAGAGGGAGAGGCCTCTCAAGAAGGGTTTATTCCTACTGCTCAGAAAGAAGGGACGTCTCGCACAGTTCGCATTAATATCAATAATCCGCTTAGGGATGAAGACTACTTGGATCTACAGTATGGGGACACTAATGACACAGATCAAGTCCCTCAACCAAAGCTGACCTCTGCTGATTCTGGGGAGAATTCTAAGGAGAGTGGACAAATCAGGGCATTAGAAGAGAGACTGAAGGCTGTGGAAGGGTATGATGCTTTTGACGTGGATACTTTTGAGATGAGCTTGGTCCCAGATCTAACAATTCCGCACAAATTCAAAGTTCCGAATTTTGAGAAATATAAGGGACTCACCTGCCCGAGGAACCACTTGCGCATGTATGTGCAAAAAATGGCCGCTTATGCTCATGATCAAAAACTGATGATTCATTTCTTCCAAGATAGTTTGAGTGGAGCATCGGTCGACTGGTACATGCAGTTAGAAAAGTCTCATATCCGAAGCTGGACCGACCTTGCTAACACATTCCTGAAACAATATAAGTACAATTTGGACATGGCGCCCGATCGGATGCAACTCCAAAATTTGTCACAAAAGAAAGAGGAATCATTCAAAGAGTATGCACAGAGGTGGAGGGAAATGGCTTCCCGAGTTCAACCTTCCCTGTTGGAAAAAGAGCTGGTGGATATGTTTATGGCTACACTACAAGGGCCATATTACGATAAGATGGTTGGAAGCGTGTCATCAGGATTTTCAGACTTGGTAGTCATCGGTGAAAGGATTGAGAACGGAATCAAGAATGGGAAGATACAAGGGGCATCATCTGGATCCTATCAGGCGAAGAGGCCTACCCCCAACTTCACAAAAAAGAAGGAAGGAGAAACTAATGCTGTAGGCCATCAGGAAACTAGACCTCCCATGACATACCCACCACGACAAAACCGGTTTCAGGGAGGACCAAGGAGATTCGATCCGCTACCTACTTCCAAGAAAGAGATTCTGAAATATTTAGTAAATGAATCCTCGGTAGAAGTTAGGCCACTGCCACCTCCTCCTCCAGGCAAGCTCATGCCCAACTACAAACCGAATGAAAGGTGTGAATTTCACGCCAATTCTCCCGGACACACCCTGGAGAAATGTTGGGCCTTCAGCCACATCGTTCAGGATTTAATTGAATCAGGGGCAATCGCCTTTCACAAACCCAATGTGAAGACGAATCCGATGCCACACCATGAAGGCGCAGTCAATGCAATAGAAGTTGTCAATGAGCAAGAGTTGGTTCAACAACGGAACTCCCCCATAGATGCACTCAAGAGGTATCTTCTTATAAAGGGGTTTATCCTAGAACATAACGAAGCTTTCAAAGACACTTTGCAAAGGCTCATGGATCAAGGATTGATCCAACTGGAGGAACACCCTGAAGAAGAATATGTGGCGATGGTGGAAAGAAACGAGCCTTTAATGATACCTGCACAAGGGGCAAGGAAACCATTGATTATCCCATGCTCTAGACCACCAGTGATGATACCTACGCAAGAGCGTACCAAGATCATCCCAATCAGAGGACCATATCCTTTGGACAAGATGAAAGCAGTACCATGGGAGTACGAGACCGATACCAATACTGCAGTGTCAAGCATTGTTGGACCTGGGGGCATGACCCGTAGTGGGCGCATATTCAAAACTGCGCAAGTACAACCAAAGTCTAGTGAAAACTTGACGCAATCTGGAGAACAAGTAGTCATGAGACCAAGTGACAAGGCTGAACCTAAGGATAAAGAAACTTCTAATAAGGATGCTGAGGAGTTTCTCGCTCTGATTAAGAAGAGTGATTATAGAGTGGTAGATCAGTTGCAACAGACACCATCTAAGATATCGCTCTTATCATTATTGATACACTCTGAGAAACATCGAGATGCTCTGATGAAGATCCTAAACGCTGCCCATGTAACTAAGGACATCACAGTCAATCAATTTGACGGGATGGTGGCCAATCTAACTGCTGGGGCATGTCTAGGTTTCAGTGACAATGAGCTACCCCTACAAGGAAAGTCACACAACAAAGCCTTGCATATCTCCATGCAATGTGGGAAGGCTCATCTAGCTAGAGTTTTGATTGACACAGGGTCATCTTTAAATGTGATGCCAAAAGCAACACTTGACAAGATAGCCTTAGAAGGACTGGTAGTCAGACCAAGTCGTCTGGTGGTAAAAGCTTTCGATGGATCACAAAGTCCGGTGTTGGGAGAGGTGGATCTGCCCGTTGTAATTGGTCCTCATACCTTCTACATCAATTTCCAAGTGATGGAAATTGAGCCAGCTTATACCTGCCTACTAGGACGCCCTTGGATCCACGCAGCTGGGGCAGTCACCTCCACTCTCCATCAGAAATTAAAGTTTGTGAATGGGAACTCCATAGTGACTATCAGTGGAGAAGAGGATATATTTGTCAGCAATCTAAACTCATACAGATATATTGAGGCTGGAGACGAAGCATTGGGTACCGCATTTCAAGCTCTAGAAATTGCAACCGCTATCACACTACCAGTGGAGAAGATAAGAAGGGCGGTGACATCATGGAAAGATCTACAAGACACAGATGCTAAAGGATGGGGCAAGCTACCAGAGGTGTCAGAGAAGAAAGACCGCTCAGGGTTAGGATACCAACCCACCAAGGTCACAAGCACTAAGAAAGAGGAACGATCATTTCCCCCAATAATGCAAACTTTTGTGACTGGCGGGTACGGGCATGTAGCTATGGTGTCCAACCAGGATTCTCGAGAAGGGACGTCCAATTTCATTCGAGAAATCAGGCCAGGAGAACAGCTTCAGAACTGGACAAGCCTGGAGATACCGGAGATAGTTTTCATTTCAAAGTAATTTACTTTTGTGTGTTTTATTTCCCTTTTCAAATAAAGAAAAACAATAACGCTCATGCCTCGCCCGAAGCATAGAGCTAGTTTGTAAGGTCCCCATTTACTTTCAAGTTCGAAGTTTATTAATAAAATTGTCTTTGCATTTTGGTATTGAAAACATTGTTCTTTCTCGCATTTATTTCTTTTCCACTTCTGAAAATGACAAATAAATTTCTCGCACAAACAAAGCACGTTCACATATGCATACTAAAAGAAAACAAAACATAAAAACATGTGCAGATCACCTTCTGACACCACCGATAATAATACTGCTGAGGCTCTATACAAACTCGAGGCTCTCGCTAATCAGGCTGAAGAAGGGGATGAGGAAGACGATGAACTTCCGGAAGAGTTGTCAAGGTTAGTGGATAAGGAATCCAAGAGCATGCTCCCTCCACAAGAAGCCATTGAAATCATAAACCTGGGAACGGATGAAGAACCCAAGAACATTAAGATTGGGGCAACGCTAGGTAAGGACGTAAAAGCAACGCTAATCAAGCTCCTCCACGAATATGCAGAGATTTTTGCTTGGTCATACCGTGACATGCCGGGGTTGGATACAGACATCGTGGTACACAAGTTACCTCTCAAAGAAGGGTGTGCGCCAGTCAGGCAAAAGCGCATAAGGGTTCGACCAGAGATGGATAGTAAGATTAGGGAAGAAGTGCTCAAACAGTTCGATGCCGGGTTTCTTGCTGTAGTTGATTACCCACCATGGATAGCAAACATAGTGCCAGTTCCTAAGAAAGACGGGAAGGTACGCATGTGTGTAGACTACAGGGATCTAAATAAAGCAAGTCCAAAAGATGATTTCCCACTACCACATATAGATATCTTGGTGGATAATACAGCACAAGCTTCGGTGTTCTCCTTTATGGATGGGTTCTCCGGATATAATCAAATCAAGATGGCCCCTGAGGATATGGAGAAGACCACCTTCATGACATCTTGGGGCACCTTCTGCTACAAAGTGATGCCTTTTGGGTTGAGAAATGCAGGGGCAACATATCAAAGAGCCATGGTCACACTATTCCATGATATGATTCACAAAGAGGTCGAAGTATATGTAGATGATATGATTGCCAAATCCGGCACAGAAGAAGAGCATATTACAAATCTACATAAGTTGTTCGAGCGCTTAAAGAAGTACAAGCTAAGGTTAAATCCGAACAAGTGTACGTTTGGTGTAAGGTCGGGAAAGCTGTTGGGATTCATTGTAAGCCAACGAGGTATAGAGGTTGATCCTGATAAAGTAAAAGCCATACAAGCGATGCCCGTTCCAAAAACAGAAAAAGAGGTGCGAGGTTTCCTGGGCCGATTGAATTACATCTCAAGGTTCATTTCACATCTAACAGCTACATGCGAGCCTATATTCAAACTACTCAGGAAGGATCAACCTATCAAGTGGAACGCCGATTGTCAAGTAGCCTTCGAAACTATAAAGAACTACTTGCAAGAACCACCTATACTCTTACCTCCTGTACCCGGAAGGCCACTAATCATGTACCTCACAGTACTCGAAAGGTCTATGGGGTGTGTACTGGGGCAACAAGATGAAACTGGCAGGAAAGAACACGCTATCTACCACCTAAGTAAGAAATTCACGGATTGCGAATCTCGGTATTCACCATTGGAAAAGACATGTTGTGCCCTAGCATGGGCCTCCAAACGTCTAAGGCAATATATGCTGAATCATTCCACATGGCTAATATCGAGAATGGATCCTTTAAAATACGTGTTCGAAAAACAGGCGCTCACGGGTAGAATTGCAAGGTGGAAAATGTTGTTGTCCGAATACGACATACAGTATGTAACTCAAAAAGCAATAAAAGGGAGTGTATTGGCAGAACATCTCGCTCACCAACCCCTCGAGGAATACCAATCTATGAAGTTCGTCTTCCCCGATGAGGATATTATGCTAGTAAGAGACTATGAAATACCAGGACCCGACGAGGGACCCGAACCGGGTTTGGTATGGAAACTCATGTTCGACGGTGCCTCAAATGCACTAGGACATGGCATAGGGGCAGTATTGACATCTCCCGATGACCGACACTTACCCTTCACCGCAAGACTATGTTTCGACTGCACTAACAACATTGCAGAATACGAAGCATGCATATTGGGGTTAGAAGCTGCAATCGACCTAAGGATCAAACTCCTTGATGTATACGGCGACTCAGCTTTGGTAATCCATCAAGTCAACAAAGAATGGGACACTCGAGATGCAAAACTAATCCCATACCGAGACCTTATACTGGAGTTGACGGTTGAATTTGATACTATCACTTTTACTCATATCCCGAGGGAAGAAAATCAAATAGCCGACGCACTAGCAACGCTTTCCTCTATGTTCAAGGTGACCTGGCCAAACCATGAACCACGGATAACTGTTAGACACTTCGACGAGCCTGCCTATTGTCTCACGATTGAGGAGTAGTCTGACAACAAACCATGGTACCACGACATTAAAAAGTACCTGGAAAAACAAGAATACCCGGGGAATGCCTCAACAATTGATAAAAAGACACTGAGGAGACTTGCATCCAAGTTCTTCTTAAGCGGAAGCATCCTATACAAAAGGAACTATGATTCAGTGTTGTTGAGGTGCGTAGATAAAAACGTGGCCAAGGAGATTATCAGGGAGGTACATGAAGGAACCTTTGGGACCCACGCAAACGGACACTCAATGGCTAGAAAGATACTGCGAGCAGGGTATTACTGGTTAACAATGGAGGCCGACTGTTTCCAATATGCAAGGACCTGTCACAAGTGCCAGATCTACGCTGACAAGGTGCACGTACCACCAAACCCGTTGAACGTTCTGAGTTCACCATGGCCATTTGCAATGTGGGGAATCGACATGATAGGGATGATAGAACCTAAAGCTTCGAATGGACACCGATTTATATTGGTTGCCATAGACTACTTCACCAAATGTGACGAGACAAGTAGTCACTCGGTTCATCAAGCATAATATCATATGTCGGTATGGGGTTCCAAGCAGGATTATCACCGATAATGGGTCGAATCTGAACAATAACATGATGAGGGAGCTGTGCGAGGAGTTCAAGATTGAACACCACAATTCTTCACCATACAGGCCTAAAATGAACGGCGCTGTCGAAGCTGCAAACAAAAATATCAAAAAGATAATACAAAAGATGGTGAAAACATACAAGGATTGGCACGAAATGCTTCCCTTCGCCCTACACGGTTACAGAACCTCGGTGCGTACATCTACAGGGGCAACCCCCTTCTCCCTAGTCTACGGTATGGAAGCTGTCCTCCCAATCGAAGTGGAGATCCCGTCACTAAGAGTCATAGCTGACACAAAGTTAGAAGAATCGAAATGGGTAAAAACTCGTTTTGATCAGCTTAATCTCATTGAAGAAAAGCGACTGACATCTTTGTGTCATGGACAACTCTATCAGAAGAGGATGAAAAAAGCGTTCGATAAGAAGGTCCGACCTCGAACCTACAAAGAAGGTGACATTGTCCTCAAGAAGATACTGTTACCTCGACTCGACGCCCGTGGAAAATGGACACCTAACTACGAAGGTCCATACATTGTAAAAACGGTGTTCTCAGGAGGGGCATTAGTCCTCACTACAATGGATGGGGATGAGCTACCGCACCCAATCAACTCAGACGCGGTCAAGAAGTATTATGCCTAGCAAAAGCAGGATTACCGGACATAAGCCGAAGGCAAACTACGAAGGATAAGGGGTCGTCCAATCATCTACTTCTGAAGTCGAAGGATTATTGGGGCCCTCGATAACAAAAAGCAACGGCAGTATTAATATCATTTCTATTTGTCATTTTCTTTCTTCGCATTTCTGTACATTCGCCAATTCAAGGCAATATCAATAAATTTCCTTTTTTGCATACTACGCTTCATTTCTAATTTCAGTACCATTTGCAAAGGATAATTTATTTTTATAAACTTTTAACATGGATTTAACACGAGAAACTTACAAACTTTCAACACAAAAGCAATAGAATAAGACTATGAAAACTCCGGAAGGCTACAAACGCCCCGCGATGCGATCACTTAAATCTAGCAGAATATCATTACAAAGGATGGTATCAATGGATTAATCACACTGAGCCAGAAGTCACAAACAATTCAAAAAGAAAAAAGGCAATGGGTGATAAGGAGATGAGTGGTAAGGAGGTCAGGTGTCGGGGTTATCATATATACATTAGTGCATACATTCATCAATATACAGGTAACATCTACACGTGTAAGCATTCACACATACGCATTATACAAACGACAGGGGCATGTGCATAACGCATAAACATGATGCATACGCATTTACAGAAATAAAATTCTACACAGGTAAATTCTGCAACAACACTTGCAGATAACCCTGTTGGTGCAGGTGAACTTGCTAGAACTATAGCAAGCAATCCTATAGGGGTCCACAAACTGCGAAAAAACATACTAAAACTATAGTAAGTAGGGGTCCACAAACTGCGAAAGCTTACTAGCACTATAGTAAGTAGGGGTTCACTAACTGCGAAAACTTACCAGAACTATGGTAAGTAGGGGTCCACAAACTGCGAAGACTTACTAGAACTATAGTAAGTGAGGGGTTCACAAACTACGAAGACTTACTAGAACTATAGTAAGTGAGGGGTTCACAAACTACGAAGACTTACTAGAACTATAGTAAGTGAGGGGTTCACAAACTACGAAGACTTACTAGAACTATAGTAAGTGAGGGGTTCACAAACTACGAAGACTTACTAGAACTATAGTAAGTGAGGGGTTCACAAACTACGAAGACTTACTAGAACTATAGTAAGTGAGGGGTTCACAAACTACGAAGACTTACTAGAACTATAGTAAGTGAGGGGTTCACAAACTACGAAGACTTACTAGAACTATAGTAAGTAGGGGTTCACAAACTGCGGAGGCTCGCTGGCCATAGCAAGCCGATTACACAACCAACAAAGGTCCTCGCTATGTAAGACTCAGGCTTTAGCAGGACGTTTCTCTTCATCCATACTCAAACACAAAGTAAATTTAGGGGTCTTCCATTATTTAATAACTCTTCGATCCGAAAAGCGTGAGACCTGAGTATTCTCACGCCATTCAATCCAAGGTAATTAAATAGGGGCAGCTGTCATACCCCAAAATTTACCTGACATAATTTGCATCTATCAGTTTATTAAGGGCGTTCAAAATTAGGAGCCATAGGATTTAATATACCTATTATTAAATTCGCTCTCCTATAAAATTCCTGTAAAAAACTGGCTTAAAATAAAGCAACGGTGTAAATAGCAAAGTCTATAAATCCAAAGAGCTTTTTGGTTTTCTTTATTCTCTTTTGCTTCTTAGAAAGTAGAGGGGTTTGTTTTAGAAAAGTTTAGAGCCCAATAGGCCCATTTTGCTCATTACAAATTAGCTACTTGTATTTTTATTAATCATAAACTTGTTAGTATTAGTAATCCATAAATATTAGTTTTATTGGGTTTATTAAAATTAATCAGGTTTTATATTAATATAAATTACTTAACATGTTATCAAAAAAATCATTGTTTATTATTATTTAGTTTATTAATTAAATAGAATATATTGATTTATGTTGTTTTTTGTTAATTGAGTCTGAACCACGAAAAAAAACGTTAATGGGCCATTTGCATTGCATTAGTGGGCCAAAGACTGGAGGCCCAAGTACGCGCGCGGGTCATGTGTTGGACCGGGTCAAAACGACCCGGATCCTGTTCACCATCCCCAACCTTTGCGCAAACCCTAGACCTCCTTCCCAAGCCAGCAGCGGCCGCCGCTCCTCCCCCAACGACAAACCCTAATTCAATCTCCGCCCAAACCCAAAGCGAATCATAACGTAATCAAATCTTCAGAACAAATCAAAACTCGAATCAAAGCTTAACAAAATTAAAAATAATAATTTCATTAATATAATAGACGAGGTTACAAATCGGAATGAGATCAAGAACTTAAACAATCTAATCAAAAATTACCTAATTGAATCTAATCTTTCTAAACTAAGATTTAAAACCTAGACTATAAGAACAGAAGAAGAAGAATAGAGAGGGGGTCGGAAAAAATTTTGCTGGGAGGAGAGATCGAGCGCCGCCGTGAACGAGACCTAGCGCCGTTGATTCGCTTTCGCCTCCGTACCTGCAATCAGAGGAAGAAGAAGGAGATTAGCACTTGGGGGAGCTTACACGATCCAGAAATTCAAGAACTTAAGGTAACCTTCGTAAACACTTAGCTTAGGATTCAGATCTGTGATTGTATGTTTGGCTTCGATTGTGTCTGGATTCGTATTTAGGTTAGGGTTCTTATTGTTTGAGGGTTAGGGTTCTTCATTCAAAGGGTTAGGGTTCATTAGGATTGGGGGTTTCTGGGTTGGAAACGATGAAGATCATGATGATCTTCATCGGAGAACTGGGATCCACGGTGGTTCTAACGGTGGCTTAAGGTGGTTTTCTGGAAATGTGCGGTGGGGAAGTGGTGGTTCGGTGGGGGTTGGTCTGGGTTCGTTTGGAGAGAATGAGAGAACGAAGAGAGAGAAGGAGAAGTTAGAGAGAGAAACGGAAGAGAGAAATGAGAGAGGAGTCCGCATGACCCCCTTGGTTATGCATCCCTGCCCCTTCAGATCGTCGCCATTTGTCCTCGTATGGGCATTTGGCAGCACTATGGAACATAATTCCATGTGCTTGGTAACCGTGCGCCTTCATCCCCAGGCCTCATTTAGGCCGTCGGATCTGAATCAGTGGCTCAGATCTTTCTACCCCACCCAAACGCGTGCACCCTCACTACACCTAATCTAACGAACCCTGCAATTATTTGGGCCAGACCCTTGCTATCCACACATCCCCTAATCACTACCATTTAACAAAATACACCCCCCCTTATGAAACAAATAAAATTAATTAATTAAAATTCTAAAAATGTTTAATTGTTTTTGTTGTAACTAATTAAAATTCTAAAAAATGTGCTAATTGTTTTTTTTATGATAAACTAATTAATTAAATCTCAAACAATTTATTTAATTGTTCCTTTTTATTAATAACTCAATTTCTCCTCGAACCGATTGAATCCATCATTCGTACTAGACGAGAAATAAATTGTTCTGATCAATCTGTAATTTAATTACTTTTGTTAATTCTCTCCTTGACCCAATTGAAACTATCAGTCGTTTTAGACGAGAGATAAAATACTTAAAAATTAAAATGCAATTAATTTGCTGCCCGCGATGATCGAATCTATCGATCTGAGTAACCAGCAATACCAATAAATCTGTTAGCTATACCGATTGAATCTATCGATCGCCGCATCTAACAGTAACAAATTAAATCAAGGTCGTACGCCAACCTCAAAACACTTTCACCCTTCAAATAAAATTCAACTACGATAGGCTATTCAAAAAGCCTCTAAAAACAATTTCAAATCACAAATTCAACCATAAGGCGTACAACCTTGTGCCCGAACTACGTGGACTCTGATCCTCCATAAGGAGGTACGTAGGCCTTTGGTAACAAGGCGAGTCTCCCCCCTAAAATCTCAATTCAGATCATAATTTTTACCCTTTTCATTTCATTAGCTATAAACCTTACCGTTTGCCATAAACCATTATCTTTGCAATGTTAGCCTTTAGGAAAGGGTCGGGGGTGCCTAACACCTTCCCTCGACCTGATTATAATAACTTATCCTGAATCTCACATTACTGCGTAGGGTTTCCTATTCGCCCTTTAGAATGGGTGGCGACTCTAAAACCTTCAATTTTAGGGCAGGTTGCTACACAGTGCTGAGTCTCTGCTAATCGCGTGATATTCAGAAGACTTCTAGAACAAAAATCTTGGAATTTTGAATTGTGAAAGATTGATTTGATTGATGGTACAAATCACTAAGAATTTTACTGCCAGCAGTTTGGCTGTCAACTGACTGTTCAGGTATTGACGTAGCAGTTAGAGTGAAAAACCAACAGTCAAAGTTAATTTTCTTTTTTTTTGTTGTTTTTGCTTTTGTTTTATGTGAAAAATGAAAGTTTATTTACATGACTTGTTAGAAAAACACAGACATAATAAATAACTAATATTTACTGTATGCGGGCAAAATTACCGATAATAACCCTGAAAATCATTTAATGCACAGAAAAATGAATATTTGACTGGCAGAAAACACATAAAATATTATCTGAGTAATTAAGCAATATTATGACAAATAGTACAACATTTAATACTGACAGTACAAATATTACATACTATATTGAACAGTACGACGAATAAACGGTACATTTAAGAAATAAGAAATACGGCAAATTTTAAAAATGACGATTGATAACCCATGCTACAAACAGTAACATGTAGATGATTGGGAGCATAAGCATCCCAGGTCCACAGTGTTCTGGGCTATGTAGACAGAAGAAAGACATGATCACCGTAGCAATGGTGATGACCATAAGAAAACACGTTTCCCACCGCTTCGCCATTTTGTCGGGGAAGAAGAAAGGATGGATTATGAAGTAGAAATTTGAGAGATGAATTAGAATTTGATGTGAGATTTTTGTGAAAGAAAATGAGAGGTATTTATAGAATGGAAAGAAGGATAGAGACGTTGGGGAATGATGTGATTCCGTACAAAAGGAAAATTTGAGTGAAAGTAAGATTTGAAAGAAAGTGTATGATAGTGTTGGGAAAAAGAAGATGTAGAGAATAAAGTTAGGATTTGATTTTTGAAAAAGAGATTTGAAAAGATTTTTGAAAATAATGGAATATAGTACAAAAATTAGTGGGAAACAAAAGATAATAATAATCTACTTGTTACCAGTACAGTCTGAGTTTCCTGATTCTGCGCCTGCAAAAAGATTCAACTCTGTACCAATTGTGTCAGTACTATTTATCTGTAAATAAATAAATAGCATGTGTGAAGTAATAAACAGTATGTGGCGTTTGCGCAAGATTAAATTCAACTGCAAGCCAAATTACTGTATAAGAAAAATTCTAAAAACTAAGTATTTCATATGTCAGGATATTTGTTGAAATAATCCATGATTATATGAGATTCTTAATTTTCAGATTGGAGTTTTCTTGAAAAAAGATGCGGGCAAATTTTGGGGTATAACAGTTGCCCCTATTCAATCTTCTTAAACCTGAAGAGATTGTCTGAGATCTGAAGGTAGAAGATGATTGAATATTTAGATGCCCTGAAAATTTGCACTTACCTTGATCATAAGAGATGTTGGAAGTTGCATTTGAATGTCATCTGCGAAATGTTGTTGGCAGATTGAAACATTACCTGAGATGGGCTTTCAGATGCCACCTGGTAAATGGGTTGATGGTTTGTCCAAATTTTTTCCGATTTAGCTTTTGGAAGTCGATCATTATGAACCGTCTGAGGTATCAGCTTTAGATCTTTGATGGCAGATCGTTCTAGAACCGTCTGAGGTATCGCTTTAGATCTTTGATAGCAGATCATTCTGGAACCGTCTGAGGTATCGCTTTAGATCTGCAATGTTAGATCGTTCTGGAACCGTCTGAGGTATCGCTTTAGATCTGCAATGTTAGATCGTTCTGGAACCATCCGAGGTATCGCTTTTGATCTGTGATGCTAGATCGTTCTGGAACCGTCTGAGGTATCGCTTTAGATCTTTGATAGCAGATCGTTCTGGAACCGTCTGAGGTATCGCTTTAGATCTGTAATGTTAGATCGTTCTGGAACAGTCTAAGGTATCGCTTTGATCTGTGATGCCTGTTTTTGAGTTGGTAAGTGATCAGAATGAATCTTCGGCTTGATTATATCTGAGAGAACCGTTCATGGAATTCAGGTGAACACTGCATGTGATTGAGAATATCTTTGTTGAAGATATCTGTCTACCTGAAAAATCAAGTTAGTGATATGCAATGTTTATGATGCATGTAATGTGAGCTATTCTCGAGCTAAAGGAGAAATATGCATGTTATGTTATGTATGAATATGCTGTATGAATGTGAATATGAATGTGTGATGTATGATGCATGAGTATGATGTATGACTATGAATATGAATGTGAATGTGTGATGTATGAATGTGAGTGTGAATGTGTGATGTATGAATATGTAATGTATGAATATGAATGTGTGATGTCAAGCTTCCATTTGGGAGAATAAATTTCCGCCATTCATCTGGATATGACTATATTGTGATCGTTGATGATCTTTTGTCTTGTTTGAGTACCCTCGGCTGGGGAAATTTTTTGAGAACCATGGTACTCTGTTGAAGGATCTTTGACTATCGCTTGGGAATGAAAGGTAGTTGGAAGTTCTGATACCCTTTCAAATAGGAATGAGGAAGATGCATAATCCTCCGATTCACTATCTGACCAAGTCCGGGTGCGGGAATCACACCTTCTGAAGATAGTAATCTGGAACAACCCTGCTGGGGGATAAGACTTCTTTTGAAGAGAAAATCTTTTTGAGGAATTTGCTGAGAAATGCGCTTCTCTTGGGGATTTTCTTCTGATGGGATGATGTCCAGATAATTGGGACATTTCCTGAATGCTATTCCTGTTTTTCCTGGTAAACATCAATCATATTCAAATGCACATGTTCATTCAAAATTATCATTGGGACGCTTACGTATTTAAAACAGAAAAAGTGAAAATGGTGATTTTTGAGCCTAAGCTGCATTGATTTTTGAAAAAGAGCCATGATAGGCCGGTTAGCACAGGGAGACAACAATCCTAGAAGTAGGAAACTGTCATAAAGTTTTGGAAAATATTTATAAAGATAAATAGCTATGTGAATACGATCCAGTCAAGTTTCAACTCTGCTATTGCCAATCTGTCTCCGAGCATCTCATCCCCCACTTGTTGGAAGAAAGTGATTGGACTGATCGGTGTCTTTGAGGTGTTGAATCTTGACGGTGAGTAGGCAGCTGAACGGAACATAGTTGTATGCTTCATTCCCTAACTTTTGCCTAGGCTGCCCTTTCAGGTTTTCAGCCTACCGGGATAATATTTGTTTAGTCTCTAATTTTTGCCTGGACCGCCCTTTCGGGTTTTCAATCCACCGAGATGCTCATTTTTGCCTAAGTCGCCCTTTCAGGTTTTCAACTTAGCGAGCTGTTTTTTTTTCTTTTTAAGCGAAGTATTTTTTGACTATGTCAGCATTCACAGGGTGTGGGAAATCCTCACCATCCATGGTGGTAAGCAACATGGCACCGCCGGAGAATATTTTCTTGATTATGAATGGTCCCTCGTAAGTGGGGGTCCATTTGCCTCTGGGATCACCTTGTGGTAAGATGATGCGTTTGACAA
Organism: Vicia villosa; assembly: GCF_029867415.1. NCBI lineage: Eukaryota > Viridiplantae > Streptophyta > Magnoliopsida > Fabales > Fabaceae > Vicia > Vicia villosa. Next base: position 7,191,471 of record NC_081184.1, on the reverse strand, counting down.
CCAAGCCACCAGTTTGGTATGCTTGACTTTTGACTTTTTTGTTGAAGGCTTTGATCATACGCTTTTGGTATAGCTGACCATGACAAATAGCTGCGAGCCTTTTCTCATCAATCAAGTTTATCTGGTCCAACCGCGTTTGAATCCAATTGTCTTCGTCTAGATTGGCTTCTTTCAATATCCTTAGGGAAGGAATCTGAATTTCAATTGGAAGAACTGCCTCCATACCATAGACTAAGGAGAATGGAGTTGCCCCTGTTGAAGTACGCGCAGATGTGCGATAACCATGAAGAGCAAAAGGTAACATCTCATGCCAGTCTTTGTAGGTTACTGTCATTTTTTGTATGATTTTCTTGATTTTCTTGCCGTTCATCTTTGGTCGATATGGAGAAGAATTATGATGTTTGATCTTGAACTGTGTGCAAAGTTCAGTAATCATTCTGTTGTTTAGATTTGTGCCATTGTCCGTGATAATCCGTTCAGGGATGCCGTACCGACAAATGAGATTGCATTTGATGAACCGGGCCACCACATTCTTAGTGACAGAAGCAAATGAAGCTGCTTCTACCCACTTTGTGAAGTAGTCAATAGCGACCAGGATAAAGCGATGTCCGTTGGAGGCAGTAGGTTTGATTTCTCCAATCATATCAATACCCCACATTGCAAAAGGCCAAGGAGCCGTCAGGACGCTTAATGGAACTGGAGGTACATGTACTTTGTCAGCGTATATCTGGCATTTGTGACATATTCTGGAGTGATGATGGCAGTCTGTTTCCATGGTAGACCAGTAATAACCTGCTCTAAGGATTTTTTTAGCCATTGTATGTCCACTGGAATGAGTACTGAAGGTACCATTGTGTATTTCTTCCATGATCTGTTCTGCTTCCTTCTTGTTTACACAACGAAGTAAAGTCGAGTCATGGTTGCGTTTGTATAGGGTTCCATTGCTTAGAAAGAATTTGGCAGCAAACCTCCTTAGAAACTTTCTGTCATTAACGGATGCCCCTTCAGGGTACTCCTGAGCTTCGAGATATCTTTTTACTTCATGGAACCATGGTTTTTCTTCTGTTCCCTCGGCATTGATCTCATTGCAATATGATGGTTCATCTTGCCTGTAAATGGTGATCATAGGCGCCTCGTTGTCCCACCTGACTTTGAACATGGATGGCATGGTAGCTAAAGCATCAGCTAGTTGATTTTCCTTGCGTGGGATGTGTTCGAAAGTGATTTCTTCGAAGTAAGGAATCAAACTCAGCACATATTCTTTGTAAGGAATTAGATTCGGGTGCTTCGTGTCCCATTCCCCTTTGACTTGGTAAATTACCAGGGCCGAGTCTCCGTAGACTTCCAGGAATTTGATTCTTAGATCGATTGCAGCTTTAAGACCCAGAATACATGCTTCGTATTCGGCTATATTGTTAGTGCAATTGAAGCATAACCTGGCAGTGAATGGTGTATGACCTCCTGCGGGGGAAATGATCACAGCTCTGATGCCGTTGCCAAGTGCATTAGAAGCTCCGTCGAAAACCATAGTCCGCCGGGATCCTGGCTCGGGTCCTTCTTCTGGTCCTGGTTGTTTGTAGTCATTGACTAGCATAATGTCTTCGTCTGGGAAGTCAAAGTTCAATGCTTGATAATCATCCACTGCTTGATGAGCCAGATGATCAGCTACCACGCTTCCTTTGATTGCTTTTTGTGAAGTGTATTGAATGTCATATTCTGTTAAGATCATTTGCCATCTTGCTATTCTTCCAGAGAGAGCAGGTTTTTCGAACATGTATTTGATGGGATCCATCTTGGAGATTAGGAAAGTGGTGTGATTTAGCATGTACTGTCTTAGTCGGCGAGCCGCCCAAGCTAAGGCACAGCAAGTTTTTTCGAGTAGTGAGTATCTTGTTTCACAATCGGTAAACTTTTTGCTAAGATAGTAGATTGCGTGCTCCTTTCGGCCGGATTCGTCATGTTGTCCTAGTACACACCCCATTGAGTCTTCTAACACAGTTAGGTACATTATCAGAGGTCTGCCTTCCACAGGTGGCAACAAGATTGGAGGTTTTTGGAGATATTCTTTGATTTTGTCAAAGGCTAACTGGCATTTGTCATTCCACCTTTCCACTTGATCTTTCTTCAACAGTTTGAAGATCGGCACACAAGTAGTAGTCATGTGGGCAATAAATCGGGCGATGTAATTTAGACGTCCCAAGAATCCTCTGACTTGTTTCTCGGTACGAGGTATAGGAATTTCTTGAATGGCTTCAACCTTGGCGGGATCAACCTCAATACCTTTGCTGCTGACAATGAAACCTAAGAGTTTGCCGGATCTTACTCCAAAGGTACACTTATTTGGGTTCAGTCGCAACTTGTATTTCTTGAGTCTGTCAAACAACTTGTGTAAATGACCCAGATGTTCTTCCTCGGTGTTGGATTTTGCGATCATGTCATCGACATACACCTCTATTTCTTGTTGAATCATATCATGAAATAGCGCTACCATTGCACGTTGATAGGTTGCTCCTGCGTTTTTCAGACCAAAGGGCATTACTTTGTAACAAAAGGTTCCCCAGGGTGTTGTGAAGGTTGTTTTTTCAATGTCTTCGGGTGCCATCTTGATTTGATTGTACCCTGAGAATCCGTCCATAAAGGGAATACCTTGCATTGTGCGGTATTGTCAACCAGTACATCGATGTGTGGTAAAGGGAAATCATCTTTGGGGCTTGCCCGGTTCAGATCTATGTAGTCCACGCACATTCTGACTTTCCTGTCTTTTTTAGGTACAGGCACGATGTTAGCTATCCAAGGAGGATAACTTACAACTTTTAGGAATCCGGCATTGAACTGTTTTTCAACCTCGTCTTTGATCTTTTTTGACATATCAGGCCTACTCCTTCGAAGTTTCTGTTTGACCGGAGTGCTACCTTCTTTGATCGGCAGGCGATGAACTACAATGTTTGTGTCAAGGCCTGGCATATCCTCATAGGACCAGGCGAATATCTCGACGTAGTCTTGCAGCATTTGAATCAGTCTTTGCTTGATGCTGTGTTCTAAATCAGCCCCTATTTTGACTTCTTTCTTTTCTTCGTTGCTGCCCAAGTTGATGACCTCAATTGGCTCCTCGTGAGGCTGTATGGCCTTGTCTTCTTGTTCTAGAAGCCTTGCAATTTCTCTTGGCACTTCACAATCTTCCTCACTTTTGTCCTCAGTTTGGTAGATCAGACTTTCAAAGTCATGACGGGCAATAGCAGAATCGTTGTTGACTGGATCCAGAGTGTATGTGAATCTGCATGTTAATTATGTGAGTATGTGTGAAGAAAAAACATAGCTATTTGAAAGCGAAGAAAGAAAGAAAAAGGATCACAAAATTTAAATATGCAAGCGTCCCATGATTTTATTGAATGCACATGATCATGATATGATAAGCCCTTATAGAAGGACCAGTGTGCTAAGGCACACGGCTTTCAAGCTCATGGTTCGATTGTTTAGGAACCATTTTTATCTTTGCACAATATACACAAAGAAAACAGGAAATGGCATTTACTCCTGGTCAAAGGAGATCACATCCTCAGCTTTCCAATTGTTCAATCCACTGTTGTGAGCAGGGAGTATCCAGCTATTCCAGTTGCAGTTGTCTTCTTCATCTTCCACAGCATTGATTTCATTAGTGGGAAAATGAGCCGGTGATCCTTCGGGATAAGGGATATACTCTGCTGGATACGAGAGCCCAGGCTGAGATATCTCTGTTGGCTGAGCAAGATGCTCGATAAGGCCGTCCCATGAAGTCGGGATGATGTTTTGAATAGAGACTTGTGCATCTTGGTGAGGAGTGTATTCTGACTGAAAGCAACCTTCGTTATTTGGTATTTTCCTGGCTTCTTCGAAAGCGAAATTGTCATCGTAATGTTCATCCCATACTTCTTTGGGTGGATTTTGATATTGCTCAGTGACGGGACTTGTGAAACTTTCGTTATTTCCAAATTGATTATCCCATCCAGTCGGGGTAAGGTCTTCCATAGCAATATAAGAATTCTGAGGTTCGGTATACTGATAATTATACCCACCGTTTGGTTCTCCCACAGCATCCCACATTCCCATGGAAATAGGTGGAATTTCGTCTGGATATGGTTGAATGATATGGTTCATGAACACTCCTTCATCTTCAATAGAGTTTACTTCTTGGCTGACGAAGTGTGACATTAATCCTCCAGAACGAGGACTTTGATCATTCTTTTGATTTTCACTATCATAGCCCAAGCCTAGCTTGTCGGACTTGTAGGGTATATCGGGAAGCTGTCTCCATACTATGCAATCACCCTATTCAATCATGGCTTTGGCATCTTTGAGAGAAGCAATAGTTATAGTTGGAGTAGCAGGAATATGCTTGGTGGTAGAGACACCTGGAGAGACTACTTCAAAAGATTGGCATGGAGTTTCGATGAATTCGTCCTCCAACTCAACATATTTGGAATTGCTTAGGTGACTAACCACATATTCCTCTTCGCCATAGAATGTGACAATCTTTCCTTTTACTGGATATTTTAACTTCTGATGCAGGGTAGAAGTTACAGCGTTTGCCCCATGTATCCCAGGGCGTCCTTGTAAACAGGAGTAGGCTGGGTGAATTTCCATTACGTAAAAGATAGAATCAAAGATTTGAGAACCCACTCGGATTGGGAGATTCACTTTTCCGTATACTGTTCTCGTTGACCCGTCAAAGGCTCTTACCACAACGTCACTTGGTTGTAACACAATTCCTTCGAAGTCAAGCTTTTCTAGTACTGTTTTTGGTAACACGTTCAAAGAAGAACCGTTATCTACCAGCACATGAGATAGAGTGGTGCCATTACATTCAATGGAGATATGTAGGGCTTTGTTGTGATTTTTTCCAGCAGGAGTTAGATCCACATCAGAGAAACCGAGACCATTGTTCACGGTTAGATTGGCAACACAATTCTCAAATTGGTCGACCGAGATCTCTTGAGGCACATGCGCAGCTTTCAGGAACTTCATCAGAGCTTTGGCATGAGCTTCTGAATATTTTAGCAGAGATAGCATTGAGATTTTTGAAGCGGTGTGCCCCAGTTGCTCAACAATATTGTAATCACTTTTGCAGATGATTTTCAATATTTCCTCCATTTCTTGCTTTGATGGATCCTCAGCAGTGACCTCCACCGGGGTTTGAACTTGTTCAACTTGTGGCTCTTTGCCTCGAGCGCTGTTATCTTGACTAGGAACTGGGACTCGGACTGGACCAGCAGCAACATTTGGAGAAATTTCTGGTGAAAAGATTCTTCCACTTCTCGTGATCTTGCTAGTACCCACAATATTACCCACAGTTGGAGTAGTTAACTTTGCGGTCTCTTACGTCGAGGTACTCTGCTTAACTCCATGAACGTAAACATTAGTGTCGTATCCCCATGGGACAGCTTTGTCTGAGGAGTATGGAAATGGAGTTGGACTAGCAATGACTACTGATGCTACTTTGAGTGTAGCAGAAATTTTGAATGGAGACTTACCAGAGATTTTGAATGGTAAGCTGGAGATCACTGAGGCATCTTCTATTTTTATCCCGTTTGCAAAGACTTCGCACAGCACGTCCATAGAAGGGAGCCTCTCAAACATAATGATACGGCGATCCATCCACTTTTGAATTCCCATCCTCAGATTTTCACAACCATTGGGCAGGCATGAGCAATAAAAGCAGTCGGGGTCACATCCTGGGAAGTAACCAGCTCGAATTAGCTTTCCTTTGACCTTGCAGAGTGGAGTTGATAATTCGTTCACATCATAGATGTAAACAGTGTCCAGGATAGCGTTAACAGTTTTGTCATGCTTTGGCATAGGTGCAGTGATGACATTTGGAGTTTCTGGAGGATCGAACTCAATTTCCCCAGCATCTATCATATCTTGTATTTTATTTTTCAAGGCCCAGCAGTGATCTGCGTCATGTCCTGGACAGTTTGAGTGATAGGCACATGTCGCATCAGGGCGATAATTCGGAGAGGAAGTGTTGACATTCTTTGGAGGACCTTTTAATGTGATCAGATCTGCTTTTAGCAAGTGCTGCAATGCCCGAGAGATTGGCATGTTGATTCTGGTGAAATTTCTTCTTGGTGCATCTGGTCGATGCGTGTATTTTGGCTGTTGATCTTTTTGAGGTGCAGATGCGGAGATCAGAACTGCCCCTACAAATTGATGCTGCTCACTTTTGCGACTTTTCTGAATTTGCGTTGCATTGACCTCATTTCTCCCGCTGATGGGCCTTTTTGTAGTACCAAAGGAGGAACCTATTTGAATTTTTCCATTTTGAATGCCACTTTCGACACGTTCTCCGGTCAGTATCAGGTCAGTGAAACCTGATGATGAGCTTCCCAGCAAATGGCTATAGAAAGGGCCAGTTAAAGTGCCCATGAACATGTCAACTAGTTCGCGATCAGATAAGGGTGGTTGAACCCTTCCAGCCATATCTCTCCATTTTTGTGCATATCCTTTGAAACTTTCTTTTGGTCCCATAGACATGCCCCTTAGTTGAGTACGGGTTGGCGCAAGATCAACATTGTATTGGTACTGTTTGTAAAAAGTAGCAGCTAATTCTTCCCAAGTATGAACCTTGGTATTTTCCAGCTGGTAGTACCACTCGAGTTGTGTACCCGACAGACTTTCTTGGAAGAAGTGAATCCACAATTTGCTATCTGTTGTATGAGGTTGTATCTTCCTCACATAGGATCTCAGATGTAGTTTCGGGCAAGAAACTCCATCATATTTTGCAAAGACAGGAACTTTGAATTTTGGAGGGATAACAACATCCGAGATGAGCCCCAGATCATTGAAATCTAAGCCAGGTACCTTTTGTATCTCCATAGCTTTCATATGGTCTTCCAGCTGTTGGTATTTGTCATCATCCGGTTCGTCCCCAGAATGATCATCTTCTTCATTTGAAGAGAGAGAGGGTTTAGCAGAACCCTGGTTGCTTTGATTTTCTTCTGGTTCATCATCACCGACTGTTTCAGGGATCGGTGGCTTTTTGAACTTTTTGGCTGGGATTCTGATTTTCTTTCTCAGTTGGCTCAAGCCTGCAGATCCTTTAGGCTTCTTTTTCTTCTTGATTATCAGGGCTTTCAGTTCTTGTTGCCCCTTTGCCAGTTCCAGAATTGCCACTTGAACTTGGGCATTCTGTGCTTCGAGATTCTTGATGCTTGTCTCAGATTCCATCTCTCTTGACTGAAATAAACAGCGAGGAAATGAGAAATCCGTCATGAGAACCTGTTACGCAATGTGTATGACTGGATGCAATGTGTATGCAATGTATGTGAATGCAATGTATATGCAATGTGTGAAATGTATATGTATGAAATGTATATGCAATGCATGAAGTGAAATGTGTGTGCAATGTTTTCAAGGATCTTAGAGTTTAGATTTGTTAAAGAAGAAACAAACATTAGTTAATCAATTTATTCTTTTTTCTTTTTCTTTGCCTCATTTGGGCTTACAAGACAGAAATAAATAATCCTTCAGGTCTCCCGTGGACGCTTTCTCTTTGCCCCCAGGAATGTGTTGATCTGCTGTTCTTCTTGAAGCTGTCCGGTGAGCTCCAATATCCTTCTCTCATAGTCTTGACAGTGTGCTTTGAAGGTGTCTCTTTCCTCTTTGAGTTGAACCCAAGATTTTTGCAACTCTTCTAGGTCAGTTGGCATATCCGGGTGTAAAATAACTCGAGGTTCGTCTCCTTCGACCTCTGGCTCAATAGTCACAGGTAGAACAGCGGGATATGGCATAATGAGTTTCTGAGCATGAGTGCGGACCCGTCTGAGGTAAGGTTCCATAGAGATAGAATTCTATTGCCCCAAAGTTTTGCTTTCCATTCTATAGACACTGTCCCATGCATGTATGAACCTTCGTCGGTGTCTATGAGAATCATTCTCGTAATCAAACACAATGCCACGGATAATCATGTCATGAGGACCGTTACTCCTTGCATAACCGAATTGGCGTAGAGCTAAAGAGGGATTGTAAGTGATGCCTCCTTTGATTCCAAGGAGTGGCACATTAGGGTACTCTCCACAATGATCAATGATAGTAATGTCTCTTTGAAAGAAGTTGTTCCATCGGATATCTGAATGAGACAAAGACATAATCCTGCGAGACCATTACATTCTTTGTTCATTTCTTAACACTGATCGGGGAAGATGAAATGTAAACCACCTAGCCAGTAGTGGTATACAGCACATGAGAGTTCCTCGTTTCTTCATGGTACGAGTGTGTAGAGAATGTAGACTGTCTCCCAGCAATGTTGGTACCGGGTTACGAATTAGGAAAAGGTTGATGATGTGTATACTTATGAACTGGTCAGGATTTAGGGAATAAAACCAACCCATATATCAAAAGGGCCACAACTTCCTCAAAAGCTGGATAACTTTTGTTTTCTAGCAGTAGTCGAGCCTTTTCCAATAAGAACTTGGCAAGCAAACCCTTAACTCCAATCTTTGTTTCCCAATTGGACGCGATTTCTGATTTTCGCAGATGTAAAGCAGCAGCAATGACTTCAGGTTTTGGAATCCTTTCTAAACCAGTGAAGGGTAATTGATCTCGAACAGGCAATCCAATTAGTTCAGAGAATTCTTCCAAAGTGGGTACCAACTAGTAATCAGGAAAGGTAAAGCAATGATGTTCAGGGTCAAAGAACTGGAACAGGACCCGTATCATGTCTTCTTTAAATTTTGAGGTAACCAAATGGAGTAAGTGACCATGCCTTTCGGTGAATTGAACATTCCTGGGGAATTCTGACACTAAGTCTTTTAGTTCAGATGGTACCGTTGAGATGTTGATTCGGATGTAATCTCGGGTGGCGGGAGCCATTACCTGCAAAAACAAAGGTAAACTCTTTGATCCTTGAAGTGTTTGGTGCAAAAATGATATGCTTATGATGCAAACATGTGGCACACAAAAACAAATCAAACAATAGCCTTAGGTTTAAAGGCTTGCATGGAGCTGATAGGTGATACCCTCCCCACTGAAGTTGAGTTGGTTAAAACCTGTCCTAGAATAGTATTCGGGTTCTATGATCCTTGGAAGTAACATCTCAATACGGCGCTCGAACGGCCGATCAAAATATTCCTCGAGGATAACTAACTTCGATCAATTTCAAAGCTAGCCACTTAATAGGCCACAAGTCAAGTTCAACTAAAAGGTTCTAAGACAAATTAGTGTTTGATGATATTTCGGAAGCCTAATATACTCCTTGATCGTTTTCAAGGGACATCAGTATAAACCAAAGTATCGCACTAACGATGACTACCAGATCAACCGTATCGGTACATGCCGTACAGTTTCCTTGGTCTATTGTCATATACTTAAGGTATCTCGAGATTCGGGTTAGAATCTTCCACACAAGCAAAATACCCAAACAAACCTTTGAAAAATAGAGGAATCAAGTCAAACAATTGAAAACATCGAAGTGACCTATTCTCTTAAGGTAACCCCTTTTGAAAACATTTTGTTTTTTTTTTTAGAGTGACTCCCCAGCAGAGTCGCCAGTTCTGTGGACCTCCATTTTATCGGGCCATACCTCTGTTCGGGAGAGATACGTGAACTGACTCTTTTTTATCGTTTAATGCTTTCGCATATTTTGAAAATTCACAGAGTCGCCACCGACCTTTCATTTTATCCAATTAAGGAAAGGTTTATAAAAGAAACAGAAAAAAGACCTTTAAGAAATTCTGGGTAAGGGGGTAGGTTATACAAAGGGAAGGTGTTAGCACCCTTTGTATCCATGGTTATCCATGGGCTCTTAAGTTTGCTTAGCTCACTTGTTTTTCGATCACTTTTCAATTGTTTTAGAATGCTCATATGTGGTTTCAAATACTTTTGCAAATTGAATTTTGTAATGATCCGTGTGCGGATGTATACAAAATGCTTATTAATCTTTCGAAAGATGTTTTGAAAAGAACGTTAACTTTGTAATGATCCGTGTTTGGATGTATACAAAGTATTGTCTTTTTTTAGAAAGTTTTTGAAAAAACAACAGTGTATGAGAATTTTGTTTGTTTTGATTTGAGCAAGCAAACTAGGAGGTCTACCCTGAGTTGTAAGGTCTTTATCCTTATTTCCTTTAAAAATCTATCCTTTCACCGGATATAAACAAAAGGTTCGATTTTGTACTCAAAACAGTGGAATTTTGACTTTGATTTTGAAAAGAATGAGAAGGGATTACCTTAAGAGGTGCAAGTGTGATTGTGTTTGGATTCAGATATTTTATCTTTGAAGTTAGTGATCTAACGGTTCAATTTTATCTTTTGACATACACGCAGTTTATATTTGCTGGAAATAAAAATGCGGAAATGTAAAGTGCGGAAAGTAAATCTACGCTATTACATCGATTGTGCAGGAAATGTAAACTAGCCTATTTAAATGAATTTGACATCCTATACATTTATCTAGGAATTTAAATTGCAAGAAAAATAAAAGGCATGTTTTTGGATTTTTTATGATTGATTTTAATTATAATTAATGCATGATTAGTCAAATTAAAATGAAGAAAAAAGATGAAAATAGATTTAAACCTAGAAATTAAGTTTAAAATATGTACAAAATATTTGTCAATTAATTTTAAAACAAAACTATTTTTTTTGGATTTTTGAAATTGATTTGAAATTGATTAAGTTAATTAAAACATAATTATGCAAATAATTACACAAATAATTAAAACTTAAAGAGAAAATTATTCAAAATATGTACAAAATTAGTTTATAATATATAAACAATATTTAACACAAAGAACAATTTTTTTTATGATTTTTTGATTGGTTAGAATAATTAAAAAGCAAATATATAAATATATACTAATTAATTATGCAAAATAGTCTTAATTTAAATAAAATATTAATATTTTTATGTCTAAAAATAAATAAATATTTTATCAGATTAAAACTAAAAAATAAAATATTTTTGGTGTTTTGTGATTGGTTGATTTTAATTAAAATGCAAAATATAGAGATTTATTAATTAAAACCTGCAGGGGGGTGTATTAAGCAAATCTGGAAAAGAACTAAGTTTAGTTCAAGAGATGCTTTTGGGCCAGAAACCAGGGGTGTGGATATCAATACGCACAGGCCCAGTCCACTTGTTTCTATTTTTTTTTCTGAATTTGAATCATGTGGGGTCCACGTTTTAAACCAGAACCAATCAAATTATAACGTTTTGCCACGCGTGCCACAGACTTATTGACCAGCCAATAGGAGAGAGGGAAGAAGCCACGCGTGCAGTCAACTATGCCTCAGCCTTGCTGACCGCCGGAATAGTGTTTTCCGGTTGTCTTCTCCGGCGAGGTGGTTTGCCAAACTTGCGAAAACGTTAGTTTAAACACCAAATGAAGACCCTACCCCCCTAAATCGAGGTCTGGGAATCCAATGGTGAGGTTAGTTTGGGCTGAAAGTACTTGTATTGAGAGATTCGAAGAAAAACGTAAACTCACGGTTGACAATGGCAACCAATGTTCAGGACGTTAGAACTCTCATGCTAGGGTTCAAACCTGATCTAATGATGATTATAAACTCAACCATAACCATGAGACATGTTAACAACGCATAAAATATGAATTTGAAACCAATGAAAGTTTACCAAATCGGAGAGTGAGAGAACTCGAGTTTCAGGCCTCTATGAACTTGGTTATGGATCTGAACTTACTCAAATAAGTTCCAGGAAGTGATTTATGGACTTAGTTTGCTTTGAAACTAGCTGCAAATTTAAATTCGAATTTTGAAGTTTCTTTGATTATTTTTTGAAATATGAAGTGTGTTCTTGCTATATCTTTGCTCTATTTTGTGTGTCTGTTTACATTGAAGCATGCTACCTATTTATAAGCAAAGGGCTGCTTAAAAACTAAGCTAAAAGCATTGATGAGCTTTTGTTGAAACTTTGATTTTTAAAATATTAAAATCTTTGAAAACTTGACCAAGTCTTGCTCTTCTTTACTTCTCTTGCCTTGTACTTCATTTGGCTGCAGAAAATTGAAGATTCCTTGGGTGAGTCATGCTTGGATTGTAAGCTACCCATTATCCATTCATTTTTCTTTTAATTTAATCTTAAAATAAGATAAATTCAAGCAAAAAAATGAATAAAAATGGTATGGGCCTTGTCTTGGTCGTGGGAGGCCCATAATATCATGGAAATGATGTTTGAACCATGAAAACTTGGCCCCATTTGGAAAAAATACATTTTTGAGCAATGTTGGTTTTATGCATTTTCCAAAAGTTAGCCAACTTCAACAAGGTGTAAATCCCTCAATTTTTGTCATATGAAGGAGATCTTGCACTTTTTGGAAACCTCAAAGAGTCCTCTAACCAATGCCTTTGGTCTCATGTTAAAATGATTTTTGATGCTCCTTGTGTGTCCTTTTGAAAAAAGTGTCTTTTTGTTGACTTTGAAAATGACCTGTAATGTCTTTGATCATATTTTTCAAATGGTGAATCAAATGACCATGGGATCAATGGCATTTGAAAGATAATTGAATTTCCTTCAAAATGAGCTTTGGTTTGAATTTTTTGGATGAATGATGAGAGAGTTATGATCAGTCAAAGTTGAGTTGACTTTTTAGGCAAAAACCCTAATTTTGAATCTTAGGGTTTTGTTGATTTTTGATCTTTCCTTGATGAATTATGATCATCCAATGATCAAATGATGAATCCTTTGACAAAATATGGATTTTGACAAAAAAAATTCATTTTTGACTGTCTGTTGACTTTTTTGGTCAAACGGGTCGTCTGTTGACTGTTTGAGCTGCTGACGGTGCGTCTGAGTGAATTGAAGTTTGAAAATTTGTATGATGGTACTTTGAGATATATGGATGTGTATGAAATCCATTTGAGCTCTCAAAAACTTGTTTCTCCTGTAAAAACAAGAAAACCCTAGTCAGGGACTGTTTATGTAGGAGACAGTTAAGCGTACCTGATTTTTGTGCAGTGCTGAGTCTCTGCTAATTGCGTGATATTCAGAAGACTTCTAGAACAAAAATATTGGAATTTTGAATTGTGAAAGATTGATTTGGTTGATGGTACAAATCACTAAGAATTGTACTGCCAGCAGTTTGGCTGTCAACTGACTGTTCAGGTATTGACGTAGCAGTTAGAGTGAAAAACCAACAGTCAAAGTTAATTTTCTTTTTTTTTGTTGTTTTTGCTTTTGTTTTATGTGAAAAATGAAAGTTTATTTACATGACTTGTTAGAAAAACACAGACATAATAAATAACTAATATTTACTGTATGCGGGCAAAATCACCGATAATAACCCTGAAAATCATTTAATGCACAGAAAAATGAATATTTGACTGGCAGAAAACACATAAAATATTATCTGAGTAATTAAGCAATATTATGACAAATAGTACAACATTTAATACTGACAGTACAAATATTACATACTATATTGAACCGTACGACGAATAAACGGTACATTTAAGAAATAAGAAATACGGCAAATTTTAAAAATGACGATTGATAACCCATGCTACAAACAGTAACATGTAGATGATTGGGAGCATAAGCATCCCAGGTCCACAGTGTTCCGGGCTATGTAGACAGAAGAAAGACATGATCACCGTAGCAATGGTGATGACCATAAGAAAACACGTTTCCCACCGCTTCGCCATTTTGTCGGGGAAGAAGAAAGGATGGATTATGAAGTAGAAATTTGAGAGATGAATTAAAATTTGATGTGAGATTTTTGTGAAAGAAAATGAGAGGTATTTATAGAATGGAAAGAAGGATAGAGACGTTGGGGAATGATGTGATTCCGTACAAAAGGAAAATTTGAGTGGAAGTAAGATTTGAAAGAAAGTGTATGATAGTGTTGGGAAAAAGAAGATGTAGAGAATAAAGTTAGGATTTGATTTTTGAAAAAGAGATTTGAAAAGATTTTTGAAAATAATGGAATATAGTACAAAAATTAGTGGGAAACAAAAGATAATAATAATCTACTTGTTACCAGTACAGTCTGAGTTTCCTGATTCTGCGCCTGCAAAAAGATTCAACTCTGTACCAATTGTGTCAGTACTATTTATCTGTAAATAAATAAATAGCATGTGTGAAGTAATAAACAGTATGTGGCGTTTGCGCAAGAATAAATTCAACTGCAAGCCAAATTACTGTATAAGAAAAATTGTAAAAACTAAGTATTTCATATGTCAGGATATTTGTTGAAATAATCCATGATTATATGAGATTCTTAATTTTCAGATTGGAGTTTTCTTGAAAAAAGATGCGGGCAAATTTTGGGGTATAACACCCATTTTAAATTGCGTATTTACTTTGCATATGTTTTATGTTTATTCAACTCTTGCTAAGCTGTAAGCCTTTTGAGGGAGGATGACAAAAACGATACCGCAACCTCATACAGTATGCTTTTGAATGGACTATGCTGATGATGTACAAGCATTGTTTCAATTCCTAAACAGTGGAGATATAAGGATGATAATCCCTCGTCAACCCTTTTTGAGCCTAAGAGGTAGAAGTTTCTTTCTTGTACTAATTAAAACCCTTGATCATAACCTGGGGCAGGGTAGTTCTCAGTTAATTTGGCTGTGCATTCTATTTTAAGAGAATCATTCAGTACACCATTCAACAAAGGTTTCAACTACAAGCGTTCATCCGCACACATCAAAGAAGTGCTAGAGATGTCAATCAAAAGCCAATGATGGTTTATCAATCATTAAGCAAGGCAGTCAAAATCTTTCAAAAAGAAAAAAGATGAAAAAATATATATACAAAGAAAATCCTGCTATGTCAAAAATCAAAAAGACGACTTAGGCAAAAATCAAGGCATCTCGCTGACTGTAAACTCAAAATAGGCAGTTCAGGCAAAAGTTAGGGATATCAAAAAGATGAAAAGAGAAGTCAATAAATTCTTGAACAACACAATGTTGTGACTACCAAAAGGAAGAAGTGACTGCCATCTCAAAAGTTCTCTTTGCTTGTGAACCACCATCATTATCAAAGGTGCAAATCCAAAAGTCTCTTGGAACCTGAATGCATAAGTTGAATTAACTAAGCTTAGGACTGAAGATCATCACAAAGAGGGGTGGGTACAAATAAACTTTGAGCCTTTATCCTTTGTTTCTTAAATCGTGAACCAAGCCACGTTACAACCCTTGAATGTCCTAACTGAAGCATGGTTAGTTCGAAAGCATACTGTCACCAAAAGGGTATCCCGACTCCTTAAAGTTTACTAAAATGCTGAGTCGATATTTCGCTTCTACAAAAATAGCATGTTTTTACAAATATCACGCTTTTACATCTCTGGTTTTAACGTTTTTTCAAAAACTCAAGACAAACGTATGCATTGCATCTCATGAATTCATTATTAAACATATTCTGCTACGTAATTTCAAATGTTAGCATCAGAAAGAACTTGCACAGGGTATAACTAATGACTGGAAGTTATCCTGATAGACAAGATTACTCTGAGAAGAAACGTCTCCTACATATACCAGGGGCATGACACGTTTTTCCCAAATCAATCTGGGGCAATCAAGTCAAGATTCGAAGAAGCAAAACAGTCAGGGACCTCATCCTAAGTTTACAATTACTAGGGGCATGTCACCTTCAATATACACTTCATAAAGTCCTCGCGAGGCGAATCTTTCCAAAGTTCCTATTAACTAGGGCAAATCTATGCAGGTCCAGTTTGACATCTTGATCAATACTCAGTGGCGTGTCCAAATCAAATGGTAGTTACTATAATACTAGGGGCAACTTTCGAGACACCCATATCTCCCCACAGAGCCAGGTTCACAAGATCATATCCCCACAGGGTAATCATTAAGAAGACATCTTCAAAAGTTCTCGTCCCGACACAGATATGGATCCCCAACAGAGTTTACATCTTCAACACTGTCATTTCTCCAACACTTTGCTCTTCGCCAACATGGTTTATTAATGTCTTTTTTCCAATCAATGGTACATCAAGATACTGATCATCCCCAAGCAAGAATCATAAATTCCCAGCTGAGCATCTTTAAGACAAGATCAAGCATCAAAATTACAACAATAGAAGGATTTATTTTCTCAAGATACTCCAAATAGCATAAATCATTTTCATACATCATGTGTCATAGTAAATTCATACATAACATACATACGCATCATTGCCTATGCATAACATTTCCATTCATAATCATTACAATACATGCATCACAACATTGCATAAAATTAATGTTCCTTTTTCAGCCTACTTCTACAATCAAGTAAACATTGTCTTCTAGATATAGTGCAGAGATAATCAAGTCAAAGATTTAATTTTGACGCTCATTCAAGATGGAGATTTAGTTCTGACACTTAATTTTGGATATCTTCCAAAGATAGTTCAGAGATAATCAACACATATATCTAAATTCTGATACTTAGTTCCGGATATTCTCCAGAGATAGTTCAGAAATGATTAAGACAAAGATTTAGTTCTGACATTTAATTTTGGATATCTTCCAAAGATAGTTCAGAAATGATCAAAACAAAGATTTAATTCTGGCACTTAATTTTGGGTATCCTCCAAAGATAGTTCAGAGATAATCAAGATAGTTATTTAATTCTGACACTTAATTTTGGGTATCCTCCAAAGATAGTTCAGAGATAATCAAGATAGTTATTTAATTCTGACACTTAATTTTGGGTATCCTCCAAAGATAGATCAGAGATAATCAAGATAGTTATTTAATTCTGGCACTTAATTTTGGGTATCCTCCAAAGATAGTTCAGAGATAATCAAGATAGTTATTTAATTCTGACACTTAATTTTGGGTATCCTCCAAAGATAGATCAGAGATAATCAAGATAGTTATTTAAGTCTTGCACTTAATTTTGGGTATCCTCCAAAGATAGTTCAGAGATAATCAAGATAGAGATTTAATTGTGACAATTATTCCGAAGATAATTCAGAGATAATCAAGACGACGATTTAATTCTGATACTTAGTTTCGAGTACCCTCCATGAATAGTTCAAAGGACTTAGATCTAATTCAGTCACTACGAACAGTACTGAAATGATCAATCTCCAATAAACTTTCTCTCAAGGCCTGGATGGCATCTTTAAGCCCATCTCCGACAAAAGTCCCTACTTCAGCTAGGGCAAATTTCTTGGTATTCTAGTGTTCAATCATCTTCCACCTTCAGATACCGACTGGCACACAAACCACTCTACATCTTCAGGTTTAAGATAATTGAACAGGGGCAGCTGTCATACCCCAAAATTTGCCCATACTATTTCTCTGATACAAATCCAGATCAATACACAAAGCTCCTAGACACATTCCACTACACAAGGCTCTAAAACTAGGGTTTTGATTTCTTCAGAGAAAAATCAAGTTCTGACAACCCAAGTGGATCTCATAACTTCCCATATGATTCAAAGAACCTCTATGCCGAATTTCAAGCCCTGATTCAAAGGATAGCTCAGTCAATGGCCCAAACGATCAACAATCGACTGGTTGATCTAAAAGTCAAACAATAGTCAAACCACGGTCAAAACTCCTGATTTTTTGTCAACATCCTCATATTAAAGTATAATTCACCATTTGATCAAGAATTGATCATGGTTCATCAAGGAAAGAACAAAAATCAACAAATCAAAAAGTTTCTAAATTAGGGTTTTGCGTAGGAAAAGTCAACTGAACTTTGACCAGCCATAACTCTCACATGGAACATCCAAAATTTTCCACCCAAAGCTCATTTTGAAGGAAATTTAATTCTCTACAAAATTTCCTCTCACATGCCAAGTCCAAAAATGCTTCATTTAAGAGATATGGACTAAAACATTATAGGTCCTTTTCAAAAGTCAACAAAAGACACTTTTCTCAAAAGGACATAAAATGAGAATGGAAAATAATTTTGATATGAGACCAAAGACACTGGTTAGAGAACTCTCTAAGGTTTCTAAAAAGTCCTAGAACACATCCATACCTCAAAAATTGAGAGAGATATGCCTTGGCAAAGTTGGTCGATTTTAAGAGAAAAAATGTGAAACAAAAGGCTTCAAATTGAATTTTTTTGCAAAGGAGACCAACTTTTTATGGCCCAATCTTGATCCACAAGTCATCCAAGGCCTCAAGTTTAATTGCCACGAATTTTTTAATATATTATTTAATTTTATATGAATTTTTAATCGTTTAAAAGTGATTATTAATTTATAAAAATCATATAAAGTTCAAATATTCAATAAAGATCTTATTCCAATTTCATTAATAACAATTTATACCATATATTCAGTACAATTTCGTGCTAAGTGAGATTGGTGAGAGAAGATTAAGATTGAGACCATATTAGAAAGTTTTCAAAACAAATTTCAATCAATATCCAATCTTTGATTCAAGGAGGATTCTTCACAAGTTTGTTAACCTAATTCATTGGCATATATATTCATGAATCTCACGTACAGAAGGGGGGATTTTTCGCAAGGTTTTGCAGCCAAGAGCATCAAGAATAAAGCTTGTTTTTTTCATAAGAAACTCAATTCGGTTTTAAGGATTGGTGGGGATTCAAAGAGTTTCAAGCACTGCTACGCGCTCCTTAGACGTTTCTGAAACTTCTCCGATCATTCCCAAGCCATACCGCTCCGTGAATCATCAACAATCGATCTCGGTTTGTCTAATTTTCTTTTTAATTCGACTATGATTATTCACGCATCATGAACATATTATGATTACATATTTGAGTTTGTATAGATGTGGGGTGCGCTTTTGGATCGTTAATCGCGAGTTTAGACGTGTGTTATGCTAGTTGCCATTGTTAGGTTTGAAAGCTTCGAATTTGGGGTTTCTTTGATATCAGTTAAATTACTCCAAATTAAGGCTACCACTGATTTCGTGATGAATATATGAATTCATCTATGGTTTTGTTTTTGGTTTCCATGCCCGTATGGAGTTTTTGTTAATTACAGGTTTAATAGCTGCAAACCCTTCGTAGAAAATCCATGGCTGAATCGTAGCTAAATCTGGGCTTCAACAAGAGGGACGATGAACAGTAAATGGCATGCAGTTCTGGTTTGAATTGTTAATAATGTTTGCTTCACATATTCAGTTATTCATGTGTTTTGTTTGCAGCGAGTGAAATTTGGCCGGATGGTAAGATGACGCTTTATAAGGTCTTGATATGTAAGGGGGTGGGATCGATCCCCAAATCCTACATATTTTTTCTCCCTATTAACCTTCACCTGCAGATTCAGTGCTTTTAGCCAGCGCATGCACACGAAGTACCTCACATTATGACCGTAGGATCTCCAGTGATCCTGATCTGAAGGAACACCCGCAGCAGGCCATGGTACACCCTCAGGGATGCGCCCTATAGAACCAAAGTTGAGTCTCTTTGTATTTTTTTTTATTATACTTATTATATTATTTATCTTTTTCATAATTTATAATAATTAATATATTTATTTTATTAATATATATTATTTATTTTATTTAACTATTTTATCTTTATTATTTTTTCTTTTACATTATTTATTTATATTTTTAATATATAATATTTTATTTTATTTATTTTATTTATGTCTTTACTTATTATCTTTTATTCAATTATATTTATTTATTTATATATTTGCAATAATTCATATATACATTATTTTAATTCCTAAAAATTTCATAAAAAAATATTTTCATGTTCAATTTAATTTTCTTATCCCGATTAAATTAATTAGGTCGCGAGACCAATAATTAATTAAAACGTTTATATTTTCTTATTTGAATTCGTACCCTAATCAGGGTTTACGGAGATCGTTCCCTACACTAAAAAATCTTCTTCTTCTGTGCCTTTTTCAGGATTGTCTTTTCAAGCGTCTTCCGACTATGTGCCTCGCACTCTACGAAGCTAAGTCTTAATTTCCTTTATTTATATATTTGTTTGCTTGATTTTCTATTTAATTAGGGTTTAGTGCCCTCGTCAATAGAATTCCTCCTACACTTATACTTTTGCCAATTGTCTAATGATCAGGTTCAATGCTTAAGTTTCGAGGCAAACCTTTGCCCATCAACCTTCCAATCGAAGCTAAGTTCTTATTCATATTTAATTTCTCTTTGACATTTTTTATTAAGTTAGGGTTAACTTTGATTCTCACTGAATTAGCCATACACTCACCCTCTTCTGTTTATTCTTCCTTTTCAATTTTCAGGGTTTGATGAACGCCGAAGCTACGAGTTTGGTAACCCTAAAACCCTAAACTTGATATTTTTCTTTGTTTATTATTACTTATGTCAAACCCTATTAAGGGATCCGCTGGTTACAATTTCCCTCCCCCATATTTGTTTTGATTATATTATTTAAATGCGTGGTTAGTAATCCTAGGGAGTGCAACCTTTGAATTGAACATAGAATCACTAAATTTACAAGATAATATATTTGAATATAATCACATGATTGGTGCACACACGCACGCTTTTGGGTAACCTCTATGTTGCCTTGTTGCCTGTTGCCTGTTCCTGTTGCCTTGTTGCCTTGTATTTTTTGCAGAATAGCCAGTCCCTCGAATACGAGGATACCTCAGCCATGTTGCCTCGATTAAAGGTCATGGTCCCTAATGATGTTGCCTTCGATACACTAACATGACCTCGACCCTCGGAAGTTGCCTACGGAAAAGGCTGAGGTATCTTCTGGTTGCCTACGAAAGGCTATTCTGATCCTTCCTCTTAGACTACCTGCCTCTCTATGGCATGGATCAGTCTTGGAGTGAATGATAATTCGATGACCCTTCTACCTCCAAACGAAAGGCTTCCTACCCTCTTATGGAAAGGATAGACCCTTTCATTCCGAAAGGCTAAAAAGAGACCTATCATCTAAGTTTAAGGTAATTGCCCCTAATTGCCTTGCCATGCTCTATTTTCTATATTCTTTCTCAAAATTCTTCAAAAAAACTGGCTACGCTCATTTACGAGCTAAAGTCCATTTTTCCTCTTTCATCTACATTTTCTGAAAACGAGCAAGCAAAGCAATTAAGAGCCCATGGAAAACCATGGATGCAAAGGGTGCCTTACACCTTCCCTTTCAATAAATTACCCCCCGAACTCAGATTTCTTTAAAGGTTTTTTCTGTTTCTTTTAGCCTTTCTGAATTTGTTTGGATAAAATAAAAGTCGGTGGCGACTCTTGCTTACCGCACATTTCAATATAAAAGTCAGTTCACCGTATTACAAAGAGATTTGGAAATTTTGAAGTTTTAGGTCATAAACACTTAGAAAATTTTCTAAGTGTTTTTAACCTAGTTTTCTTCCAACTTTGGCCTCATTTTTCACAAATTTGCCAAAGGATTTTGAAGGAACCATAAACTAATGATTTGAATTAAATGTTTAGGACTTTCCAAATTGTGTTCATCCTTCTCCAAATTCATTTTGAGCTAAGAGTTATGCTTGTTCAAAGTTGGCCTCATGAAGTGAAATTATAGGTCATGTACAATTTGGAACTTTGCAATTTTGTGCATTTTGCTTCACTAAGTGATGCTACACGACCTCTAATACATCTGCAAGCATGCCATACATCAATTTCCATCATTGCATAAGGATTGGAGAATATTCCCAAAAACAAAGACATGTGATTATGTAATGATTACATTTGAGAATTTATGGAAAATTGGTGATTCATCAAAGGAATCTTCTCCCAACCAATTGGAGCTCATTTCTGCAGCAAATTTGTCCCCTAAGATCAAGCAAAACTGATGGCTAGGGAGTGGTATCAAGGAACTCATCATTGCATATGGATCTTACTCATATTTCTTCATGGCCAAGGAAACCAAACTCACTTCACTAAGCAAGCTCACTATACACAATTAATCTGAACCAATTGCTTATAAATAGAGGGCTCTTTCTCATTCAAAAAACACACCAAAGCAACATAATTCTTGCTTTCTCTTTTCTTTCTTCATACTTAGTTTTTTCAAAGGTCCTTTGGCAAGAAGACTCGGATTCTTCAAACCAAAGCTCTCTCTTTGAAAATAAGTATTCAAACACATTGAGGGAGGCATTTAGAGGTGATCCAAACCTCTGGAACACTTCTGGGCGTGGAGAGTCATCATCTCCACCTCTCATTTGGAGCACTTGCAGATGGAGGACCACATAACAATTCAGGAGTTTCCAAGCAAGGTTAGGCATCCAGGCACGTTCCTCAGATCATAGTGAAGCTGTTCATATGGCTGTAGCCCATCTGTAACTCCAGATTCATCATCCTCCATGCTCACTTGAAGCTCAAATCGAAGGAGTCGAGTAGAGCAATTCAGAAGGTTTGAGGTCACAACAAGCATCCAGTTAGCATCACTGAGTCCCAAGGAAGCTTTTAGGATCATTCATACAAGCCCGGGGTGCTCTCCATCATCCTCACAAGCCCGGGGTGCTCTCCATCATCCTCACAACCTTCAGTTTCAGAGGTAAGTTTCTGAACTCCACCTCTTTAATTTAAGCACTCTTTGTGATAAAGCTCGATTCTATCTTGTTCAGCATCATCAGAGGATTGAAAACCCTCTATCATCATTCATTTATCTTTCAGTATAGTCATTGAATTTGATTTTCAAATTTTAGGGTTCTTCACGTTTTCTAGTAAATTAGTTAGATGTAGTTAACATAAATTTATGTTAGTTACATATTCAGAATCGTGAGTGAATTTAGAACAAGTTTTATGTTTACATCTTTGCAAATGATTGAGATTTGAGAGAGTTCAAAATTTCAAAATATATGAGCTTGAGGTTGAAGATGACTATGGTGGTGGCGCGCAAAATTCAAATTCAAGGCCAGAGTTTATTTTATTTTGAGTGGTAGTTGTTTCATAAACGACTAAAACGTGATAGCCCAGTGGTAAAGAGTGTTTGTGTGTTGCGCGTGCCCAAGGTCTGGGGTTCGAATCCCCCTCGCCCCAGACCTTTTGGTTGTATTTTCTTTTTTTTTTGCTTCTATACACTTGAACACTATATGAATTGCATTGAAACCAGCTTACTATCACCACACGCGCGTTGGCTCAGTGGTGTTTGTTTTGAGTGTGTGACCTAGAGGGCGTGGGTTCAAATCCTCCAAGGGCCAAAACTATTTTTAACACTCATTTTCTTTCATTTTTTCTCACAAACTTCACACAATTAATTCACCTATCAAATTAAGTCATTTTCACTTCATTTTCACACACTTGTTATTTAGCATATCTATTTTGTCAATAATCAAAAAAATCATAAAAATACTATTTATTTCTTATATTTTTATTAGGTTTAAAATAGTATGTTTTAAGTGTTTTCTTAAATACTTTAAATACTTTAAATGCATATATTCATTTTGTTTTAACCTAATTATTTTTGTGAATAATTTTATGATAAAACCCTAATTGTTTAGGTCTTAATTAGGTAAAGATCTTTATCTTTACCTTAATTAAGTTGACTTTTGTCAATTCTCAAAACTGTTTTCAATCTCTGATTAAATCAAATGATTAAGGTTTCCAAACAACAAAAACTTACATCATTCCAAATCATTTTCAACTGCTTTTATAGCCAGTACTGTAAAGTACTGGGCCTCTAATAGAGTGTAAGACCCAACACTTTCTTCCTCTTCATAGTTTGTTTTCAAAACTGTATTTTCAAAATCTTCTTTCTGTTTTCAAAACATTCTTCTGGTATCTGAAGGGAATTATTCCCGGTGAAACTCTTCAGATACCTATGTGACCTTTGTCCATCTTCACTTCTTCTGTTTTCAAAACCCTTAACTGTTTATCATAAATATTCAACTGTCATCAACAAAACAACAAAAAATTACTGGTAAGGCTTGGTACATACTTCTTCAAAGGCCCCCACTCCATCCAGGTTAGGCTTTACAAGCTTTCAATTTACAGTCTTTATTTAAATTACTGTCAAATATAAATTGTACATATATTTGTTTAGAACTAAGTTTTAGTGTAAACCCTAGGACAGTTAAACTATATATATATATATATATATATATATATTATAGGAACATGGCCTAGGATTGAGAATGTTTTCCCGGTGAAGGCTCTTTCCTAATTAGAGATCTGTAGTTCAAACCGCCAAGATGAATTATTCCCGGTGAAACATCTTGGCAAAAACTTTAGAATCCAAAATAGGACACATCCACCCAAAGAGGAATTATTCCCGGTGAAACCTTTTACCCATTTGCTTAAAGCCAAAATAAGTTCAAAACTACATAGCTTTCTCATGTGCTATAACAAGGACCCTCGATTAGCCTCCTTTTGGGCTTTGTACAAGGACCCACAGGCTTCTTAAAAGCATTTCCAGCTTCCTCTTGAGCTTGTATACAAGGACCCATCAAGTTTCTTATTAACATAGGAACAGGTCTTTAGTTACCTTTTAGCCTACCCTGGTGAGTTTCTTCCAATTTAAACCAGACTTTTAACAAGCTAAGTTTGTCTCAATTTTACATTGAGTACATTTTTGGAATGAAAGACATGGACAGTCTCTGTCACCCTTACCTTCATCCATTTTCCTTAGCAGAGTCTAGGATCCATGTTTGCTTATCCTCAGCAAGAGTCAGCCTTCATCTTGGGTTTTAAACAAGAAGTCTCCACTAGATAATCTTTCTGCCATTCATTTTAACAAAAACCCCTGGAAAGGGTTAGCCTCCAAATCACATTCTATCATTTCAACAAAAACCCCTGGAAAGGGTTATCCTCCAAATCACATTCTATCATTTCAACAAAAACCCCTGGAAAGGGTTAGCCTCCAAATCATTCTATCATTTCAACAAAAACCCCTGGAAAGGGTTAGCCACCAAATCACATTCTATCATTTCAACAAAAACCCCTGGAAAGGGTTAGACTCCAAATCACATTCTATCATTTCAACAAAAACCCCTGGAAAGGGTTAGCTTCCAAATCATTCTATCATTTCAACAAAAACCCCTGGAAAGGGTTAGCCTCCAAATCATTCTATCATTTCAACAAAAACCCCTGGAATGGGTTAGCCTCCAAAATCAGTCCTTCAAAAACCAAAGATTCATTCTCTTAGGAGATAATTTCCCCAAAAGAGTCAAAATCCCCAGAAAGGGTCAGTCTCCATAAACATGATAAAAATCAGTCTTTTAATAGACAACTTCTCCAGCTAAGATAAATTCCCTAAAAAGAGTCAGCCTCAATTCTGGGCTTTGTACAAAACACCAAATAAAATCCATCAAATAAACACTCTCCAATTAGAGCTAGCCTCAATTCTGGGCTTTGTACAGAACACCAAAAACTCCTTAGTTTAAATTCTCCCTAGTAGAGTTATCATTTCAATAAGTCAAAAAAAATCAATCAAAAAGCCTCAAGCTTGGGCCTCATGCAAGCCAGCTAAAGTCAAATCTTTCATACAGTAGATAGACATAGCTAATCTCTATAGAGAGATATTTTTACTACTCTACCACATTCAATCAAACAAACATTTCAACATTTCAATTTCAATTTCAATTTCAATCAAGTCTCCCATTTAGGACTCTGAAAGACATGCTTTGGCACATCCCCAGACTTGTACACTTTCCCTAATTTGGACGAGCATCTTTCTTTCATTCAAGAGATACTAGCATACTTGCAAACACACAAGTAAGGTCACTCTCTTAATGAAATGAATCTAGTTATTCTGTCACTCTTTCAAAATGTTTGTGGTAGAATAGTACAAATACCTCTCTATAAAGATGATTTCATGCCTCTTTTCTGTAAACAGAGATTTAATTCAAGCTTCAACCTTGAGCTTCAAGCAAGGCACCAAAAACAATTAATTTCCCTAGTTAGTTCCCCGAACTACATTAAGCTCTGACTTCCACTAGGGATATGTAGGCATGAGGTTTACCAGGAATCTCAGCGAGCTAATAAAATACCAAAAAATAGTCAGTTTGTCTATTTGTCTGTCTTTCTTTAATCAATTCAATTCCTTCTCCTAATACAAAGGAGAAACTTTCCCAATCATTAGCAATAAACACAATCACAATGACACAGAGAAGGTTCCTGTAGAGTACTACAGATATGTAGGGTGTTTAAACACTTCCCTATGTATAACCTGAAGGATAGAAAAACACTTAGAAAGGGGGGGGTTTGAATAAGTGTGACTTTAAAAACTTGGACGATAAAAATAAAATGCACAGTTATTTTTATCCTGGTTCGTTATTAACTAAACTACTCCAGTCCACCCCCGCAGAGATGATTTACCTCAACTGAGGATTTAATCCACTAATCGCACGGATTACAATGGTTTTCCACTTAGTCAGCAACTAAGTCTTCCAGAGTCTTCTGATCACACACTGATCACTCCAGGAACAACTGCTTAGATACCCTCTAAGACTTTCTAGAGTATACTGATCCACACGATCACTCTAGTTACAACCTGCTTAGAAAACTTCTAAAACTTCCTAGAGTATTCTGATCCACACGATCACTCTAGTTACTTACAACTTAATGTAATCAATTCTAAGAGTTTACAATTGCTTCTTAAAAGCTATAATCACAAACTGTGATATTTCTCTTATCATTTAAGCTTAATCTCACTAAAATATTACAACAGCAATGTAGTGAGCTTTGATGAAGATGAAGATTCTGAGCTTTGAGTTTTTCAGCGTTTCAGCAAGCTAATTTGAATAATCTTGTGCAGAGTTGTTAACCTTGCTTCTCATCAGAACTTCATATTTATAGGCGTTGAGAAGATGACCGTTGAGTGAATTTAATGCTTTGCGTGTTCCGTACAGCATTGCATTTAATGTTATACGCTTTTGTCAACTACCTCGAGCCTTGTTCACGCTGTGTCTACTGACGTTGCCTTTAATAGCTTTAACGTTCCTTTTGTCAGTCAGCGTAGCCTGCCACTTGTACTTCCTTCTGATCTGATGTTTGTGAATACAACGTTTGAATATCATCAGAGTTAAACAGCTTGGTGCATCGCATCTTCTGATCTTCTGACCTTGAAGTGCTTCTGAGCGTGATACCATCTTCTGAGCTTCAGTGCTTCTGATCTCATGTTCTTCTGATGCTTTCATAGACCCATGTTCTGATTCTGCTTCGACCATCTTCTGATGTCTTGCCAGACCATGTTCTGATGTTGCATGCTGAACCCTTTGAGACACATCTTCTGAGCGCTGAATTATGCATACTCTTTATATATTTCCTGAAAAGGAAATTGCATTGGATTAGAGTACCATATTATCTTAAGCAAAATTCATATTATTGTTATCATCAAAACTAAGATAATTGATCAGAACAAATCCTGTTCTAACAATCTCCCCCTTTTTGATGATGACAAAAACATATATAAATGATATGAATTTGCGATCAGAAAGAGCAGACGGCAAAAGACAAATTACACAGCTATAGAATAAGCATATGAATATGTCTCCCCCTGAGATTAACAATCTCCCCCTGAGATAAATAATCTCCCCCTGAAATAAATACTCGAAGAACTTTAATAAAAGACTTCCCTGATTATTTCGGTAGAGACGATCACATAAGCTTCTGCCTTTAGAGAATTCATAGCTTCTGACTTCTGCTTCCATTGGACAGCTTCAGAACTAGAATTTCTT
Source organism: Vicia villosa (assembly GCF_029867415.1). Lineage (NCBI taxonomy): Eukaryota > Viridiplantae > Streptophyta > Magnoliopsida > Fabales > Fabaceae > Vicia > Vicia villosa. Next base: position 7,163,969 of record NC_081184.1, on the reverse strand, counting down.
TAGATCCTTAGAACACTCACAGCTTCTGATTCCTGCTTCCATCTAGGACAGCTTCAGAACTTGAATTTCTTTGATCTTCAGAACATTCACATCTTCTGATTTCTGCTTCCATTCAGGACAGCTTCAGAACTTGAATTTCTTTGATCCTCAGAACATTCACAGCTTCTGATTTCTGCTTCCTATTCAGGACAGCTTCAGAACTTGAGTTTTCTGGATCTTTTTAGAACATTCACATCTTCTGATTTCTGCTTCCCTCGGATAGCTTCAGAACTTTGAATGTCTATCAACATCACTTCATGCTAGATTTGTATCAGAACATTGTTGAATGTACCCGAGCATCATCAGAGCATCTCTACATCCTGAAATGTTACTGAACAAAAACTAAACGACAAAAGTCAGCATGAACGAGTCAGAACATAAAATGTATATTAGAACACATGATATGTATCAGAGCCATATATATATATATATCAGAGCTATATAGGCTAAAATAATGTATCAGAGCAAATAGAATTTTGTCAAAGCAAATAGACAAATATGGATCAAATTCTATTATCAGTGCTTCTGATTCATTCTTCTTTCTTGCTTCTGATATCTGAAGCTTGATAGCACTCAGCTTGCTTCAGTATCCAAGAGCTTATTATTTTTACAGAATAACACTTCTTATGGTTTTGCTTCTTGTGTTTGCTTCTGAAGATTCTCTTCTTCTTTATACTTGCACAACACTTAAAAACCATATAGAACTTGCAGTTCTTGTTAGTAAATGTGTGGGAGCTTTACCCAGCAACTGATAGATTAATCAAATCATTTATCATTTATCTTCTCCCCCTTTTTTGTCATAACATCAAAAAGAATATTTCAAAAGATTCAGATGTAAAAAACGACAAATAAAATTACTGGAATGTAAAAGCAAAGAAACTTTTTCATTGATAATCAAAACAAAGATTACAGACTGGAATGCAGGAAAGAACAGATGCAACAAGGAAGGAAAACTACTAAGACAAAAGGACTAAGATCCTAGCCTACGCAAAATCCGTGCCAGAACATCATGAATCCCTTCAGTGCTTGTAGTTTGCCTTGCCATGAAGGAGCGAAACTCAGCATTGGCTGCTTCTTGCGCGTCCAAACGCGAAGCCAGCATAGCTTGATTCAGATGAAGAGCTTCCAAGGTCTCCAACCGAGCTGAGGTTCCACCAGAAGAAGAGGCACCTGAATTTCTGCCAAAAGGGACAGCAATCTCAGCAGGGTGATCTTGTGGAAGATCGTCAGCTTGAACATCTTCCATTTCCTCATCTGAGTCTGACTCAGAAGTAGCCTTAGCATATTCTGGTTCAGGCAGCTCAGAAGTTCCAACTTCCAATGTAACAGCCCGAATTTTTATTATTTGGCTAATTAAATTAAATAAGGATTTATTTACTTAATTTGGACGAAGTTTGATAATCAATTGGATCGTCGGTGTTATTGAGAAACGTGTTCAAATTATTAAGTGAAGTTAGAATTTATTCGGTTAACCGAAGAATTAATAAAGTGGAGCATGTAGAGAAATAATATTAGAAATAATATTATTATTGGATTTTACTTATTGGAGATAAAGTCAGATTTAATTGGAATAATTGGAAAATAATATTAAGGGTAATAATATTATTTGTTGGAGCATAATTATTTATTTGACTACTATATTGTATGATTGGGCCTAATTAGTTAGGAAGTGGAATTATTGGGTAAGCCCAATGTCATAAATAAAGATAGTAAGAGAGGAAATGAGGAGTAGGAGAATCATTAGTTCATTTTGCTGGTTTGAAGAAATAGAAGTGGAGGAGTGGAACAAGAAGAGGAAAGCTAGGGTTTTGGAGGAGAAATCAAGAGGTAAGGGGGAGAATCCCTAATCATTGTGGGCTAGTATAATGGGGTGAATGGTAGAGTAATATTGTTGTATTTATTCATAGTGAATCTCATAAAAATGTGTTTAGTCTATATTAGTATACTGGATTTTTTTTTATCGAATCAATGCTGGGAACAACACTCTGTGTTCATAATATTTGTGCAAATGAAATAGAAAAGGAGTATATGTTAGAGGACCGAATGACGTCACCACATGTGTGGATGACCGACGGAAGTTTGTGATGTAGAGTGGGAAACATGGTGTGCTCCGTTTACTGTTTCCTTAATTCATTTACCTGGCTGCAAATGATTTCCCTTGTCCAATTAGTGATGTAAACCACATGATAATTTATTGAATGAAAATGCTACTGTAGATTCACCTTGGTACAAAGGAAAAACATGAGAACCACACTTTTATTTGTTGAAAGCATGACCCTGTTCTTTTCTGACAAATTGAAGGGACCGAAATAAATGCCCCTTGCTTTGATGAGTATGCCAATATCAATTTCTGTTCATTTAATAATGAGGTGCCTTTGATCAATGGAGATAGGATGAACACACTTGTTTGGCTACTTACTATTGTGCCTTGTTTTGTTTGAAAATGAGCATGTGAGCTACACTGTAGTGCTTTGACTTTGTAGAATTAATTACATGAACTAACACACTTTTGTTTGAATGAAAACCTCTACTGTTAACACTCATTGGCCAAAAGGGTACGTGAACTAAACAACCCATTTAACTTAGTAATGAAATGCTACTGTTGTAGCTATTGTTTCAATTAAATATATGGACTACCATTATACTTTACTAATAGAAATTACATGGTAACTATATATATATATATGTGTGTGTTAGAATAATGGATAAATATGTGTGTATCAATGGAATTAAGTTCTAGGTAAAAAAAAATAGGTTCCTAATAGAGATAAATAAATGGAGTATATATCTTTTATGGTTTAAAAATTTAATTTCATGAATAACTAGATGATAAAAATCTTAATGAATCATTAGTTTAACATGAAAATGAATAAATTCTATATAATTGATAAGTTGAGAGATAACATGCGATTATATTAATTAATAGTGTTAATTGAAATGGTGGATTGGATTTGTGTGTTGGTTATTATATGTGAATAATGCTTATGTGATGAGAATGTTGTGTACAATATTGTGGAATAATTCATTGAGTGAATTATTGTGATATGCTAAATATTAAGATGGTAGAGATGATCTTAATTGCATATGGTTGATTAACATTGTACATACATTCATATCATGGATGCCTTGAAACAAAGGTGGTTTGCTTTGAAACATAAGCGAGGCTTAGATTCTAAAGTGAATCGGAAGCGGTAAACTATATGCTTACGTTTGGTGGGCTTTGGTCTTGTCCGGATCGGAAGCGTGGCTTGGATTCTAGATATTGAATCGGAAAGCGGTGAAACTTTGGGTTCACAATTCGGTACCACATGCATAGCGTCACATATCTTGCATTGAGTCACATTAAAATTATGCAATAATTGAGTATGTGAAGTTGATGTAGTTGTGAGATGTGTATGAGTTGATAATTGAAACGAGTGAAGTTTGAATACATATTTGATTCGATGCGTGAATATGTGAGAATTATGATTGTGTACTTAATTGGGAATATAATAGTAGAATTGAAATACTATACTATTTAAGCTTGTGTATACTCGATAACATGTAAATTATGTGTTGACCTCTATTATATATTCCGTTTTACATACTAGGACTAATTACTTGAAGTATTGATTTAACCATTGTATTCTGTTATACTTTCTTCATAATGGTTCGTATTCTCACCCTTCTGTTTTAATGTTGCCCTCGTTTGGCGACATGCAGGTTCTGGAGTTTAGTAGCCGCGTGTGACCTAGCCAGAGGTTCTTCCTTGGTTATTGGAGATTAGGTAGTGAGTCGATGCTCTGGTCATGTAACACTGGGTAGACTAGGTGTATTGAACTCATGTTATGTTTGTGTATGTATTATGCTATGACTGGTGAACTTATTTACTGGTTACATGACTTTTGAGAGGCTTACAAGCCAAACCTTTTGATTATGTTTTATGTTGGATTGAGACTACTAGTCGATGTATGATCATGGTATGGGACATGAATCATTATAAATCACATGAGTATCATATATTTCCGCTGTGAATGCATATCCAGGTTAAATTGTGATTTGATATTGAGTGTTATTAAAATGACCAGGAGTATTGTGTAGTATAGATAAATGTTGTCAGTTTTTTTTAAGGTTTTTAGTTCTTCTAAAAGCATCGATGTGACGCCCTTTTGAATTATATGCATGCTTATTCTCTGATTATATGCTTATTTATTTTGGGGTATTAAAAAGGGGTGTTACATTAGTGGTATCAGAGCATGGTCGACCAGTTGGTCAAGGTTATTAATGTCTTTTGTCCTGTTGTATTTGATTCGTGTATCTGACACGATCGATACTGTTTTGTCTGAGTGTTTGGTTGTTTAGGACGATGGCTGTAGGAAGGAATGTTGATATTAATGTTGAGGCAATGGTGAGGTGGACTGGTGCGATTGGACAAGCGCCGCAAGAGAATGTCGGTTATGGAGAAAAGGATGAGTTTCGTGCTTTTGGAGACTTTCAAGGGTGCAACCCGCCGATCTTTGAAGGAGGGTATGGACCGGACAAAGCGCACACATGGATGAGAGAAATTGAGAAGATCTTTCAAGTCGTGAGTTATACTGATGTACAGAAAGTACAGTTTGGTACTCAAATGCTGACAAAAGAAGCTGACGTTTGGTGGAGTAATACTGTACGGAGATTTGAAATAGAAGGTATTGAAGTTACTTGGACTCTTTTCCGTGATGCATTTTTGGGAAACTATTTTCCAGAAGATGTGCGTGGAAAGAAAGAAGAGAGGTTTCTAAAGTTGAGACGAGGAGGAGAACAGTTCCGTGAGAAATCGTATGATGACATGAGGGAACAATCTGGTCTTGGCAAGAAGCCAAGTGGGGGAGGAGCTTCTACTCCGATTAAGTGCTACAGGTGTGGCGAGACGGGTCACAAAACTATTGACTGTGGAGTTGGTTCGAGTAGGATTTGCTACAGTTGTGGTGAGCAAGGACACAATTGTGCCATGCGCAATAAGCCAAAGAAGGAGCAAGCGAAAGGAAAAGTGTCTGCGTTGTCTGGTGCTGAGACTAATACTAAGGATAAGTTAATCTGAGGTACGTGCTTTATTATTGATAAGGGTGCAACGCATTATTTTATCCCATGGATTGTGCTATAAGATTGGATCATGTTTTATCTGTTATGCATGGAAGTGTAGTTATTGATACAACTGTTGTGGCTTTGTTTCTATTTCTTTTACGTGTTTGAATTATCCGTTAAGCATCTTGGTAGAGATTTTGGGATTAATTTAGTTTGTTTTCCGCTAGACCAATTTGATGAGAATTTGGTATGAACTGTTTGGAGTTGAAGCAAGTAATTGTAACTTTAAGAGAGATTTTAGGTATTGGTGTTTTAAGTAATTTCGAGTGCGAGTTTTGAAGGAACACTATAATGGTTTAGTAACGATGGTTTATGTTTCATTATGATTGTCGACTGTCTATTGACAAATTGAGGACTTGATCACCCTTAATCTATTGTTGATAGAAGAAGAGATCGTATTGGACGGAATAGACTTCTCTTACTAACTTGGTAGCGTGTAAAGCGACTAAGGAGAAGTTGAAGAGTAGATTTGAGGAATTGTTTGAGAAGAGGTTCATTGTCTGAGTGTATAGTCGTAGAGTACCCCTGTTTGTCGAGTAAGAAGAAAGAATGCTGTGGCCGATGCATTGAGTAGGAAATAATTTTATAAGTTATATTGAGGATTCAAGAATTAGAAATCGTTGGAACGATTTAGAGGGTTGGGTTTGGTTGTGAAGCGACGTCTTCGTGTGTTAAGTTGGTATGTTGAAGCCTACTTGTGATATTTTGACAAGATTAGAGAAAGTTAGAAATCGGATTTGCAATTGGTTGACAAGATGATATTGAGTAATCAAGGAAAAAGTGATAACTTTTAGATTGTCGAGGATGGTGTCATGAGATGTTGTGATCAAGTTTGTATTCCTGATGGTTTGAATTCGGACAAAGAGAATTTGTGGATGAGGAACATCGTAATGAATTGAGTATTAATCATGGTATTAATGATGTACCGAAATTTGAGGAAATGTTTAGTGGTAAAGTGTGAAGAGTGATATACCAGAATTGTGTATTTGAGTTGGATTTGTCAGGAACGGTTTCGTTGGCGCAACAATTATCTATTTCCGAGTGGAAGTGAGATAGTAACTCTATGGATTTTGTTTCGAGATTGCCGAGGCATCGAATAATTGTGAAGTGAGTTGGGTCAGTATGGATAGTTGACGAAATGTGCTTGTTTCATTCCGATGAAGATGAATTCTTCGATGAAGAGACTTGCTAAGTGTGCATCGAAAGGATTGGGTGTTGCATGGTATTTCCTTCGGATGTTGAAATGACATCTTTTGAAGCTTTGTATGGTCGTAAGTGTGGAATGTTTTGTATCGATATGAATCGATAGAGAGAGTGGATGTGGTCTGGGTGTTGAGATGGTTGTGTCGACTGAATTTTCGAGGACGAAAATATTTAAGTGGGGGAGAGTTGTAACAGCCCGAATTTTTATTATTTGGCTAATTAAATTAAATAAGGATTTATTTACTTAATTTGGACGAAGTTTGATAATCAATTGGATCGTCGGTGTTATTGAGAAACGTGTTCAAATTATTAAGTGAAGTTAGAATTTATTCGGTTAACCGAAGAATTAATAAAGTGGAGCATGTAGAGAAATAATATTAGAAATAATATTATTATTGGATTTTACTTATTGGAGATAAAGTCAGATTTAATTGGAATAATTGGAAAATAATATTAAGGGTAATAATATTATTTGTTGGAGCATAATTATTTATTTGACTACTATATTGTATGATTGGGCCTAATTAGTTAGGAAGTGGAATTATTGGGTAAGCCCAATGTCATAAATAAAGATAGTAAGAGAGGAAATGAGGAGTAGGAGAATCATTAGTTCATTTTGCTGGTTTGAAGAAATAGAAGTGGAGGAGTGGAACAAGAAGAGGAAAGCTAGGGTTTTGGAGGAGAAATCAAGAGGTAAGGGGGAGAATCCCTAATCATTGTGGGCTAGTATAATGGGGTGAATGGTAGAGTAATATTGTTGTATTTATTCATAGTGAATCTCATAAAAATGTGTTTAGTCTATATTAGTATACTGGATTTTTTTTTATCGAATCAATGCTGGGAACAACACTCTGTGTTCATAATATTTGTGCAAATGAAATAGAAAAGGAGTATATGTTAGAGGACCGAATGACGTCACCACATATGTGGATGACCGACGGAAGTTTGTGATGTAGAGTGGGAAACATGGTGTGCTCCGTTTACTGTTTCCTTAATTCATTTACCTGGCTGCAAATGATTTCCCTTGTCCAATTAGTGATGTAAACCACATGATAATTTATTGAATGAAAATGCTACTGTAGATTCACCTTGGTACAAAGGAAAAACATGAGAACCACACTTTTATTTGTTGAAAGCATGACCCTGTTCTTTTCTGACAAATTGAAGGGACCGAAATAAATGCCCCTTGCTTTGATGAGTATGCCAATATCAATTTCTGTTCATTTAATAATGAGGTGCCTTTGATCAATGGAGATAGGATGAACACACTTGTTTGGCTACTTACTATTGCGCCTTGTTTTGTTTGAAAATGAGCATGTGAGCTACACTGTAGCGCTTTGACTTTGTAGAATTAATTACATGAACTAACACACTTTTGTTTGAATGAAAACCTCTACTGTTAACACTCATTGGCCAAAAGGGTACGTGAACTAAACAACCCATTTAACTTAGTAATGAAATGCTACTGTTGTAGCTATTGTTTCAATTAAATATATGGACTACCATTATACTTTACTAATAGAAATTACATGGTAACTATATATATATGTGTGTTAGAATAATGGATAAATATGTGTGTATCAATGGAATTAAGTTCTAGGTAAAAAAAAATAGGTTCCTAATAGAGATAAATAAATGGAGTATATATCTTTTATGGTTTAAAAATTTAATTTCATGAATAACTAGATGATAAAAATCTTAATGAATCATTAGTTTAACATGAAAATGAATAAATTCTATATAATTGATAAGTTGAGAGATAACATGCGATTATATTAATTAATAGTGTTAATTGAAATGGTGGATTGGATTTGTGTGTTGGTTATTATATGTGAATAATGCTTATGTGATGAGAATGTTGTGTACAATATTGTGGAATAATTCATTGAGTGAATTATTGTGATATGCTAAATATTAAGATGGTAGAGATGATCTTAATTGCATATGGTTGATTAACATTGTACATACATTCATATCATGGATGCCTTGAAACAAAGGTGGTTTTCTTTGAAACATAAGCGAGGCTTAGATTCTAAAGTGAATCGGAAGCGGTAAACTATATGCTTACGTTTGGTGGGCTTTGGTCTTGTCCGGATCGGAAGCGTGGCTTGGATTCTAGATATTGAATCGGAAAGCGGTGAAACTTTGGGTTCACAATTCGGTACCACATGCATAGCGTCACATATCTTGCATTGAGTCACATTAAAATTATGCAATAATTGAGTATGTGAAGTTGATGTAGTTGTGAGATGTGTATGAGTTGATAATTGAAACGAGTGAAGTTTGAATACATATTTGATTCGATGCGTGAATATGTGAGAATTATGATTGTGTACTTAATTGGGAATATAATAGTAGAATTGAAATACTATACTATTTAAGCTTGTGTATACTCGATAACATGTGAATTATGTGTTGACCTCTATTATATATTCCGTTTTACATACTAGGACTAATTACTTGAAGTATTGATTTAACCATTGTATTCTGTTATACTTTCTTCATAATGGTTCGTATTCTCACCCTTCTGTTTTAATGTTGCCCTCGTTTGGCGACATGCAGGTTCTGGAGTTTAGTAGCCGCGTGTGACCTAGCCAGAGGTTCTTCCTTGGTTATTGGAGATTAGGTAGTGAGTCGATGCTCTGGTCATGTAACACTGGGTAGACTAGGTGTATTGAACTCATGTTATGTTTGTGTATGTATTATGCTATGACTGGTGAACTTATTTACTGGTTACATGACTTTTGAGAGGCTTACAAGCCAAACCTTTTGATTATGTTTTATGTTGGATTGAGACTACTAGTCGATGTATGATCATGGTATGGGACATGAATCATTATAAATCACATGAGTATCATATATTTCCGCTGTGAATGCATATCCAGGTTAAATTGTGATTTGATATTGAGTGTTATTAAAATGACCAGGAGTATTGTGTAGTATAGATAAATGTTGTCAGTTTTTTTTAAGGTTTTTAGTTCTTCTAAAAGCATCGATGTGACGCCCTTTTGAATTATATGCATGCTTATTCTCTGATTATATGCTTATTTATTTTGGGGTATTAAAAAGGGGTGTTACATCCAACGCTTGAAGAATAGCTGCTAGGTTTGTTGGAGGAGTAGGACCAGCAACTCCAGCACGATAGACCACTACTGGAAAGACCATGTGAGGTGCCTTTTTAGAAGGGTTCATTCTGAACCAGTTAAACAGCCACTGAAAATCTCCAGTCAGCACAGGAAACCAAGGTTTCCACACCACGATGTCTCTGCAGAGATTTTCTTCTTCCATCTCTTCTGCAGGTATCTTCTTCTCAAGAACGCTTCTGTTCCTGATGAGGTGGTGATGGCTGCTTTCACCAACTTCCAACCGAAAACCTCGAGGACCAGGCGCTTCAGACAGGATCCTTCTCTGAGTGTCTGTAGCCTTAGCCAGGAAGTCCTGAAGAAAGGTATCCCAAAGGTTGCTCGTAGCATACTCATCCAGGTGGTTAAGGTAAGCAGCACCCAGAATCTCCAACCAGCCATTTACATCAGAATGTAAAAGCTCCAGAAAAGATTGAGTGGTAGGGGTTGGAGGGATGACAGTGAACCTGGAGTCGGGAAGAACAACACTATAGGGATTAGGTGTTCTGGTGGGAAAAGGGTGTGAGAGAGGTGAAGAAATATCTGATGTATGGGTTAAGGGAGAGGAAGGGTTAGATGAGGAGGAAGTTGAGTCTTGAAGGTAGAAAGATGAGGAAGAAGATGGAGATGATGGAGGGCTTTCACCAGGGGGTTGAAACACACGTCTAGAATAATTTCCAGAAAACTTTGCTTCGATTGAATTCACCTTGAGAGGGTCATAGGTGATCTTTATCTTTTTGGGTTTGGTTTCTGGTTCATCAGTTGCCTTTCTCTTTTGTTTCCGATCATTATTTTGATTCCCAGAGTTTGACGAAGGATTCATGATGAAGTTGCAGATATTGGAAACTGCTAGGGTTTATGGTATGAATGCAAAGAGAGAGAACTAAAACGAAACTGAATGCAAAGTGAGAGAAATATAAGAGGGAAAAGAACCGTTTTGAAGAATATAAAAAGAAAACTGAAAGAAAGTAAATGATGAAAAGCATTTAATGTTACGTGACGTGAGGAGAGATAATAATGACAAAAGACATGATTTGCACAGTTACCTAAGTAGACGTCCCCTCAACTGCACGCACGCTCGTCCAGGAATAGGGAACACGTGTTTACCATCTGGATAGCCAGTTACAGCTGTCTTGCTTTTAAAGAGATTCTGAATCAACTTAGACAATAAAGCGTTAGTAATAACTGAATCACAATTTCTAATTGATTTCAATCAGAACTTCTTATAAAAGTAATTTCATTTCAGAAGATACTCAAACATAAGAACTTCTTATCTTCTCATTTTGGACTTGTTTCTGACGATCCATTTTGTACTGACTATATTGAATCCATCTGGTCTAGGAACAAGATCCCAAACATCATTCCTTGTAAACTGATTCAGTTCTTCTTGCATAGCAATTATCCAGTCTGGATCTTCTAGAGCATGATCAACAGAAGTTGGCTCGATCAAAGATACAAGACCTAATTGGCAGTCTGCATTGTTCTTAAGGAATGCTCTTGTTCTGATTGGATCATCCTTCTTTCCAAGAATGACATCTTCTGAATGACCAGAAGTGAGTCTGGATGATCTTCTGACAGGTGGTTCTTCAGAAATGCTTAGATTGTCCAGAGAAGCTGATACTTGATCTTCAGATTCTTTGCTTCTGAGAAGCTCTGCTTCTGATGCGTTGCTTCTTGGCTCAACAACTTCTGATATGTCAATATCATAATCTGCAAAATTATCAAACTGCTTTGGTTTTTCAGAACCAAGCTTATCATCAAACCTGATATTGATTGATTCTTCCACAATCAATGTTTCAGTATTGTATACTCTGTAGCCTTTTGAGCGTTCAGAATATCCAAGAAGGAAACATTTTTTAGCTTTGGAATCAAACTTACCAAGATGATCTTTAGTGTTCAGAATAAAACATACACATCCAAAAGGATGGAAATATGAAATGTTGGGCTTTTTATTCTTCCACAATTCATAGGGAGTCTTATTTAGAATAGGTCTGATAGAGATTCTATTCTGAATATAGCATGCAGTGTTTATTGCTTCTGCCCAGAAATGCTTAGCCATATTGGTTTCATTGATCATGGTTCTGGCCATTTCTTGCAGAGTCCTATTCTTTCGTTCTACAACTCCATTTTGCTGTGGAGTTCTAGGACAAGAGAAATCATGGGCAATACCATTCTCTTTGAAGAATTCTTCAAAGGATCTGTTCTCAAATTCACCACCATGATCACTTCTGACCTTTATGATTTTACACTCTTTTTCAGATTGAATCTGAATGCAGAAATCAAAGAACACTGAATGAGTCTCATCCTTGTGTTTCAAGAATTTTACCCACGTCCAGCGACTATAATCATCTACGATGACTAATCCATATTTCTTTCCTCTGACAGATGCTGTTTTGACTGGGCCAAACAGATCAATGTGCAGGAGTTCTAATGGCCTTGAGGTAGAAACAACATTCTTGGACTTGAATGCAGGTTTGGAGAACTTGCCCTTCTGACATGCTTCACAAAGAGCATCTGATTTGAATTTCAGATTAGGGAGTCCTCTGACAAGATCCAGTTTGTTAATCTGAGAAATCTTTCTCAAACTAGCATGACCTAATCTTCTGTGCCAGACCCACTGCTCTTCAGAAACAGACATAAGACAAGTCACCTTCTGACTCATAAGATCTTGCAGATCTGTCTTATAAATGTTATTCTTCCTCTTGCCTGTAAATAGGATTGAGCCATCCTTCTGATTTACAGCCTTGCAGTACTTTTGATTAAAGATTATATCATAACCATTGTCACTCAACTGACTAATAGATAAGAGGTTATGTGTTAATCCTTCTACAAGAAGTACATTAGAAATGGAAGGAGAGTTACCAGACTTTATAGTTCCAGAGCCAATTATCTTGCCCTTCTGATCTCCTCCAAACTTGACTTCTCCTCCAGACTTAAGCACCAAGTCTTGGAACATAGACCTTCTTCCTGTCATGTGTCGTGAGCATCCAGAGTCCAGGTACCATGACATGTTGTGCTGTGTCCTTTTTGCAGCCAAGGATATCTGCAATAGGAATAATCTTATCCTTAGGTACCCACATTTTCTTGGGTCCTTTCTTGTTAGATTTTCTCAAGTTCTGATTGAACTTGGGTTTGACATTATAAGCAATAGGAGGAACAGCATGATAATTTTTAATGTGAGTTTCATGATATTTCCTAGGTTGTGTCACATGCTTTTTGGTGTGTGTTATGTGAAAACTTTGAGCATGTGAAGTGTGCCTAATATCATGGGAGTGGCCATACTTGAACTGATCATACAATGGCTTGTATGTGAGTTTCATTTCATCAACAGGTTCAAGTTTGTATGGGGTTTCACCCTCATAACCAATGCCAACTCTTTTGTTTCCAGACACGGCATATATCATAGAAGCTAGCTGACTTCTGCCAATACTTCTAGATAAGAACTTCCTGAAACTTAAATCATATTCTTTCAGAATATGGTTTAGACTAGGAGTGGATTTTTCTGAATCAGAAGGAGATCCAACATCATTGGATAATTTTAAAAATTTTTCTTTTAATTCAGAATTTTCCAACTCAAGCTTCTTTGTTTCAAATTCAAATAGCTTTTTCAGCTTTTTGTATTTGATACTAATCTGAGACTTGAGTTCCAGAAGTTCAGTTAAGCTGGAAACTAACTCATCTCTAGTAAGTTCAGAAAATACCTCTTCAGAATCTGATTCTGATGTAGATTCTGATCCGTCATCTTCTGTCGCCATCAGCGCACAGTTAGCCTGCTCATCTTCAGAGTCTCAATCATCTTCTGACTCATCCCAGGTTGCCATAAGACCTTTCTTCTTATGAAACTTCTTCTTGGGATTTTCCTTCTGAAGATTTGGACATTCATTCTTGTAGTGTCCAGGCTCATTGCATTCATAGCACATGACCTTCTTTTTGTCAAATCTTCTGTCATCAGAAGATTCTCCATGTTCAAATCTCTTTGAACTTCTGAAGCCTCTGAACTTCCTTTGCTTGCTCTTCCAGAGTTGGTTTACCCTTCTGGAGATCATGGATAGTTCATCTTCTTCTTCAGATTCTGATTCTTCAGGATCTTCTTCTCTAGCCTGAAAAGCGTTAGTGCATTTCTTGATATTAGATTTTAATGCAATAGACTTACCTTTCTTTTGAGGCTCATTTGCGTCCAGCTCTATTTCATGACTTCTCAAGGCACTAATCAGCTCTTCCAGAGAAACTTCATTCAGATTCTTTGCAATCTTGAATGCAGTCACCATAGGACCCCATCTTCTGGGTAAGCTTCTGATGATCTTCTTTACATGATCAGCCTTGGTGTATCCTTTGTCAAGAACTCTCAATCCAGCAGTAAGAGTTTGAAATCTTGAAAACATCTTTTCAATGTCTTCATCATTCTCCATCTTGAAGGCTTCATACTTCTGGATTAAAGCAAGAGCTTTAGTCTCCTTGACTTGAGCATTTCCTTCATGAGTCATTTTCAGGGACTCATATATATCATAGGCCGTTTCCCTGTTTGATATTTTCTCATACTCAGCATGAGAGATAGCATTCAGCAAAACAGTTCTGCATTTATGATGATTCCTGAAAAGCTTCTTTTGATCATCACTCATTTCTTGCCTTGTCAGCTTTACGCCATTGGCATTTACTGGATGTTTGTAACCATCCATCAGAAGATCCCATAGATCACCTTCTAGACCAAGAAAGTAACTTTCCAGTTTATCTTTCCAGTATTCAAAGTTTTCACCATCAAATACCGGCGGTCTAGTATAACCATTGTTACCGTTGTGTTGCTCAGCAGAGCCAGATGTAGATGTAGATTTTTCAGTTCCATCAGCCATCTTTTACTGAAGCGTTTTTCTCTTCCTGAATCTTTTCTAAACACGATTAAGTGCTTGCACCTTAGAACCGGCGCTCTGATGCCAATTGAAGGATAGAAAAACACTTAGAAAGGGGGGGGGTTTGAATAAGTGTGACTTTAAAAACTTGGACGATAAAAATAAAATGCACAGTTATTTTTATCCTGGTTCATTGTTAACTAAACTACTCCAGTCCACCCCCGCAGAGATGATTTACCTCAACTGAGGATTTAATCCACTAATCGCATGGATTACAATGGTTTTCCACTTAGTCAGCAACTAAGTCTTCCAGAGTCTTCTGATCACACACTGATCACTCCAGGAACAACTGCTTAGATACCCTCTAAGACTTTCTAGAGTATACTGATCCACACGATCACTCTAGTTACAACCTGCTTAGAAAACTTCTAAGACTTCCTAGAGTATTCTGATCCACACGATCACTCTAGTTACTTACAACTTAATGTAATCAATTCTAAGAGTTTACAATTGCTTCTTAAAAGCTATAATCACAAACTGTGATATTTCTCTTATCGTTTAAGCTTAATCTCACTAAAATATTACAACAGCAATGTAGTGAGCTTTGATGAAGATGAAGATTCTGAGCTTTGAGTTTTTCAGCGTTTCAGCAAGTTAATTTGAATAATCTTGTGCAGAGTTGTTAACCTTGCTTCTCATCAGAACTTCATATTTATAGGCGTTGAGAAGATGACCGTTGAGTGCATTTAATGCTTTGCGTGTTCCGTACAGCATTGCATTTAATGTTATACGCTTTTGTCAACTACCTCGAGCCTTGTTCACGCTGTGTCTACTGACGTTGCCTTTAATAGCTTTAACGTTCCTTTTGTCAGTCAGCGTAGCCTGCCACTTGTACTTCCTTCTGATCTGATGTTTGTGAATACAACGTTTGAATATCATCAGAGTTAAACAGCTTGGTGCATCGCATCTTCTGATCTTCTGACCTTGAAGTGCTTCTGAGCGTGATACCATCTTCTGAGCTTCAGTGCTTCTGATCTCATGTTCTTCTGATGCTTTCATAGACCCATGTTCTGATTCTGCTTCGACCATCTTCTGATGTCTTGCCAGACCATGTTCTGATGTTGCATGCTGAACCCTTTGAGACACATCTTCTGAGCGCTGAATTATGCATACTCTTTATATATTTCCTGAAAAGGAAATTGCATTGGATTAGAGTACCATATTATCTTAAGCAAAATTCATATTATTGTTATCATCAAAACTAAGATAATCGATCAGAACAAATCTTGTTCTAACATAACCGACCCCCCGGACTCCAGAATTTCTAGTCTAGGTGAAATCCCCACACTTAGCAAACTCTTAGGGTTTAGTTGAGATCTTTTTTTCCCTTTCCTACCCGTAGGACAAATAAGAAAGTTCGTGTGATATCGTAGGAAGAACTGAAACAAAATTCCTCCCACCACGGGCGCATTCTCCTTCCAAATTTCGCGTGAAGGGTCTAGCGTGCCGTCCTTCCAAGTGAAACGGGGAGGTAAAAAAAACGACACCACAGAAAAATGGCGACTCTGCTGGGGATATAAGTGTTAAAAACCTTGGTTTTTCATCCAAACCAATGGTTGACCTGTTGCTGGTCCAGCCCCAATGAGGAATTAGGGATGCCAAATTCCCCCTCAAACAAGAGAGGTCTTGCCTAACCTCTGTGTCATTTCATGTGATTGTTGCATATATATATTTGTTTATTTTGTTTATTCTGTATCGGGAAAGGGCTTGATTCCCCCTTGTGGTGAGAAATCCTATACCCGGATTTGAGTGCAACATAAGATAGGATGGAGGATGTCTTCCCGGTGAAGACCCTCTAATCTTGGTTTCCAAGTCTACTCTTGGGATTTTCCTGGCTGGTTGTGATTAACTACGCCACTGCATTCCGAGACTGATTTGTACCAGGAGGACCTAGAAACACATTAACCCCACTTAAAGCCTTTTTAGAACGTAGAGCGGTGATTACGAAAGTAATTGTCACGCAGATACTACACTCAGAGAAAACTCTCTTATAGATACCCATCAACGTATCTTTAAGGTTGAGCAAAAACTCTGAGACCCCTAGAACCCGTTCTACAGGTACAAAAATCCTTATCCTTAGTTTACCATTGGGGCGAGGTTTGTGTTTTGACTTCATGACCACTATACCCTTCAACGCCATGTTTGTTTAAAACTCTTGTGTGTGCATTCATGCATTCATGCATCATTCATTAATAACAACTAAAAGCAAAAAGAGTCTTTTTCGAGTCGTTTTTCAAGGAAACTAAATAACGAACGTTTTGAACTTCATAGAAAGAGAGAAACGGAGAAAGGACTTAAGGATCTACATCATGGATTATGGAAGAAAGAGAGCTAGGAAATACACCTTCAAGATTCCCCACGTCGAGGAACTGGGAAAGCTCGGAAAACTGGTGGTCAACCCCCAGGCTTTCAAGGAGAAGTATGGAAAACTTCTGCCTTTGCTCAATACCGACATGGTAGATGGGTTCCTTCCCACATTGGTACAGTTTTACGATCCAACGTATCACTGCTTCACCTTTCCAGATTATCATCTCATGCCTACGTTGGAGGAGTACTCTCGTCTGATTGGAATACCCGTGTACGCGCAAGATCCGTACTCCGGTTTGGAAAAGAATCCTGACGACATTATCATTGCTGCAACTACTCCTTTGAACATAGTCGACATCAGAACTCATATGGTGAGTAGAGGAGGAATTCAAGGATTGCACTCCAAATTCCTGTTTGATCAAGCTCGGTACTTCGTCAGCATCCAAGATATGAGCGCTTTTGAGGAAATCTTGGCTTTGCTTATCTACGGATTGTTTTTGTTCCCTAACATCAACGATTTCGTCGACATCAACACAATTAAGATCTTCTTAATTGGAAATCCAGTTCCAACCTTGCTTGCGGATACTTATCACTCTGTGCATTCAAGAAACCTGCAGCGAGGAGGATTAATTACATGCTGCGTACCGTTGTTATACGAATGGTTCGTTTCGTACCTGCCAAAGTCTAGCACTTTCTGGAACATGAGGGATGGCCTTTACTGGTCACAGAAATTCATGTCTCTCACTCATACGGACATTGAGTGGTGTAGTCCTGACAACGACGGAACCAAGATCATCTTCAGTTGCGGAAGTTTTCCCAACATACCCCTTATTAGAACTAAGGGAGGAATCAGTTACAATCCAGCTTTAGCCCGTCGTCAATACGGCTATCCCATGAAAAACATTCCGAGTAACATTCAATTGGAAGGTCTGTTCTTCAAAAACATCGACGATCATGGCAACATGCTGATGAAGGAAATTGTCCAAGCCTGGCGTCTTGTACACAGCAAAGGGAGAAGATTGTTAGGAAAACATCTTTGCATCTCCCTGGATCCTTACCTTCAATGGGTACGCGTCAGAGCATTCAAGCTCAGGATGCCATATCAACATCAAGAACCTATTCCCCTAAGGGAACCAATTTACCTTTTCTCCACCGATGTTGAAAAACTGCAAGCGGCATTAAACAAGGTATGCCAAGAAAGGAATGCTTGGAGGAACAAGTATCGAATTGTCAACACGAAAAATGTTGAGATTCAGAACATCCTAAGAAGGAAGGATAAGTTACTTGAAGTACTCGATCGACAAGTGACACAATCATCACTTTCTCATCATATCCCTCCTGCTTCCTGGATCATCGATCAGCTCACATCAGAGAACGCTCAGCTCAAGAAACATAAGAAGATGTTAGAACGTGAAGTCGGCTCTTCGTCAAAGTTTCAGAGTCCTTTCTCTCAGTTTCTCTGTATTTCCCTTTTCAAAGTGTGTAAAAACGGTGTTTTCGCTTAATTAATAAAAGTTTAATGTTTCATAACGTAATTATGGTGTTTCCTTGAAAAATATTAACTTAATTACATATCATACATCGCTTTAGTTGTACGCACTGACACGAGAATTTTCGCGGATCTAATAGTCACTTTCCTTTCTCCAGAAAGACAGGAGGAGAAGGAGGTGAACCAAGACTTTCAAGTTGTCTCATCCATACAACACTCGTTCAAGCTGCAAGAAAAGAATGGAAGACTTTGAGCAAGAGAATGAAGAACTCAGAGAAGAGATTAATACTCTCAAAAGTACTGTTGAAAGACTCAATAGTATGGTAGAAGCCCTGGTAGTTGCGCAGAATCGACCAACGCCAGAAGAACCGCAAAGGACTGTGGTTTCCGAGATTGTTTCTACTCCCATTCCTCAATATACCATGCCGCCTGATCGACCTTGGGGCATGCCGTATAAATTTATTCCAGAAGGGTACATACCTCCAGCTTCTGAAGCTCCAAAAGTCACCATGGATATGCGTCCACCGGAGGGTTACAAACCTCTGGAAATTGAAGTTCCAAGAGCAACGGCAATGGGTTTCGCACAACAGAATGCTGAGATTCCAAGATCTGCTGTCATGGCTTCTCCATGACCGATTATGCATACTTTTCCCCCACAGGGCGGACAAGTATATCATCACGCTCCAAGTGAGGATTCTGGCGTGTATGAAAGATTGGACGAGTTCCAAGAATAGTTTCTGCAAATGCAGAAGGAACTCAAGACTCTTCGAGGACAAGATCTATATGGAAAGAATGCTGCAGACCTCTGTCTGGTTCCAAATGTTAAGATTCCTCACAAATTCAAAGTACCAGATTTCGAGAAGTACAAGGGGAATTCATGCCCACAAAGTCATCTCGTAATGTACGCTCGAAGAATGTCAACTCAGACTGATAATCAACAATTGCTTATTCATTATTTTCAAGACAGCCTGACTGGTGCTGCACTCAAATGGTACATGAACTTGGACAGTTCAGAGATTCATACTTTTCGAGACCTCGGAGAGGCCTTCGTCAAACAGTATAAGTACAATATGGATATGGCTCCCGACAGAGATCGACTCCGGGCCATGACTCAAAAGGATAGAGAAAGCTTCAAGGAATACGCTTAGAGATGGCGTGAAGTTGCTGCTCAAATTTGTCCACCACTTGAAGAGAAAGAAATGACAAAAATCTATCTCAAAACTTTGAGTCCATTTTACTACGGACGAATGGTTGCAAGTGCACCAAGTGACTTTACCGAGATGGTAAACATGGGTGTACGTTTAGAAGAAGCAGTTCGGGAAGGACGCTTGAACAAAGAACCAAAATCTTCTATTGGTCCAAGGAAGTATGGAAGTTCTTTTCAGAAGAAAAAGGATCAAGATGTCAGCAATGTCTTGCACAAAATCAAGAAGAAAATCCAACCTCAAGTTGCAGCAATAACTCTGGTTGTTAACTCAGCGCCAACTTATCAGCCTCAGGTCCCGCAACAACAAATTCAACAAAGGTCGCAGCAACCTCAGCAGCAGGTTCGACCTCCAAATTACAACAATCGGGCTCCAAGGTATCCTGCCTTTGACCCCGTACCAATGCCGTATGCGGAATTGTTTCCAACATTACTGGCAAAAGGACTCATTCAGACAAGGAGTCCTCCAAATCCTACAAACAGTTCCTCACCATGGTATAAGGCTGACCAATCTTGTCCCTATCATCAAGGGGCACCAGGTCACAATATTGAGAACTATTTCTCTTTCAAGGTTGACGTCCAACAATTAGTGAAGAGTGGAATGCTATCCTTCAAAGATACTAATCCAAACATCCAAGCAAATCCTTTGCCGCAGTGTAAAGAAGCTTCAGTAAATCTGATAGATCAACACCCTAACGTCATTCAAATCTACGACATTCGTCAGATAGGGGAAAATCTTGTCAAGATGCACGCTAAACAAGCTGGGTACGGTCATGTACCACCTCACAACTACTTCACATGTGAAATTTATCCAAAGAATAATCAAGGATGTGCCGTAGTTCAAGCTGCATTACAAGAACAAATGGACTTAGGATGGATTCAACATATCCGAGTCAGAACTGAACATGACATCAACATGGTTCAAGGATGTCCAGGAGAATACAAAATCTACAAAGTTGAAGATCTCGAAGGATCGGTAGTCAGGTTCCATAAAACTTTAAATGGACTTGCCTACTTTGGAACGGATTTCCACGCTTACACTAGATGCGAAATCTGTCGACGAAATTCACAAGGATGTTTGCGTGTTCGCAACGACATTCAAAAGCTGCTGGATGACAATACCATTACTGTTCTTGCCAACAGGGAAGATGATGAAGTCTTTACCGTATCTCCTCAAATTAATCAAGTTGAACCAATGCAAGTTAAGTATGATAGCAGGAAGACAGCAGTTGCTCCACTAGTCATCTACTTACCAGGTCATGTACCGTATGAATCCAGAAAGGCAATACCATTCAAGTACAATGCTACATACATTGAAAATGGTAAGGAAACACCATTACTGTCTGTTGTCAACATTGCTGACGTTAGTCGAGTCACCAGAAGTGGACGAGTCTTCAACAGAACAACAGAAAATATGGAGAAACCTTCGGAAGAAGTACCATATAGGCAAGATGATCATCCGACCAATGTCGTTCAAGCGAAAGAAAATGATGAGATCTTGAAGTTAATCCAGAGGAGTGAATACAACATTGTAGATCAATTACTACATACTCCGTCTAGGATTTCCGTTCTTTCCCTGCTATTGAGTTCTGAAGCTCATAAGGAAGCTCTACAGAAAGTTGTGGAACAAGCTTTTGTAGAACCAAGTGTTACTATAAGCCAATTCAACAACATCATTGCCAACATCTCCGCCAGAACTAACCTAAGTTTCTGTGACGAAGATCTTCCTGAAGAAGGAGTGGACCACAATCTTCCACTTCACATCTCAGTTGGCTGCATGGGTGATGTACTCACAGGAGTCCTAATAGACAATGGATCCTCTCTCAACGTCATGCCTAAATCAACATTATCAAGATTATCTTTCGAAGATTACCCTCTAAGAAGAAGTCATGTCATCGTCAAAGCATTTGATGGATCAAGAATGTCAGTTTTCAGAGAAATGGATCTTCCCATAACTATTGGACCTCAGACGTTCAAAATCACTTTCCAAGTTATGGACATTCCAGCACAATACAGTTGTTTGCTAGGTCGCCCATGGATTCATGAGGCTGGGGCAATTACTTCAACACTTCATCAGAAACTGAAGTTCATAAGAAATGACAAATTGGTAACCGTATGTGGAGAACGAGCTCTGATCGTCAGCAACCTGTCATCATTCTCCGACATAGAACCAAAAGAAGTTGTTGGAACTAAATTCCAAGCACTTTCCTTAGACAAAGGAAAGGAGAAAGCAGCGTCTATCTCCTCATACAAAGATGCAATCTAAGTTGTAAAGGATGGCACTACCAGTGGTTGGGGGCACATTAATATTCCTACCAACAACAAGAACAGAACAGGAATTGGATTCTTTCCGACATCATCAAAAGCTATTCCAGGGATTGAGGTAGTTCTCCCTATTCAAGAAACTTTCTGCAGTGGAGGTTTTCTTCAACCTGTTCAACAAACAGTCAATACCATTGGTACGGAAAACACCGATGAAGAGGAATGGTTATCCTATCTTAACAGAGCAGGATACATCTCCCTACCAGAGTCTTGATAACACGATTTTATATCGTATATTTAGCTTAAAATCCATAGATATTTATAGCATTTTCCATTTATTATGTTAATTTATTATGATATTACGCGTGTATTTGCTTTGTTTCAGGTTTTACACTTCAATTACGACTATTTGCGAAAAGGAAAGAAAATTGAGCCAAAACGACCCTTATCTATGCCTAAAAGACGTAAATTGGGTGCTGAAGTAAAAAGGGAGTGCAATTAAGGGCCAAGTGTGCTGAAAGAGACCCAAAGACCCAATGAAGCAATCCAGCCCACGAAGGAAAGCAGCCCAAGCCACACAAGTAAGCAGAGACGCACGTCTCTGCCACCTCAGCAAAAGGGAGACGCACGTCTCCACCTCCCTAAATTCTCTCCACTTGAGACGCACGTCTCAAGTCTTCCTGAAGAATAGGAGACGCACGTCTCCACGTCCAAATCTGCAGAATCTCCTCTTTTCACGCAAAGCAACTGCAAAGTTTCCCCTATAAATAGAAGCAGTCACTTCACTTCAATCGGTCTGATTTCCTGCCAACGAAGTGCTGCCGAAATTGTACCGCGAACTGCCTTTCATTATTCTGCTTTCATTCAACCGTTTATTTTCTCACAACGATTTCTACACTGGAAATTGTTGTGAACTTTTCGTAGATCTAGCCTTACGTTAGATTTATCGTTTTAATTCCTTGTTTTTATTTTCCGCCATTTAAATTCTGAAGAACAATCCAGCCAACCTGTGGTGGAAGTTCGAGTACTCCAAGATTCAAGTTTTATTTCAGATTTATTTAATTCAGGTTTATTTATAGTTATTTATTTACCGCCTTATTTATATTATTATTGCATGATATATTATATGCCATTCAATATGCTTATTATTATGAACCGAGCCGATTTATGCATGTTTAATCGTATTAATATGTCTCGCTAAATTACTAAAGGTGTCGGTATGTAAAGTAAGTTACCCGTAGGGATCCGAAATAAATTGGCTTAATTATGTTTTATTAATTATCACTTGTTTTTGGTTTGTATGTCTAATTTAATTAGTAAGTCTTAAAACCAATAGAGCGAAAGTTTGAGGGGTTAAGACGGTCAAAGGTTAAAATCAATAGAGCAAAATTTTGAGATCTTTAACTGGATAGTAGACATAGGACATTAGTTTTAAGGATGGCGAAAGCATATTAAAACTAATTGGGACTTATTTATTTTCAAAAATTGTTTTTACACTCGAGCGGGATGGCGAAAGCGTACGTTAGAGATATTAGCTTGCTCCGAGTCAACAGAGCGAAAGTTTGAGATTAGGGGATTTAAATAGATAACAACCTCATAAAATAGGCATTTTATTAATTACGTTGTTTCCAAAAAGCTCTTCTAAAATCTAATGGGATGGCGAAAGCGTACATTAGGATTAGGATAGTAGTCTGACTCAACAGAGCGAAAGTTTGAGACGAGGATTTTTAATCAATTGAATTAGTAAAGATTTTTAATTTGATTATGCAAAAGCCAATGGACCTTCGGATTACCTGTAGTTAAACGAAATACATACTGATACCTGTCTTTTATTATTATTCTTTATTTTCTCACAATCACTTTCCCTTAGGAACAATCGAAATTTTAGCACTCCTAGCTTTAAATAGTAACCTTAGATAACGGTAGATCGATTCATAGTCCCTGTGGATTCGATATCTTTTAAAACTACACGACACGACTGTGCACTTGCAGTTATCCCGACTAATAGACACGCAAAGTCGCGATCAAGTTTTTGGCGCCGTTGCCGGGGACTATTTAAGTCGATATCGTAACTCACTGTTACACCATAGAGACTAGGACAATTCTTCCCTTTCTTTTTGAACGATTGTATGCCAAATACTCGTTCACAAGGAGGAGATTTAATACAACGAATTAACGAGATCGAACGTTTCATTAACGTCAAACGTCGAGCTCGCAATCTTCCCGAAAAAGATCCAATTCTGATTAATCAGGAATTGATTTTTACTGATCCAACGAATCAATTCACCCCAAAGTTAGAGATGGCTGCTCTTCGTCCTCTTAGAGAATATGCCGCTCCTTCGCGCGCTGAACCACACTCAAGCATCGCACCACCTGCGATTGAGGCGAACAATTTCGAACTGAAACCATCACTGGTCCAAGCTGTTCAACAGAATCAATTCTCTGGAAGCCCTGTAGACGACCCTAACCTCCATTTATCTGTGTTCGTGCAATATGCCGACACTGTCAAAGCTAACAACGTTAGTTCCGAAGCTATTCGATTACGTCTCTTTCCTTTCTCCTTGAGAGATAGAGCTAGAGCGTGGCTTCAATCCCTGCCTTCGAACTCCATAACCACATGGGACGAATTGAAGAGAGTATTCTTAGAGAGATATTTTCCGCCTAGCAAAACTGCTATGCTCAGAGGTCAAATCAACGGATTTACCCAAAAAGATAACGAATCACTCTTCGAAGCTTGGGAACGTTATAAGGACATGCTTAGACTATGCCCTCATCATGGACTCGAACCATGGCTGATCATCCATACTTTCTATGGTGGTCTCTTATATAACACTAAAATGACTATAGATGCCGCTGCTGGCGGAGCATTAATGGACAAGCAACATGATGAAGCATATAACCTCATAGAGAACATGGCACAAAACCATTACCAATGGGGTGGAGAACGAGCTGCTCTAGAGAAAGCACAAACCAAAGGAGGAATGTACGAAATAAGTGGTATAGACCGCGTTAACGCGAAAGTAGACGCTTTAACTCAAAAGATCGAGAACTTAACCGTCACTCCATCAGCCACCGCTGCTGCTGTAATACCTAACTGCGAGATCTGTGGATTGACTGGACATGTAGTTGCCAAATGTCAACTCTTGACTAGAACCCCGTCTGATCAAGTAAATTATGCTCAAGGAAACCCCTACTCTAACACGTACAACCCTGGATGGAAGAACCATCCGAACTTTTCCTATAAGAACAACAATGCGTTGTACGCACCTGGACAAGCACCTGCTGTACCACCTGGCTACCAGAAAGCGCCTGTAGCTGCTCAAAACACTCCTAGGAAGTCAAATCTAGAAATCATGATGGAAAACTTTATAGCTTCCCAACAACAAACCAACAAAGACTTCCTGAATCAAAATATTCACAATAGCGAGCAACTGAAACAACTATCGAACAAAGTAGATGCTTTAGCTACGCATAACAAAATGCTTGAAACTCAAATCTCACAAGTAGCTCAACAACAAGCACCTACCGCTGCCCCTGCTGGCACGTTTCCTGCTCAACCACAACCTAATCCTAAAGGACATGCGAACGCAATAACACTACGAAGTGGAACGAATTACGATGGACCCGTTGATCCTCGAACTCAAAACGTACCCATGTCACAACAAGAGCCAAAGGAAACCCAAAAGACATCAAACGATGACCAAACTGCTAAGACTAAAGAGAGCCATAACGAAGTGGAATCTGAAAAGGAAAAACCTTATGTTCCACCACCACCTTATAAGCCGCCAATTCCTTATCCTCGAAGATTAGCTAAATCAAAAACCGAAGCGCAATTTAAGAGATTTGTAGAACTTCTGAAGCAGTTAAACATAACCATACCATTCACAGAAGCCATAACTGAAATGCCTTCGTACGCTAAATTCCTAAAAGAAATCTTATCGAACAAAAAGAAACTAGAGGATAACGAAACTGTGACGCTTACCGCTGAATGTAGTGCTATCATCCAAAACAACATGCCTCCAAAACTGAAAGACCCTGGTAGTTTCTCTATACCCTGCGTAATAGGTAAAACCATTATAGAGAAAGCCTTGTGCGATTTAGGAGCTAGTGTTAGTTTGATGCCTCTTTCAACCTGTAAGAAACTAAATCTAGGTGAGCTTAAAGCAACGAGAATGTCTCTTCAACTAGAAGACCGTTCAGTAAAATATCCTGTAGGAATGTTAGAGAATATCCCTGTTCGTGTAGGTCAATTCTACATCCCGACTGATTTCATTATTATGGATATCCAAGAAGATTCTAACATCCCGATCATATTAGGTAGACCATTCTTAGCAACCGCTGGTGCAATTATAGACGTAAAGCGAGGAAAGCTTACTTTCGAAGTAGGAGAAGAGAAAATAGAATTTATCCTTTCCCAATTCCTAAAAGCACCTTCTATAATTGACACATGCTGCTCTGCTGACATAATCGACGAGTGTGTTCATGAAATACAATCCGAGCCAAACAAGGAAACCGAGATCATAAAAATTCCTATGCCGCCAATCCTTGAAGATGACAACTGGCGAGGGGAATATCAAGATAACCACTTGAGTGAATGCTTGGCACTTACTCCTGATCCTATACCTGGACCGAAGAAGCCTGCTATAGAACTAAAAACACTGCCTACCGATCTTAGATACGAATTCCTTGACGAAGAACAAAACCGACCCGTTATAGTGAATGCCAACTTAGGACAAACCGAGACTGTGAAATTACTTACTGTCCTAAGAAAATACCCAACCGCTTTAGGATACAACATATCAGATTTGAAAGGAATAAGTCCTTCCCTCTGTATGCACCGCATAATGCTCGAAGACGACTGTAAAACATCTAGAGAACATCAAAGGCGGATAAATCCTATCATGAGTGATGTGGTTAAGAAGGAAATCCATAAACTACTAGAAGCCGGAATAATATATCCTATATCCGATAGTAAATGGGTTAGCCCTGTTCACGTCGTACCAAAGAAAGGAGGAGTTACTGTAATCACTAACGCTAAAGGCGAATCTGTAGCACAACGTACCCAAACTGGATGGAGAATGTGCATTGACTATAGGAAGCTAAACAAAGCTACTCGAAAAGACCATTTCCCTTTACCTTTCATAGATCAAATGCTCGAACGCATAGCTAAACACTCGCATTTCTGTTATCTGGACGGATACTCCGGATTTTTCCAAATTCCTATCCACCCTGACGACCAAGAGAAGACCACATTTATCTGTCCTTATGGTACATTCGCCTATAGACGAATGCCTTTTGGGCTTTGCAATGCACCCGCGACCTTCCAAAGATGCATGATGGCAATATTTGCCGACTTCCTAGATGGAATAATGGAGGTCTTTATGGACGACTTCTCTGTCTGTGGAGGAAGTTTTGAAGCATGTTTAGCAAACCTTGAGCTGGTACTTAAACGATGCGTAAGCGTAAACCTAGTCCTTAATTGGGAAAAATGCCATTTCATGGTTCGACAAGGAATTGTATTGGGACACATCGTATCTGATAGAGGGATCGAAGTTGATAAAGCCAAGATTGAAATTATCGAAAACCTTCAACCTCCCAAAACCGTTAGAGAAATAAGAAGTTTTCTAGGACACGCTGGTTTTTACCGACGTTTCATTAAGGATTTCTCTAAAATTACAAAACCGTTAACCGAGCTATTAATGAAAGACGCCGAATTCATCTTTACCGATAAATGCACTGAAGCATTTCATACACTTAAACAAGCATTAATCTCCGCGCCAATTATGCAACCTCCCGAATGGAATGAACCTTTCGAAATCATGTGCGACGCAAATGACTATGCTGTAGGAGCCGTTCTAGGGCAAAGGAAAGATAAGAAACTACATGTCATTTACTATGCAAGTAGAACCCTAGACGAAGCTCAAATGAATTATGCCACGACAGAAAAGGAATTATTAGCTGTCGTATTCGCATTAGATAAGTTTCGTTCTTACCTGGTAGGAGCCAAAATAATCATATACATTGATCACGCCGCCATTAGGTACCTCCTAACCAAAAAGGACGCCAAACCAAGACTTTTGAGATGGATCTTGTTACTACAAGAGTTCGACCTGGAAATTAAAGATAAAAAGGGGACTGAAAACGTCGTAGCAGATCACCTCTCTCGATTGGAAAATATAAAACCCGAAGAAGTACCAATTGACGACGATTTCCCTTATGAAAGACTCATCGCTCAATTAGAAGCAAATGAATTTGAACCATACCATCCAAACACCGAAACCAACATATTAGCTGAAATAGCTTTAGCCCGATCTAACACACCTTGGTATGCAGATTTCGTAAACTACCTAGCTGCTGGTGTGCTTCCTCCTGATTTAAGTTATCAACAGAAGAAGAAATTCTTCCACGACCTAAAACATTATTATTGGGACGACCCACTCTTGTTCAAAAGAGGCCCCGATGGAATCTTTAGACGTTGTGTACCCGAAGAAGAAATAGGAAGCATAATTACACACTGCCATTCTGCACCGTGTGGAGGACACCATAGCACATCTAGAACCTGCGCCAAAATCCTTCAATCCGGACTTTTCTGGCCTAACCTGTGGAAAGACGTTTACTTTGCTGTAATAAACTGTGATAGATGCCAACGAACCGGAAATATTTCGAGACGTGATGAAATGCCTCAAAAAGGCATTCTTGGAGTAGAAATATTTGACGTCTGGGGGATAGACTTTATGGGTCCATTTCCATCATCGTTTGGAAATCAATATATACTCGTAGCCGTCGACTATGTTTCAAAATGGATAGAAGCTATCGCCTCTCCTACAAATGATACACGAGTAGTCACTAAACTCTTTAAAAACGTCATCTTTCCTAGGTTCGGTGTGCCAAGATTGGTAATTAGCGATGGTGGTTCTCATTTCATTTCAAGAATACTCGAGAAACTCCTTCGAAAATATGGAGTAAATCATCGAATAGCTACACCATACCATCCACAAACAAGCGGACAAGTAGAAGTATCTAACCGCGAAATAAAACAAATATTGGAGAAAACTGTTGCTATATCTAGGAAAGATTGGTCAACCAAGCTAAACGAAGCTTTATGGGCCTTATAGAACAGCTTTCAAAACTCCAATAGGAACTACCCCTTTCAAACTCGTTTATGGAAAATCATGCCACCTACCGGTAGAGTTAGAACATAAAGCCTATTGGGCCATTAAGAACTTAAACCTAAACTACACTGCCGCTGGTGAGAAACGACTTCTTGACATAAACGAATTAGAGGAACTTAGACAAGACGCTTACGAAAACGCCAAGATCTATAAAGAACGAACGAAAAAATGGCACGACAAGCGTATATCTAGGAAAAATTTTAGCATAGGAAATAAAGTACTCTTATTTAACTCTAGACTAAAATTATTTCCTGGTAAGTTACGATCTAGATGGTCTGGCCCTTTCGAAATAACTAACATATATCCGAGTGGAGCGATAGAAATCAAAGGAGAAACCGTAAAGCCTTTTGTCGTAAATGGGCAACGTCTTAAGTATTATCATCATCTCGAACACGATGAAAACATCGAAGTTTTTAAACTTGACGAGCTGCCCGCTCTTTCGAAATAGTTTTCTATTTTAAAATCGTCGAGCTTACGACATAAAACAAAGCGCTTGGTGGGAGACAACCCACATTTATTTATTCTTCTATTTTAAATTTATTAAACTTTAATTTTTCTAATCTTTTATTTTTATTTTCATTTTAAAAACTTTATTCTATTTTTAATTTTAATCATTTTTACTTTTTCATACATCTTATAATAATTATTATAATTATAACTACTATCTTATTTTGAGAAAATATTTCCGTTATAATTATATTTATTATTATAACTTGTTACCTAAGTTTATTTTTAACTTTTTATTTTATTTTAAATAAACACTAGCCTAATTCTAACTTATCCTAATATTTTCAACTTCTAGGTTTTTCAATTAATTACTAACTACGATGGAAGGAGTTGATAATATGGAAGTTATGTTCCGTGGTAGAGGACAAGAAGCAAGATTCAACAAGCTGGCTGAAAGACAAATAGATCTAACTTGCTACCCTGACCATCCGACTATGATACGACTTGGCATCCAAGAAAGCGTTTTGCACCTGCTAAACCAAGTCGGTTGGACTGGTTACCACTTGTTCCGCAAGTTTAGTACCTACCGGAAAATCACTTTAGAATTTTTGAGCTCACTGACTTATCTTCCAAACAGTGGATAAGGACTGAAGAAAGGAGTCATCCTTTTTCGACTCTTTGGAATGGAATTCAATTTTTGCATGGGAGACTTTGCTAAAATGTTAGAATTACCTCATGGACCTGATGCTTACGCCAAAGTAGCTGAAGAAAATCTTCCATATTGGGAGCTGGAAAAATTCTGGGGGAAAATCACTGGAAATGATAACCTTGAAGAGAATGAATTTCACTCTGAGAATATCCACAATCCTGCTTTCCGCTACTTTCACAAGATCCTTGCTCATTACATTTTTGGAAAGCCTGATAATGTCACTGAAGTTACTAGAGAAGAATTATTCATCATGTTCTGCTCCTCTCAGAATCGCCCGGTCAACGCCATTGCATTCATGCTAACAAACTTCGAGCGCATCACGCAAGACGAAGTTTCACCTATTAGGATCGGCAGATTCGTCACTATGATTGCCAATGCCATAGGAATGAGAGTGCCTTTGCTTAGATTGACACCTTATGGTACCCATACCTCTATGGACATTAATTTCTGCTTTAATCGAGGTATCATCGGTAACCTTGGACCTCATCGGTTCGAATTTCTCATTGATAACAAAGTTTGGTATCAGTTCACCTTACCAAATCCTAGGACGAGTGTGCACAACCCTGCCAACTGGCTTTACTATGGTCAGATTCCCTAGAGAGAACCCTCACCTGAAACTCCTCAAGCTTATGAACATTTTGATGAGGAAATGCCTGCATCTGAATCTGAACCTGAAACACCGCCTGGATACTATGAGCCTTTACCTGAAGATGAACCGATTCCTGACTATGAACCCTTACCTGAAGATGAACCGATTCCTGTATATGAACCTTTATAAGAAGACGAGCCTATACCCAAATATGAGCCTGAGACACCTTCTGAAGATTCTGCTGATGAATACACTGTTGACATGACTGATGTCGAACTCGAGCCACAACAACCCGCTACGTCCACCGCATCGGTAAATCAAAGGATGCCCAATCTGAACACGCACGAACAAGCAATCACTGCACTGCAACAAGATGTACAACATGTGCGCGACGAGCTTCACACTTTGCAAATGCATTTCTTCGATTTCATCGGCACCGTCAATGCTCAGTTCGACGAAGTTTTCAAACACATTTATTCTAATGTGAACAACAATAGACGTGGCTAGATGTTACCGTTTAGATTATTAGATTTTTATTTCTAGTTTTAGAAATTTCTATTCCTAGTTTAGATTTTCATTTTTCTGCACTTTTATTTTCTGTTTCTATTAACACTCAGTACTGGTTTAATATTCAATGCAAATTTCTTTTGATTACTGCTACTGTGTGATATTACCCTGCTATTAACTGCTATATATATTTGCCTGGCTATCACTTTTTGCTGTTAATAGTATTAAAATTCGACATTGTTCTGAACTGATGGACACTTTTTGCTATTACTGGTATCAGTCAGCACTGTCTGGTCACCTGCATGCGTGACCCACTTGCCTGCCACAGGAGACGCCCGTCTCCATCTGTGTGGGACCAGCAGACAAGAATCATGGGACAGGAGACGCACGTCTCCATGCTCTGCCCCAGCAGACTGACTGCCTGAGACGCACGTCTCCCAAGGCTAGCAGTCTGCATTTGACCACGCAGACCATTTTCCCTTCCCTCTTGAATTTTGAATTTGAATTTCAAAATTCATTCTTCCTCATTCTTCCCCTATTTATTCCATTTAATCCCCATAAACCTCATTCATCCTCCATCATTCACCTCTTAAACTACATTCATTTCCCATTTCTCTATTCTATTCAAACTTCAAACACCACCATTAATCCATTTTAATTCTCCATTTACCACACCATTTTCAAACCTGACTATAAAACCACACCACCACCACTCTTATTCTTCACAAACCTTCATACCATTTCTTTTCTACCATTCTACTACCATCTCTATTTTTCATTTTCAAACTCATCATGCCTCCACGATCAATCATTCGTAGTGTGCATCCTGAGAGACCACCCCCTAACCTTAACAATATTATATTCCGCGAAGACAACAATGATGCTCAAAGAACCAAATACCTCGCTTTCTATGAACGTTCGGTTGTTCCCACAAAATTTGTGAACACCGAATGTCTAGAAACTCTAGGCCTCATTGATGGTGTTACCCGTTTGCTCACTAAATCTAGCCTACACCATCTCTGTACCGAACTCGTACCAACTTATGAGCCGCTCGTCTTGGAATTATTGAGTTCTTTCAGTTACGACACTCCTTCTGATCAACCACTCTTAACCGGTAGCATCCAATTTAGGATGTTCAACCATGAATATACACTGGATCAAGAAGTTGTGGCTACATACTTGAATTTCAATACATCACCGAATGCTCTCCGCAATATCTTTCAAAAACTCAATGGTCGTTCATGGGAACAACATGCCTTCGACCTGTGGTTTAACCTCACTGGCGAAGTTCAAACTGGTTGGAGGGCCCTACACGCTTCTCACATTCAAAACCCCGCTATACGTTATTTTCAACGTGTTTTGGGGCATACTATTTTTGCGAGATCCAACAACCACAAGGTAAATCAACATGAACTATTCTTCCTTTACTGTGCGCTAAACAATATTCGTTTCAATGCCGCACCGTTTATGCTCCAACACATCCAAGGCTGTGTCAATGCCCCCGCTACAAATCCCTTTTTGTTTGGCGGAATTATTACTTCCTTGGCCTGTGCTTTAGGTCTTGGTGATGATCTCCTATCACTCTCTCATCTCATGATGCCTGCTCAATCACTTGACCTCACCTACTGCCGTGACTCCCACTTGGTTTCACCACGCCATGATGGCCGATACACCTTGGTCGTCAACAAAGTTCTGATTCCTTATGTCATCCTTCCATGCCCTGAAAGAATCAACATTCGTTATGTTCAGCGTTGGAGGCTTATTGAAGAAAATCCTCAAGATAACCAACCTGATCACCCTAATGAACCTGTGGATGCAAATGACGAAGAACTCAATCAAGGACAAGCTGATGACAACCTACCTCCTCAAAACAACCCTCCGCCTATCACTCTTGATGCCATGTATGCTGCAATTCAACGTCAAGACCAACTTTTTCAAGCTATGCAGACAAACCAAAACGAAACACTGAGGCTCATTCAAGAGATGCAACAAGAACACCGTGACTATGCTAGTAGGAACGAAAGCCAATACACTGAAATTGCTACACAATTGCATGATCTTAACGTTCGTGTGAATGGCTCTCCTACTGATAGACGTCGTCGTGTTCGTACAAGAGGCGCAAGCAGTTCTCGCAACCGCAACATTGAGGAGTAGTTCTCATGCATTGAGGACACTGCATCGTTTAAGTCTGGGGGAGTCGCATTACTTTCTTTAGTTTATTTCCCTTCAGTTTATTTCCCTTCCTTGTAATGTTTTTTCTAATTCAATAAAAGAATATTTATGGAATTTGAGTCTTATATGTATAATTCCGTAGTTATTGCCCTTTCTTCCATTTTCTTGAGCCATAACAAAAATTTTTGCTCCTAAACAATAAATACAAACCCCACACGTTCGTGAAATACGAAGCTACACAAACACTAAACGCATAGAAATTGATTCAAGTTAATATTCTTATTGTCCCTACACTTTAAAATCCCCAAGTATGCGTAACCGATTTGAATACCCTTTATACCAAAACCACCGACTTTAATTCTTGAAGTAACCTTTAGTAGTTTATTCTAGCAGTCGGCACCGTCTTAGACACCAACTACGCAGAGAGTCGATGAATATAAGTGTATGATCCTCATAATAAAAAAAATTATGTGCTTACCCATAATAAGAAATGTGCCTACTAAGTAAGGTGGTCCTCACAAGATCATTTAACCTAACGGTCGCAATTCTCAAATACAAAGTATTTAAAAACTCATTGTTGATTGGTTCAGAAGTCATCTGGTACTGAACTTGGTAGGAAGGACTATTGTCCTATTCCCCACAATCCTCAAATGAGCGCTAAGGAGTATACCACTTATTGTGCCAGAACTCCATGAGAAGGATCATAGTCACTAACCGACTACTCTGCTATGTGCGTGTCGAGATAATGGGCTTAATGTGATTGCACACGAATGAAAAAGGTAAAACACGATGACAAGTCAAAGGCCGAGCTATAATGGCATGATTCGGATTGGTATGCATACTGGGAGTTGTCTAGTGTCGCTACTATAAGTCTATTGCTAAGATCATTATCATTATTTTCAAATAAGAACACTATGTGGCTGAGTATGACCGAGCGACGTGGAGGAAGTGTATTTTATTTTTATCTTATTATTTTGCTTGAGGACAAGCAAAGGTTCAAGTCTGGGGGAATTTGATAACACGATTTTATATCGTATATTTAGCTTAAAATCCATAGATATTTATAGCATTTTCCATTTATTATGTTAATTTATTATGATATTACGCGTGTATTTGCTTTGTTTCAGGTTTTACACTTCAATTACGACTATTTGCGAAAAGGAAAGAAAATTGAGCCAAAACGACCCTTATCTATGCCTAAAAGACATAAATTGGGTGCTGAAGTAAAAAGGGAGTGCAATTAAGGGCCAAGTGTGCTGAAAGAGACCCAAAGACCCAATGAAGCAATCCAGCCCACGAAGGAAAGCAACCCAAGCCACACAAGTAAGCAGAGACGCACGTCTCTGCCACCTCAGCAAAAGAGAGACGCACGTCTCCACCTCCCTAAATTCTCTCCACTTGAGACGCACGTCTCAAGTCTTCCTGAAGAATAGGAGACGCACGTCTCCACGTCCAAATCTGCAGAATCTCCTCTTTTCACGCAAAGCAACTGCAAAGTTTCCCCTATAAATAGAAGCAGTCACTTCACTTCAATCGGTCCGATTTCCTGCCAACGAAGTGCTGCCGAAATTGTACCGCGAACTGCCTTTCATTATTCTGCTTTCATTCAACCGTTTATTTTCTCACAACGATTTCCACACTGGAAATTGTTGTGAACTTTTCGTAGATCTAGCCTTACGTTAGATTTATCGTTTTAATTCCTTGTTTTTATTTTCCGCCATTTAAATTCTGAAGAACAATCCAGCCAACCTGTGGTGGAAGTTCGAGTACTCCAAGATTCAAGTTTTATTTCAGATTTATTTAATTCAGGTTTATTTATAGTTATTTATTTACCGCCTTATTTATATTATTATTGCATGATATATTATATGCCATTCAATATGCTTATTATTATGAACCGAACCGATTTATGCATTTTTAATCGTATTAATATGTCTGGCTAAATTACTAAAGGTGTCGGTATGTAAAGTAAGTTAACCGTAGGGATCCGAAATAAATTGGCTTAATTATGTTTTATTAATTA
The DNA here is from genome assembly GCF_029867415.1 of Vicia villosa. Classification (NCBI taxonomy): domain Eukaryota; kingdom Viridiplantae; phylum Streptophyta; class Magnoliopsida; order Fabales; family Fabaceae; genus Vicia; species Vicia villosa. Next base: position 7,128,717 of record NC_081184.1, on the reverse strand, counting down.
TCACTTGTTTTTGGTTTGTATGTCTAATTTAATTAGTAAGTCTTAAAACCAATAGAGCAAAAGTTTGAGGGGTTAAGACGGTCAAAGGTTAAAATCAATAGAGCAATTGAGATCTTTAACTGGATAGTAGACATAGGACATTAGTTTTAAGGATGGCGAAAGCATATTAAAACTAATTGGGACTTATTTATTTTCAAAAATTGTTTTTACACTCGAGCGGGATGGCGAAAGCGTACGTTAGAGATATTAGCTTGCTCCGAGTCAACAGAGCGAAAGTTTGAGATTAGGGGATTTAAATAGATAACAACCTCATAAAATAGGCATTTTATTAATTACGTTGTTTCCAAAAAGCTCTTCTAAAATCTAATGGGATGGCGAAAGCGTACATTAGGATTAGGATAGTAGTCTGACTCAACAGAGCAAAAGTTTGAGACGAGGATTTTTAATCAATTGAATTAGTAAAGATTTTTAATTTGATTATGCAAAAGCCAATGGACCTTCGGATTACCTGTAGTTAAACGAAATACATACTGATACCTGTCTTTTATTATTATTCTTTATTTTCTCACAATCACTTTCCCTTAGGAACAATCGAAATTTTAGCACTCCTAGCTTTACATAGTAACCTTAGATAACGGTAGATCGATTCATAGTCCCTGTGGATTCGATATCTTTTAAAACTACACGACACGACTGTGCACTTGCAGTTATCCCGACTAATAGACACGCAAAGTCGCGATCAAGTCTGATTCACCTTGCTGTTATCCGACTAAAGGATCTGAAAGTAAGACTCAACCAAGCAGTGATGAAGTTACTGACAGCTTCACCACCAGAAGTCATGGTTCATCAGAAGAAGTCCCTCCTATCCCCGAAGAGACTTGGGATACATTAGGAGAACCAAGCGGAAAATTCGACTACATGGTGAAATACTCCGCTCCTGAAAGTTCAAGAATCTCTCTTGAAGATATTGGTCCAACTGGATGGAACATTGATTATGAGTACCTCTCTCAGCCAAAAGAGATGTATAACCCTTGCTATTCATCATCAGCATCTGGTGAAGTCATCATTGAGGATTATATCCCCAAGTCACCTTCTGAGGCTACGGATCTAGAGTTCACATATCTAGTCAATGCCATCTTGGGAGAAGAGCAAGACCAAAATACAGAAGAGGATGATCTCGAAAGTGTCTCCGACAACGAGTATCTCCATTCAGAAGATTGGAAGTTTCCTCAAAATAAAAACCGACATACTCCACTTGGAAATGGGTATGCTCATACTGCTCAGTCTGCTGAAGTAGAAGAAGATCGTCTGAGTGTTGCAAAGACAGTGGTTGGTAAATCAAGACCTACCACAGGCCTGCTTAAGCCTAAGGTTCCAGATTACTTAGTGCACAATGGGGTTCGCCACTATTGGACAGTTGTTGAAGTTTCAACTGTTGTTCGCACTCCTAAGTAGGAACTTTCACCGTTATTTTGTCCTCTCACCATAGCCCAGAGTGAAGAGATGTTTCATAGGGCTTTGCATTTTACTATTTCTTAGAAAAATGTCCCTCTTTGCTTCTCCCAAAGCAATAGAGTTTTGTTTTATAGGGTCTTTGTTTCAAGAAATGACTGTCAATAATTTAAAATGTCATTTTGTTACTTCGTTTAGTTTTCCCTTTTCTTTTTTCGGAAATTGGTAATCCTAAAAAACACCCTAAAAAAAACATCAAAAAATTATTAACTGCATACACCGAGTCTTCCCTTGTTGTCTAAATAAAATTTATCACACATATGCAGATTAATCATAAAATACCCTGTTGAAACGTGCGACCGTATGACTTCTCCAAGCTTTGAGTTTCCTGTATTCGAGGCAGAGGAAGAAGAAGACGAAGAAATATCAAAGGAAATTTCATGATTACTTCAACAAAAGGAAGAGGCCATTCAGCCATACAATGAGCCTCTAGATATCATTAACCTTGGTTCCGATGGAAACAGAAAAGAGGTAAAGATTGGAGCTTCGCTCAGTTCAGAGATCAGAGAGAGTTTGATACAGCTGCTCAAAGAATTCTCAGATGTCTTCGCTTGGTCTTATCAAGATATGCCAGGGTTGGATACCAGTATAGTGGAGCATCACTTGCCATTAAAGGCAGAATGCCCTCCGGTCAAGCAGAAATTGAGAAGAACTCATCCGGAGATGGCCATGAAAATCAAAGAGGAAGTTCAAAAGCAGATCAACGCAGGTTTCCTCGTCACTTCAGAATACCCTCAGTGGTTAGCTAACATTCTTCCCGTTCCTAAGAAAGACGGAAAAGTACGCATGTGCGTCGACTACAGAGATTTGAACAAAGCTAGCCCTAAGGATGATTTTCCTTTACCACATATTGATATGTTGGTAGACAGTACCACAAAATCCAAAGTTTTCTCATTCATGGACGGATTTTCATGATACAACCCAATCAAAATGGCACCTGAAGACATGGAAAAAACAGCTTTCATCACCCCCTGGGGCACGTTCTGCTATCGTGTTATGCCTTTTGGACTAAAAAACGCAGGGGCAACTTATCAAAGGGCCATGACTACGCTTTTCCACGACATTATGCATAAAGAAGTGGAAGTCTATGTGGACGACATGATTGCCAAATCAGAAAATGAAGAAGATCACATACAAAATCTGACAAAGTTATTTCAACGCTTACGGAAGTTTCAGCTTCGCCTGAACCCCAACAAGTGCACCTTTGGTGTCTACTCAGGAAAACTCCTTGGTTTCATCGTCAGCAAACGAGGAATTGAAGTAGATCCAGACAAAGTCAAGGCAATTCAAGAAATGCCTTCACCCAGAACCGAGAAACAAGTTAGAGGATTTCTTGGACGGCTGAATTATATCTCGAGATTCATATATCTCATGACTGCAACTTGCGCTCCTATTTTCAAACTTCTACGGAAAAATCAAAGTTGCGTCTGGACAGACGATTGTCAGAAAGCGTTCGACAGCATTAAGGAATATCTGCTCGAACCACCCATCTTGTCTCCTTCAGTGGAAGGAAGACCTTTGATAATGTACTTAACCGTCTTAGAAGATTCCATGGGTTGTGTCCTTGGACAGCAAGACGAGACAAAGATAAAAGAGCATGCCATTTACTACCTGGGCAAGAAATTCACTGACTGTGAATCCCGCTACTCCATGCTCGAGAAGACGTGTTGTGCTTTGGCCTGGGCTGCCAAGCGTCTCCGCCAGTACATGATTCGACATACTACTTGTTTGATTTCTCATATGGATCCAATCAAATACATCTTTGAGAAGCCTGCCTTAACCGGGAGAATTGCCCGTTGGTAGATGTTGTTATCAAAATATGACATTGAGTATCACGCACAGAAAGCCGTGAAAGGAAGCATTCTAGCTGAGCACCTGGCTCACCACCCACTCAATGGTCATGAATCAACCAATTTCGACTTTCCGGACGAGGACGTCATGTACCTCAAGATGAAAGATTATGACGAGCCACTACCAGATGAAGGGCCTGAGATAGGACCCCAGTGGGGCTTAATCTTTGACGGAGTTGTCAATGCTTATGGACGAGGAATTGGGGCAATCATTGTTACACCTCAGGGTACCCATATTCCATTTACTTCCAGATTAACTTTCAAGTGCAAAAACAATGAGGCCGAATATGAAGCTTGCATCATGGGTCTCGAAGAAGCCATGGATCTAAGAATCAAACACTTGGATGTATATGGAGATTATGCTTTGGTCATCAATCAAATCAAAGGAGAATGGGAAACACGCCAACCAGGGCTAATTCCTTACAAAGACTACGCGAGAAGATTGTTACCATTCTTCGACAGGGTAGATTTTCATCACATTCCTCGTGAAGAAAATAACTTGGCTGATGCATTAGCCACACTCTCTTCCATGATTAGGATAAATCATTGGAATGACATTCCTCAGATCGATGTTATGCGCCTGGATAGGCCCGCTCATGTTTTCACAGTAGAAGCAATCATCGACGACAAACCGTGGTATCACGACATCAAGAACTTTCTTCAAAAGCAAGAGTACCCTCTTGGGGCATCAAAGAAAGATAGAAAGACTTTGAGAAAGTTAGCTTGTAGATTCTTCCTGAATGAAGATGTTCTGTACAAGAGAAACTTCGACATGGTTCTGCTTAGATGTGTTGACAGAAAAGAAGCAGAAGTACACATGAGAGAAATACATGAAGGTTCCTTTGGTCCTCACACCAATGGACATACCATGACAAGGAAAATACTGAGAGCAGGATATTATTGGCTGACGATGGAGTCAGATTTCTACCAGTACGTAAAGAGGTGTCACAAATGTCAGATCTATGCCGACAGAATTCATGTGCCACCATCTCTTATCAACATACTCTCTTCCCCTTGGCCTTTCTCCATGTGGGGAATCGACATGATTGGAATGATCGAGCCAAAAGCGTCCAACGGACATCGCTTCATCTTGGTAGCTATAGACTATTTCACCAAATGGGTTGAGGCAGCTTCATATGCAAACGTTACAAGACAAATTGTCGTCAGGTTTATCAAGAATCACATCATCTGTCGCTACGGCATTCCTAGCAAGATAATCACTGACAATGGGTCAAATTTGAATAACAAAATGATGAAGGAGCTTTGTGAAGAATTCAAGATTGAACATCACAACTCGTCTCCTTACAGACCAAAGATGAATGGAGCTGTAGAAGCAACTAACAAAAACATCAAGAAAATCGTTCAGAAGATGGTCATCACTTACAAAGATTGGCATGAAATGCTCCCGTATGCTCTTCATGGTTACCGTACATCAGTACGTACTTCAACCGGAGCAACCCCTTTCTCCCTTGTATATGGCATGGAGGAAGTCCTACCAATAGAGGTTGAGATTCCATCAATGAGAGTTTTGATGGAGGCAAAATTAACAGAAGCCGAGTGGTGTCAAAGCAGATTCGATGAATTGAACTTAATCGAAGAAAGGCGCATGACAGCTTTATGCCACGGTCAACTATATCAACAAAGAATGAAGAAAGCTTTCGACAAAAAGGTTCGACCTCACACAATCAAAGAAGGCGGCCTTGTACTCAAAAAAATTCAATCTTTTCTCACAGATTCAAGAGGGAAATGGACTCCCAATTATGACGGCCCCTACGTGGTCAAGAGAGCTTTCTCAGGAGGAGCCTTAATACTTACGACTATGGATGGAGAAGAATTCACCCATCCTGTGAACGTCGACACAGTCAAGAAATACTTCGCCTAAATAATTAAAAGAACAGCTCGCTAAGTTGAAAACTCGCAAAGAGCGGCTTAGGAAAAAAAGGGCGTCTCGGTGAATCGAAAACCCGAAAGGGCGATTCAGGCAAAAGTTAGAGACATAAAAAAAATTAATCAATCCCGGTATACTTAAAACCCGAAAGGGGTAGTTTACGCAAAAGTTAGGGATATATGGCAAGTAACTGTGTTCAGGACAAACTTGATCATTCAAAATCCATAGCGGGATATTCATCAGCAGTAGGTCATCTTCTACGAAGCACGAATACAGCACAATTCGGAGTGGGAGGGAAAGATAACGGTCGTCACGTTTCATCGTAGCCCTTTTCCCGAAAAATTACCAATTTCCAACTTTGTAAATACTCCATGGAATCAAGCATTTGGCTGATTACCATTCCATAAATAATAATTTGAGCCTTGTGCTTTTCTTTGCAATCTAGTCTTATTCAGTTTCTTGAAATGCATTTCAAATTTAAACAGTCATTTTTCTTGAAACAAATGTTTTCATAAAATAAAATGAATTTACTTGCAAAAATAAAGGTGAAATTTCTTTATGAGGTTTACAAACAATAGGAAGAATGCAAACAGTTGCTCCGAGAACGGTTGAGACTCCGGGAACCAAGATTTCCCCATGAGGTCGCTTTGCGAACATCTCCCGGTGACGGATCTTCACTTCAATTCATATTACTCACTTCGGACAGCGGACAACAAATAACGAGGTATTCCCAACAGAGTTCGAACTACAAGAAGAGGACATCTTCTGATCCACAAGAATTCAGGTCGTATCATAGGATTTTACATCCGTGGCAATTCTATTCACATTCACTTTACATTTTATATTTGTCATAATATTCATGCATACATTATAACTGCATAGTCGAGTCAGGCTTTGATCATGTGAATGCCCGAGTCATTAAGGCATGAACTCGAGTTTCCCCTGCAAGTTCTGGAGAAACTTTTTCCTTCAAGACGACAGTTCATACACAAGGATCTCCCCAAGCAAGTCAACAAATGGCAGTCTCCCTCAAAGAGATAGTTTGTTCACTTTTGGAGTTCCCCAGCCAAGATTCTCTCGCAGAGCGACACTCAACATGTCTTCTTCAGATAAGATAGTCTGTTTCGCATTTTGGAATTCCCTACAAGGCCGATGAGCGGTTCTCTTCTCCAAGAAGTGTGGATTCCCCGACATAATTGACAAGTGGTAGTTTTTCCTCCTGGAAAATAATTTGGTATTTCCCTAGCAAGGTCAAGTGATGCCATTTTTCGTCAAAGAAAATAATTCAGAATCTCCCAGCAGATCAACAAATGATCCCCAGCGGAGTCAGTGAATGGCAGTCTCTTTCAGCAAAAGACAGTTCACTTACTTTTTCGAGCAAAAAATAACGAATGGCAGCCTTCTTTATGAAGACAATTCGTTTCTCTTAAAGATTCCTCAACAAACTCAGCAAATGGCAGTCTCTTTCAGCAGAAGACAGTTTGCTCACTTTCTTTCACGGCAGGGTCAACAAATGGCAGTCTCTCCCAGTAGAAGACAGTTTGTTCCCCTGGCAGTCAGCAAATGACAGTCTCTTTCAGCAGAAGACAGTTTGCTCACTTTCTTTCACGGCAGGGTCAACAAATGGCAGTCTCTCCCAGTAGAAGACAGTTTGTTCCCCTGGAAGTCAGCAAATGGCAGTCTCTTTCAGCAGAAGACAGTTTGCTCACTTTCTTTCACGACAGGGTCAACAAATGGCAGTCTCCTAGTAGAAGACAGTTTGTTCCCCTAGAAATTGGCAAATGGCAGTCTTTCCCCAAGAAAAGACAGTTTGTCTGTTAAATACTCAAGAAATCGACAAATGGCAGTTTCTTCAAACAGTTTGTCTGTTTCTGGGATGTTTCATCCTCTTCAGAGTTGACAAATGGCAGTTTTCCTCCTAGGAAAACAGTTTGTTAGTTCCCCTCAGAGTCGACGAATGGCAGTTTTCCTCTTAGGAAAACAGTTTGTTGATTCCCCGACATCAGTCGACGAATGGCGGTTTTCACCCCGAAAACAGTTCGTCCGCCTTCAAACAAAGTCATTAGCCCCTCAAAAGATCATGAGGCCATATGACATTCTTTCAAAGACGTCAAGTCAAAAGGGAAGATGGTGAAGTTTCTTTACTACCATCAAATGGCGTCTCATCTCCAAGTGCTGATGAGAATTTTGATGAGGAAACAAACCATTGAAGTTTCTCTACTACCATCAAATGGCGTCTCATCTCCAAGTGCTGATGAGAAGTTTGATGAGGAAACAAACCATTGAAGTTTCTCTACTACCGTCAAATGGCGTCTCATCTCCAAGTGCTGATGAGAAGTTTGATGAGGAAACAGACCTTTGGAAATTTTCTCTTTATCTGAGATATTGTCCAAACCCGACTGAGACCAGTTTCGAGATATGGACATCCGAAACAAGAGGAGGTTGTTTACCTTTTTCTAAGTATCAACACTTAGTTAAAGAAGATGGATTGCGCATCCGACACAGCCATCCATTCGCCAGAGTCCACATCAAGTATTTCTACAAGAGTTTGTCTCCTTCTCCCCCCGCCAAGTGCGACAACAGGATCAAGTCATGCAAAGATTTTATCAATTACAACATCTCAAGAGCGCCCAAAATTCGGGCATTCTTTGATATTTAAGTCTCTTTCACGCAGGAGAGATCAAGATATCAATCTCTCTCCCTCCAGATAAAAGAAACTTAAATAGGGGCATCTGTCATACCCTAATTTTTGACCCCCCTGAGATGACATATCTTCAAGATTTTCATCAGGTCAAAACATGTACCCAGAGCAGTCATTTCTTCATCTGGCATTCAGTCAAGGGTGTTCAAAGACAAGAAAACTCGGGCAAAGGATCAATCAATATAAGGATTAGTCTCTAATACAATCATAAGACTCAAGAGCTTCATTTTTTTCACCTATGATTGATTAGACACCCAGTCATCTGAGTACAGGTTTACTCAGGTCACCAGACTAGGGTTTTTTGAGCCTATCAAGGACTAAAATCAGGGATCACCTTTGGGAAACCCTAAAAAGCCCCAGGGGATCATTCAAAGACATCAATCATCTTCAAATAACTCATATGACAAGATCCACTAGACATCACACCTCAATTCAAAGTCTACAGTCATCATTTTCATCTGGTCGACAATTAGGGTTTTTAACCTAATTCACCAGGATAGTTGACTTTTAATTAGGGCATGGATCCAAAACTCAAGACATGATTCAAGAACCTCTACTACCTCAATATAACCCATTTACATCACTCATTTGAGGAGAAGATCTTGGTTCTACACAAAAGTCCAAAATTTCACTTTATTAGGAAAAAGTCAACTGTATGGGTTCACCTTTGACTTTTAAGATTTTTGCTCAAACCATGACTTTAAAAGATCAATATCATCAATATATGGATATTAAAGTCATTTGACCAAAGAAATTCAAAGAGATTCACCAAAGAGCAAAAAGTCGGGAATTAGGGTTTTTGAAGGCATGGTGGAAATTCAAAATTTCACCTACACAACTCAAAAAACTTCCAACATGAAAGTTGTAGATCTTGCAAAATAAAACAACATCTTACAATTCAACTTTTTTCAAGAAATCAATCATTTAAGAGATTTGGAAATTTTGAAGTTTTAGGTCATAAACACTTAGAAAATTTTCTAAGTGTTTTTAACCTAGTTTTCTTCCAACTTTGGCCTCATTTTTCACAAATTTGCCAAAGGATTTTGAAGGAACCATAAACTAATGATTTGAAGTAGATGTTTAGGGCTTTCCAAATTGTGTTCAACCTTCTCCAAATTCATTTTGAGCTAAGAGTTATGCTTGTTCAAAGTTGGCCTCATGAAGTGAAATTATAGGTCATGTACAATTTGGAACTTTGCAATTTTGTGCATTTTGCTTCACTAAGTGATGTTACACGACCTCTAATACATATGCAAGCATGCCATACATCAATTTCCATCATTGCATAAGGATTGGAGAATATTCCCAAAAACAAAGACATGTGATTGTGTAATGATTACATTTGAGAATTTATGGCAAATTGGTGATTCATCAAAGGAATCTTCTCCCAACCAATTGGAGCTCATTTCTGCAGCAAATTTGTCCCCTAAGATCAAGCAAAACCGATGGCTAGGGAGTGGTATCAAGGAACTCATCATTGCATATGGATCTTACTCACATTTCTTCATGGCCAAGGAAACCAAACTCACTTCACTAAGCAAGCTCACTATACACAATTACTCTGAACCAATAGCCTATAAATAGAGGGATCTTTCTCATTCAAAAAACACACCAAAGCAACAGAATTCTTGCTTTCTCTTTTCTTTCTTCATACTTAGTTTTTTCAAAGTTCCTTTGGCAAGAAGACTCGGATTCTTCAAACCAAAGCTCTCTCTTTGAAAATAAGTATTCAAACACATTGAGGGAGGAATTTAGAGGTGATCCAAACCTCTGGAACTCTTTTGGGCGTGGAGAGTCATCATCTCCACCTCTCATTTGGAGCACTTGCAGTTGGAGGACCACAGAACAATTCAGGAGTTTCCAAGCAAGGTTAGGCATCCAGGCACGTTCCTCAAATCATAGTAAAGCTGTTCAGATGGTTGTAGCTCATCTGTAACTCCAGATTCATCATCCTCCATGCTCACTTGAAGTTCAAATCGAAGGAGTCGAGTAGAGCAATTCAGAAGGTTTGAGGTCACAACAAGCATCCAGTTAGCATCACTGAGTCCCAAGGAAGCTTTTTGGATCATTCATACAAGCCCGGGTGCTCTCCATCATCCTCACAACCTTCAGTTTCAGAGGTAAGTTTCTGAACTCCGCCTCTTTAATTTAAGCACTCTTTGTGATAAAGCTCGATTCTATCTTGTTCAGCATCATCAGAGGATTGAAAACCCTCTATCATCATTCATTTATCTTTCAGTATAGTCATTTAATTTGATTTTCAAATTTTAGGGTTCTTCACATTTTCTAGTAAATTAGTTAGATGTAGTTAATATAAATTTATGTTAGTTACATATTCAGAATCGTGAGTGAATTTAGAACAAGTTTCATGTTTACATCTTTGCAAATGGTTGAGATTTGAGAGAGTTCAGAATTTCAAAATATATGAGCTTGAGGTTGAAGATGACTATGGTGGTGGCGCGCAAAATTCAAATTCAAGGCCAGAGTTTATTTTATTTTGAGTGTTAGTTGTTTCATAAACGACTAAAACGTGATAGCCCAGTGGTAAAGAGTGTTTGTGTGTTGCGCGTGCCCAAGGTCTGGGGTTCGAATCCCCCTCGCCCTAGACCTTTTGGTTTTATTTTCTTTTTTTTGCTTCTATACACTTGAACACTATATGAATTGCATTGAAACCAGCTTACTATCACCACACGCGCGTTGGCTCAGTGGTGTTTGTTTTGAGTGTGTGACCTAGAGGGCGTGGGTTCAAATCCTCCAAGGGCCAAAACTATTTTTAACACTCATTTTCTTTCATTTTTTCTCACAAACTTCACACAATTAAGTCATTTTCACTTCATTTTTCACACACTTGTTATTTAGCATATCTATTTTGTGAATAATCAAAAAAATCATAAAAATACTATTTATTTCTTATATTTTTATTATGTTTAAAATAGTATGTTTTAAGTGTTTTCTTAAATACTTTAAATGCATATATTCATTTTGTTTTAACCTAATTATTTTTGTGAATAATTTTATGATAAAACCCTAATTATTTAGGTCTTAATTAGTTAAAGATCTTTATCTTTACCTTAATTAAGTTGACTTTTGTCAATTCTCAAAACTGTTTTCAATCTCTGATTAAATCAAATGATTAAGGTTTCCAAACAACAAAATCTTACATCATTCCAAATCATTTTCAACTGCTTTTATAGCCAGTACTGTAAAGTATTGGGCCTCTAATAGAGTGTAAGACCCAACACCTTCTTCCTTTTCATAGTTTGTTTTCAAAACTGTATTTTCAAAATCTTCTTTCTGTTTTCAAAACATTCTTCTAGTATTTGAAGGGCATTATTCCCGGTGAAACTCTTCAGATACCTATGTGACCTTTGTCCATCTTCACTTCTTCTGTTTTCAAAACCCTTAACTGTTTATCATAAATATTCAACTGTCATCAACAAAACAACAAAAAATTACTGGTAAGGCTTGGTACATACTTCTTCAAAGGCCTCCACTCCATCCAGGTTAGGCTTTACAAGCTTTCAATTTACAGTCTTTATTTAAATTACTGTCAAATATAAACTGTACATATGTTTGTTTAGAACTACGTTTAAGTGTAAACCCTAGGACAGTTAAACTATATATATATATATTATAGGAATATGGCCTAGGATTGAGAATGTCTTCCCGGTGAAGGCTCTTTCCTAATTAGAGATCTGTAGTTCAAACCACCAAGATGAATTATTCCCGGTGAAACATCTTGGAAAAAACTTTAGAATCCAAAATAGGACACATCCACCCAAAGAGGAATTATTCCCGGTGAAACCTTTTTACCCATTTGCTTAAAGCCAAAATAAGTTCAAAACTACATAGCTTTCTCTTGTGTTATAAAAAGGACCCTCGATTAGCCTCCTCTTGGGATTTGTACAAGGACCCACAGGCTTCTTAAAAGCATTTCCAGCTTCCTCTTGAGATTGTATACAAGGACCCATCAGGTTTCTTATAAACATAGGAACAGGTCTTTAGTTACCTTTTAGCCTACCCTGGTGAGTTTCTTCCAATTTAAACCAGACTTTTAACAAGCTAAGTTTGTCTCAATTTTACATTGAATACATTTTTGGAATGAGAGACATGGACAGTCTCTGTCACCCTTACCTTTATCCATTTTCCTTAGCAGAGTCTAGGATCCATGTTTGCTTATCCTCAGCAAGAGTCAGCCTTCATCTTGGCCTTTAAACAAGTCTCCACTAGATAATCTTTCTTCCATTCATTTTAACAAAAACCCCTGGAAAGGGTTAGCCTCCAAATCACATTCTATCATTTCAACAAAAACCCCTGGAAAGGGTTAGCCTCCAAATCACATTCTATCATTTCAACAAAAACCCCTGGAAAGGGTTAGCCTCCAAATCATTCTATCATTTCAACAAAAACCCCTGGAAAGGGTTAGCCACCAAATCACATTCTATCATTTCAACAAAAACCCCTGGAAAGGGTTAGCCTCCAAATCACATTCTACCATTTCAACAAAAACCCTTGGAAAGGGTTAGCCTCCAAATCATTCTATCATTTCAACAAAAACCCCTGGAAAGGGTTAGCCTCCAAATCATTCTATCATTTCAACAAAAACCCCTGGAAAGGGTTAGCCTCCAAAATCAGTCCTTCAAAAACCAAAGATTCATTCTCTTAGGAGATAATTTCCCCAAAAGAGTCAAAATCCCCAGAAAGGGTCAGTCTCCAAAAACATGACAAAAATCAGTCTTTTAATAGACAACTTCTACAGCTAAGATAAATTCCCTAAAAAGAGTCAGCCTCAATTTTGGGCTTTGTACAGAACACCAAATAAAATCCATCAAATAAACACTCTCCAATTAGAGCTAGCCTCAATTCTGGGCTTTGTACAGAACACCAAAAACTCCTTAGTTTAAATTCTCCCCAGTAGAGTTATCATTTCAATAAGTAAAAAAAAATCAATCAAAAAGCCTTAAGCTTGGGCCTCATGCAAGCCAGCTAAAGTCAAATCTTTCATATAGTAGATAGACATAGCTTATCTCTATAGAGAGATATTTTTACTACTCTACCACATTCAATCAAACAAACATTTCAACATTTCAATTTCAATTTCAATTTCAATCAAGTCTCCCATTTAGGACTTTGAAAGACATGCTCTGGCACATCCCCAGACTTGTACACTTTCCCTAATTTGGACGAGCATCTTTCTTTCATTCAAGAGATACTAGCATACTTGCAAACACACAAGTAAGGTCACTCTCTTAATGAAATGAATCCAGTTATTCTGTCACTCTTTCAAAATGTTTGTGGTAGAATAGTACAAATACCTCTCTGTAAAGATGATTCCATGCCTCTTTACTGTAAACAGAGATTTAATTCAAGCTTGAACCTTGAGCTTCAAGCAAGGCACCAAAAACAATTAATTTCTCTAGTTAGTTCCCCGAACTACATTAAGCTCTGACTTCCACTAGGGATATGTAGGCATGAGGTTCACAAGGAATCTCAGCGAGCTAATAAAATACCAAAAAATAGTCAATTTGTCTATCTGTCTGTCTTTCTTTAATCAATTCAATTCCTTCTCCTAATACAAAGGAGAAACTTTCCCAATCATTAGCAATAAACACAATCACAATGACACAGAGAAGGTTCCTGTAGAGTACTACAGATATGTAGGGTGTTTAAACACTTCCCTATGTATAACCGACCCCCCGGACTCCAGAATTTCTAGTCTAGGTGAAATCCCCACACTTAGCAAACTCTTAGGGTTTAGTTGAGATCTTTTTTGCCCTTTCCTACCCGTAGGACAAATAAGAAAGTTCGTGTGATATCGTAGGAAGAACTGAAACAAAATTCCTTCCACCACGGGCGCATTCTCCTTCCAAATTTCGCGTGAAGGGTCTAGCGTGCCGTCCTCCCAAGTGAAACGGGGAGGTAAAAAAAACGACACCACAGATTTATCAGTAGAAACTCAGAGATGAACATATACAAAAAGGTTCAAATTAGGGTTTCTCTCGGAGAAAGTCAACTCAACTTTGACTGACCATAACTTTCACATGGAACTTCAAAAATTCCCCACTCCAAGCCTATTTAGAAGGAAATTGGACTCTCTACAACTTTTTCTCTCACAAGCCAAGGCTAGAAATGCTTCATTTGAGAGATATAATGCAAAAGATTACAGGTCCTTTTCAAGCATCCTTCAAAAGCAGTTTTTTGTCAAATAGGATATGATCAATATAAAATCTCCAAATGAAAAATATGTTCCAAAGTGGCTTATAGAGGACCTCTTGAGGTTTCCAAAAAATCCTAGAAATCCCTCATAGCTTAAAAATTGAGTAAGATATGCTTGGTCAAAGTTAGGTAATTTGAGAGGACCAAATGTGAAATAAAGGAGGTCCAAATTGGATTTCTTGCAAATGGGCCTATATTTTATGACTCAAACTTGATCCACAAGTTATCCAAACCATATGCCACGAAATTTACCTTTTATTTAATTTATATATAATTTTATTTCATTTTTAAATGATTTAAAATAGTTTAATTAAAGGAAAAATCAAATAATTTTATTAAGTGGTGCATATGGATTGATTTCAATAAGTATTTATGATAGAATACAATATAATTTCGTGACCAAATGATTGAAAAAAAGATTGGCACAAGATTGGACAAGAATTGAAGGTTTTGATAAAAGAATAAAATCAAATTTTCTCAAATGTGCAAGATTGGATCCAAAGAGGTTTTGGACTGTTTTTATTTACCTAATCCATTGCCTATAAGTATCTAAAGCATACCACACGAATAAGGGTGGAGGATTCTAATCAGAGGCATATTGCAAGAGCTCAAAATTTCATCAAAAACTTGAGATTCGGTTTCCGAGAATCAAGCATTTGCAAGGAGAATTAAGGAGTGAAAAACGTTCCTTAAGTGATTTTGAACATGTCTGGATCAATACGCTTCATCAGCAACCCCAGAATAACCTCCAATTGGCCGAGGTACGTTGCTCTGAAACTTAGATCGATTAGGGCATATCATACATTCTTAGCGCAATTTAAGTGTGTTTTCTGTTTATTGTTGATGCTCTGGATGTTTTTATATGGTTTAATTGAAGTTTATACGGTTTTAGCGTGAACCACCATTGTTGACCGGCTAGGATTCTTGAGCTTGAAATTTGGGGCTTTTCGCTATGGTTAAAATTAGGGAGTATTAGGGTTATAACCGAGTTCGAGACTGATCGGAAAAATAGCAAGTGTACTATTTTCACCGGTGTAGTTATAATGGGATTTACCCCAAGTATCGATCATGAGGATTACGTAGGAAATACAAGTTATTAGACGAAGTCAATTAAACAAAAGATTATAGGGGTGTTGTTTTAAAAGATTGAATAATTAGATAAAAATACTAAATAGAAGCTGAAATTAGAGTTGAGCTTTTGTATATAAATTTAAAGTAATTCCATGGTAGGTGTATGATAGCCTTATAATGACTCTGTAAAAAGATCTCTTCAACAAGTTCATATGATGCAACTATTTGTTCTTAAGGGTGTTTTCCTAAGTCCTTAGTGAAAACCTTTTGGTTTGCAATCCTAATGCCTAAGTCTTATAAACATAGGTTTGTAAACCAAAGATGTAAATAATCAAGAATGTTCAAATAACCTTACGGTATCCTTAGTCCTAGGTGATAACTATAAGATTTAATT
Organism: Vicia villosa; assembly: GCF_029867415.1. Classification (NCBI taxonomy): domain Eukaryota; kingdom Viridiplantae; phylum Streptophyta; class Magnoliopsida; order Fabales; family Fabaceae; genus Vicia; species Vicia villosa. The sequence continues at coordinate 7,113,085 of NC_081184.1, read as the reverse complement.
GTTTAAAAAACCTTAACAACCGTAGTCCTACAGATTGTTAACCGTAGATCAATCCTTGTTTTGCCGACAAAGAAAGCATAAAAACATTAAACAATCAAATTGAAAAATACGAATACTTGATAAAAAATAAACGATATTCAGAGTCGTTACAATACAAATCAGGGACACCCCCTGGCATTAGGGGGTTTAGCCTCTCATAATATTCAAGAAACCAAAATTGAAAAGTTTAGACATTTACATTAGGAGAACTCTGATCTTCAATGGTGTCCACCGTTGAATCTCTTCGTCTTCCAAAACCTTGATGAAGTTATCTTTCTCTTCTCTGGAATTCTATCGTATGATCTCCAAAAGTGTCTTCTCCTTGTCTCTCAAATCACTTTTAACCTCTCTAGGTTTTTAGATCCCAGTCAGAATACCCAATTTGCCCCTGGTGCTTTTAAATAACAAAATAGAAAAATTCATAATTTCTGTCCGCACCAGCTGATACGGCCGTGTCACTTGACACAGGCTGACCGTGTCAGCTTCTTCCACTTTTTGGGAGAATTCTTCAGCAGGTTGGACACGGCCGTGTCACTTGACACGGTATGACCGTGTCAGCCTCTGCCTTCATAATTTGGCTTTGACTTCAACATCAAAGTTGTAACCCTTTTTGTTAGCAAAATTTTGCCACCGGAACCGCGTCATTTCGAGTTACGAAGCTCTAGTTATGATCAAAATACTACACGCGTGTCATGATTTTTAGCTTCTTTTACACCAACACTTGTGAAATTTCTATCTGATCCAGAATTAATCTACAACCACAAAATAGAGAGATCAAAAGCATCTAAAAAGACATGAAAAAGGGCACAAAAACATAATGCAAGCAATTAACAAATATTAAAGGAATCAACGAAAAACTCTTGAAAACAACTCCAAAGTGTTACCAAGTATGACGATCTTATGCCGAATTTATGACGAAATTAAGTAGAAATGGTGACTGATCACAACCCCAAACTTATCTCATTGCTTGTCCTCAAGTGATGCAAGAGATCAAACTGAGGTCACCTTAAACTTTTCTTTTCCACAACATAGTTGATGTCTTTCGCAACTTACTTCCCTTTCTTGATTAAGCTTTTGGACTTATCGAACCTTGTTTTCCATCACACTTCACAACAGAGTGTATTTCACCTGCAAACTTTTCACACTTCTCACATTGTCTCTCGGGGTTAGAGTGCTTTTCGCTCAACATCACGATATGCAATATCAACCCTTGACTTTGCATACATCCTACTTTCACTACACAAAAATAATTCACACACTTTTGAGGACTTTTTAGGTTGTAACGGGGCTGAGGTGGAAGGAAGGATAAACAAGGAATTGATATGCAAATGGTTTGTGAACTAGCACTTATGTTATTTTTTTTGTCTTTGTGTGAGGGGGTTTCTTCTTAGACTCTCCTTTTTACCTAATTACCGGGTAATCAACATCGTTCGAGTCTTTCAAATCTTTTTAGGCAAGTGTTTCAGACTATTTTTTTTTCTTGTGCTTTACACACTTTTCTTTTTCTTTTTTTTTTCATATCACACTTGCCCTTTATTTTCTTAAGCACTACCTCGAACTTACAATTTCACACAAATTCAAAAGAAACAATAATTACACAAGTGCCAAACAAAGATGATAGAATTATGGTTAAGGATGACATGTGTGGGTTGAAACAAACAAGGGGGAATGGCTCAACAGGTTTAACGAGGGATAAAACATGAATAAATGAAGGACGGAAAGGCTCTGGGGAGAACAAACAAGTGCCTCAGTGTGTGATTTCATATTTGTACTGTGTCGGTAGGATAAACGCAAAATCAGAGAGATAAAGTCATACCTGATTTCACTCTCATGATGATCTTTACATGTGTTTGTATTTTTATGTTCCTCACCATGTAGGCTAAGTTGCAGTTTCAACACACCTTTTATGTCATGTGACTTTCCTTTCCGGCTCGATTTCACCACTTACCTTCTCAGTCCAGTTCTTCAAGTTGCGTCTGACACTTTCGGTTATGTCCACTTCCAAAGTACCTCAAGAGATTAAGTTTAGGTTGCACCTTTCATCCACTAACTACCATTCATCATTCATTCGGAATCCATCACTCCACTTATAACACAATGTTAACATAACACACAAACAAAAAAAACAAAAATGGAAAACAACTAAAAGCAAATGAAAAGAACCCCTCCCACAGTTGAACTAAACATTTGCCTCAATGTTTTAGAACAAGCCTTGGAGAGGTTACTTACAGAAGGTATTGCACTCCAATGATCACTTCCGAGTTTTCGCTAGAGATGCCCTCTTTTATTTCCTGAAAATAAAACAAACAAATAGAGAAATTAATTATTAAACCGTGGGTTGCCTCCCACGAAGCGCTTCGTTTAACGTCGCATGGCTCGACGGTCCATTACCCTTTATTATGGAGGGTATTTCCTTTTCCAAACCTTGTTGCTTACCACTTCCGCAACCGCAAACTCATGAAGATGAAAAGCCTTGATAACTTTTCTCTTCAATTTGCTTCCCACATTTTTCTCGACTTCCTTAGCTTTCTTAGGACTTTTGACAGCTACATAAGTTGGTTCCATCAGAGAGGCTATGCTTGAAACTTTTTCTTGGAGATTTTTTAGATTTTTGTCTTCTTGTTCACCTTTCGTCATACCAGTTGAAGTTTTCTCATTCACACCTGACCTATGTTTCCTGACTCCTAACATCTTCAAGGTTACTTCTTCATCAAATGATTTCAGCGTTAGCGTCCCTTTTTCAATATCAAAATTACAGCGGCCTGTCGACAAAAAGGGTCTCTCAAGAAGGATATGAGTTTCTTCATCTTCCGGAATGTCCATAATGTGGAAGTCAACAGGGAAAACAAACTTATCAACTTCCACTAGTACATCTTCAGCTACCCCATAGGATTTCTTAACGGTGTGATCGGTGAACCTTAACTGTGTCTTACTTTCACTAATCTTTTCTAATTCAAGCTTTTTGAAAATGAATAAAGGCATTAAACTTACACTAGAATCAGAATCGAGGAGTACCTTTTTAAATGCTATATTCTTGATAGTGCATGGTATCGCCACCACCCCAGGGTCTTTCCTCTTAACTGGGATCTTTCTTGCTGAAGAGACTATGCCACACTTCTCGGTTGCAATTTTTGGTTCTTCTCCTAGTGATCTCTTTTTTGCCAACACCTCCTTCATAAATTTCTTATACAAAGGCATGTGCTCAAGTGCTTCAAAGAAAGGTATATTCACCTCTAACTTTTTTAACACGGCGGTAAACTTCCTAAAGTCTTTCTCTTTCGAATCCTTCTTTGTCACTCTAGAAGGGAAAGGTAGTTTGATCACCGGTTCCGCATCTTTCTTATTTTTTTCTTCAAATGGTTTAACTGGTGGTATCACAACTTCTGGCTCTTTCTGCTTTTCTCTTATTTCCAAATCCACCTCTATCACCATGGGGTCATCGATTTCCTCTTTCTTTTTGCGATTCTAACACTTTCTTACTCCTTGTTTTAACAACATTAATCTTCTCCTGGTCTTTCGTATTTTTCACAGTTGAGCTCGGAAAGGTACCTTGTGCCTGTATAGTGAGATGATGTGCTATTTGACCCACTTGAACTTCCAGATTTTTAATTGAAGTTGTGGTGTTCCTGAGGTTGGTTCTTGTCTCTTCTTGAAACTGAGAGCATTGTCCAGCCAATCTCTCGATAGCTACTTCACATTTCGCCTTCTGAGGGCCTTGTTGTTGTAATTGTTGTTGACCTTGAGTTTGATATTGGTTTGGTCCTTGCTTTTGGAAGTTTCCTTGTTGGTCCTTCCATGTGAAATTAGGATGATTTTTCCAACCTGGATTATATGTATTGGCGTATGGATTATTTTGCCTCAACATATGAATCTGTTCAACTTGTTCTTGTGTTGCCACAAAATGCATAGCAAAATGCAGTCCACCACATATTTCACACAAAACTGAGGTGACTGGATCAACCTGTGCTACTTTCTGTTCACCAATATTCATCTTCTTTAATCTTCTTTCTACTTCAGCCGCAATCTGTTCCTCCATTTTAACCACTTGATCTTCGAGCTTTAAATCAATTTTACCTTCTGGTTGGCTCATTGCACGATCATATAACTCAATGTGCTCGTTAGCGGCAATAGCTTCTATGATCCTCTTGATAGCAGTGGTTGTTGAAAAATTAGTTGAGCCACCGGCAGCAGTGTCTATAAGCTGTTTTGTCTTGACTCGCAGACCATTAACAAAAGTATGCATTTGCTCGGTTGGATCCATGTTATGAGTAGGACATGCAACCAAACACCTCTTGAACCTTTTATATGCATCTCCCAGCGATTCACCTTCTTTCTGCTTGAAATTTACAATATCATATCTTTTTCGAATGAAGACTGAAGCAGGGAAGTACTCATTAAGGAAAGCAGTTTCTATCTGTTGCCATGTTGTGATACTTCCAGCTGGAAGTGAGTAAAACCACTCTTCCGCATCTTCGGATAAATTGAATGGGAACATCACAAGTCTCTTGGCTTCTTCAGAATGGCCTTCTATCTTCAATGATGTTGTGGTGGTGAGGAATCTCTGTAGATGCTTATTCGCATCTTCATTGATTCTTCCAGCAACGGGCTTGCTTTCTAACTGGCGGATAGTGGAAGGATGCAGTTGGAAGTGTGCCACGTTGACCGGTTGATTTATTATTGTCTTTAGGCCAAGTGGTGCATTAGCTCTTCCATAATCACCTAAAAGTCTTTCCGCGGGAGGCGGATCAGCTGCCATAGTTTCAAATTCTGAATCTGACTGCTCGGATGGGCTGGATAGTGTTTCTTCGTTTTCTGATTCTGAATCTATGGATGATTCTTCTTTTGATGCGAGTCTTTTTTCTTAGCTTCTCGAAGTCGTGCTCGCAATGATCTTTCTGGTTGTGCGTCAAAAAGAAATTCAGCTGAGGCCTTGCCTCACATACAAGGTTAGACAATGGTTAGTTGAGAGCAAAAATAAAATAAAAACAAAATAAAAATTGTAGAAAAAATTTTAGTTGCAGAGCAACAAAATTTCAATTGACTTATTAATCACTTATATTTTGGCAATCCACGGCAACGGCGCCAAAAACTTGATCGGAAAAATAGCAAGTGTATTATTTTCACCGGTGTAGTTATAATGGGTTTTACCCCAAGTATCAATCACGAGGATTGCATAGGAAATACAAGTTATTAGACGAAGTCAATTAAACAAAAGATCATAGGGGTGTTGTTTTAAAAGATTGAATAATTAGATAAAAATACTAAATAGAAGCTGAAATTAGAGTTGAGCTTTTGTATATAAATTTAGAGTAATGACAAGGTAGGTGTATGATAGCCTTATAATGACTCTATAAAAAGATCTCTTCAACAAGTTCATATGATGCAACTATTTGTTCTTAAGGGTGTTTTTCTAAGTCCTTAGTGAAAACCTTTTGGTTTGCAATCCTAATGCCTAAGTCCTTAGAAACATAGGTTTATAAACCAAAGATGTAAATAATAAAGAATGTTCAAATTACCTTACGGTATCCCTAGTCCTAGGTGATAACTATAAGATTTAATTGTTTAAAAAATCTTAACAACCGTAGTCCTACAGATTGTTAACCGTAGATCAATCCTTGTTTTGCCGACAAAGAAAGCATAAAAACATTAAACAATCAAATTGCAAAATACGAATACTTGATAAAAAAAATATACGATATTCAGAGTCGTTACAATGCAAATCAGGGACACCCCATGGAATTGGGGGGTTTAGCCTCTCATAATATTCAAGAAACCAAAACTGAAAAGTTTAGACATTTACAAAGATTAGGAGAACTCTGATCTTCAATGGTGTCCACCGTTGAATCTCTTCGTCTTCCAAAACCTTGATGAAGCTATCTTTCTCTTTTTGGAATTCTATCGTATGATCTCCAAAAGTGTCTTCTCCTTGTCTCTCAAATCACTTTTAACCTCTCTAGGTTTTCAGATCCCAGCCAGAATACCCAATTTGCCCCTAGTGCTTTAAAAATAACAAAATAGAAAAATTCAGAATTTCTGTCCGCACCAGCTACACGGCCGGGTCACTTGACACGGGGTGACCGTGTCAGCTTCTACCACTTTTGGGGAGAATTCTTCAGCAGGTTGGACACGGCCGTGTCACTTGACACGGTCTGACCGTGTCAGCCTCTGCCTTCATAATTTGGCTTTGACTTCAACATCAAAGTTGTAGCCCTTTTCGTTAGCAAAGATTTGCCACCGGAACCGCGTCATTCCGAGTTACGAAGCTCTAGTTATGATCAAGATACTACACGCATGTCACGATTTTCAGCTTCTTTTACACCAACACTTGTGAAATTTCTATCTGATCCAGAATTAATCTACAACCACCAAATAGAGAGATCAAAAGCATCTAAAAATACATGAAAAAGGGCACAAAAACATAATGTAAGCAATTAACAAATATTAAAGGAATCAACGAAAAACTCTTGAAAACAACTACAAAGTGTTACCAAGTATGACGATCTTATGTCGAATTTATGACGAAATTAAGTAGAAATGGTGACCAATCAGTGACACTTGGACGAAGAGAGGGAGAGGGTCGCGAAATATTTCTATTGCATATTTATGATTTTTACGTTGCAGGGTTAAATGGCTACCAATATATTCGTAGCAAAATTGTAGCTATTGTTTCACAAATTTGCAGCTTCTGGGGAAGAAGAAAGGTGCGTGGCAACGCACCATTGGTGGGTTTGAATTACACGCGTTTTATCATTTAAGGTTGTTGAGTCCATATATCATGTGCTGAGCGCATTTGGTTAAGCAAAACAAGCGTTTAGTAGAGTTGGTGAGGGGCGCGTGTATGGGTCCTAGGGTCCAGGGTTCGATCCCTGGCCCTTTCATATTATTTTGCTGAAATTGCTTCTCTTATTCCATACGCCCTCAGCCCTATGGTACACCATAGTCCATCAGATCTACTCTTTCAATCCATTATTCAGCCAGATCCAACGTACCCATACCTAATATGCATAACATGGGCCCTCAAACCACCCATATTGAATCCTAATCTCAATAAACTAAAAATAATTTTAATTAATATGTTTGTTTTAATTAATCTTTTTAATATATATATTTATATAATAACAATTATTTTTTACAAATAAATTAGTATATGATATTAATATTAAAAATCATAATTTATTGTTCGTGCCGATTAAATCAATTAATCGCTATGGTCATTAATAATTTTAATTAAAATGTAATTAATTCCTATTTGGTTAAATGGTTTCAACTATTTTATTAGTTGTGATGATTAACCCTCTTATTCTTCTCATTCCAATTTGTTGTTCTTTTTAATCGAATCAATCGATTATGAGGGGCAACGATACAAATTAATTCATAAAAAATATTAAAATACTATTATTCGTTATTAGTGGTAATTAAATCAATTGATTAAAATTGGTAACGATACAACTATTAATCTTGTAACTATGGTAATTGAATCAATTGATTATTGCGGTTAATAGTACAAATTAAAACCAGGGTTGTACGCCCTAAGCCTAAAACACTTCCAAAACAAACCTTTTTTCAAATTCCTAACTCATCATAGGCTATTTCAAAAGCCTTGAAGCAAACTTTCAACCATCTCAGATCAAATTCAAATCCTATGGCGTACAACCCTTCCCCGAACTACGTAGACTCTGATCCTGCATAAGGAGGTACGTAGGCACTTGGCAACAAGGCGAGTCCCCTCCCCCATAAATCTAATTTTGTCCCGATTAGGTTTTTATCACAAAACTTTAATTATGATAATTTTCTTTAACCCTATTAATTGTCTGTCATCTTTCTTTATGTTAGCCATGAACCTTAGCTTTATAATGCAAACCTTAGGAAAGGGTTGAGGGTGCCTAACACCTTCCCTCGACCTGAATATAGTATCTTACCCCGATCTCTCAACTACGTAAGGTTTCCAATTCGCCTTGGTAGAATAGGTGGCGACTCTAAATATTTAATTTTTAGGGAAGGTTGCTACAGATGGTTTTCAAACTATTGAAGAGTGGAGTAGGAACAGCGAGGAGAGATTTTTTAACCGTTATAAATCTCTGTGTACTCTTTTTTCTCTCCCTCTTTAACTTTCCGCTCATATTGTCTTGCTTGTTTGCATTTTAGCATCATTTGTATGTCATCTATATTAGATCTTGCTTATAGTGATTTAATGTGTGAGAATAACTTTGTGATAAACTGCCCTTTATATGGCATACTATTCTAGACACAATCCATTGAAGAATCCTACCTAGTGGACATAAAGCATCTGTGGTCACATTTTTTTGGAAACAAATCACTTTTCATAGTTTTGGTTTTGAGTGGAGTTTTCAATAAGGAGTTCAGAGCCACTTTGAAATCAAATCCAGGGAAAGTTCTCATGCCACTGACTTTGATTACATCAGATGGTTGTGGGTACATTTCATAATTTTTCCACAATTGTGTGTGAACTTTTAGAACCTTATCACCAATCTTGGCTTTAAAGGAAATATCCGTAAACTTTCCTTGAATACCAACATAGAGCAATTTAACCAACTCTTAATTGTAATTAAAATCAAGCTCTAGATAAGGAAACAGATTATGAAACTTAAGTAACTCTATAACTTCCTCAAGATGCATACGATTGATAGTTTGGAAGTAAAGAACATATTGTTTCACTATCTTCCTATTCATAAACGTTTTCTAAAAAATCTCTACAAGTTCATCACAGAGAAGATATAGAGAAGTTATTGGTGTTTCAGAGTGATTGCGAGAGGTAATACCTTTGGAGAATCTCTTCTTTGTGGATCTTGAAGCCATGATTTAAGTTTGGTGTGATTTAAGAGATTTTGGAAGTTTGGGTTTTTAGGGTTTGTGGATGTGTTTTTCGGTTTTGAGGAAGAGAGGGAGAGAGAGAGAGAGAGAGTAAAGGATGAAATGAATTACCACCACAACATATAATGAATCCACGTTTTTCGATGATATAATCAGTGATGCCTCGACCATAACAGATCATGCATCGATGCATGCAAAAAATTTGGCGAAAAGTAAAAGCTTCAGTAATCCGTCGACCATTAAGTGGCTTAGGTCGACTCATGCAGAAAAAAATGAAATTTCATGTTATGTACCTTTATTTACACAATAATTAGGAAGTCTACACACAAAACAATTATCATGGATGATAGAGGCATGTAATCAAGTCAAATTTTACAATTTTCACATGATCAAGAATGGAGATAGATAGGAGGGATATTACCTTTATGGAGATTTTAAGATAAGATGCCCTCACAAAATCTTGCAAATAGTAAAGTGAGTGACACATAAAGTAGCAAGCATAATTAAGATCAATGCAACCTATATAGGTTGCAACTTTTTCGAGATATATATAACGCCTAGTTCCCTTCGGATATGGAAAAATGGTTCAGTCGCAAGTGGTTTTATAAAGACGTCAGAAAATTGGTTTTTACTTTCAACATGCTCGAATACGATGTCCCCTTTTTCAACATGATCCCTAAAGAAGTGGTGTCTAATCTCAATGTATTATGTGCCTGAATGTAGAGCCGGAATTTTTTGCTAAATTGATGGTACTTGTATTGTCACAAAATATGGGAATACGGTCTAGTTTAATATCAAAGTCGAGTAATTATTGTTTGAGCCATAAGATTTGAGCATAACAACTACCGGCTGCGACGTATTCCGCCTCGGCAGTTGACAAAGCAACGAAAACTTGCTTTTTACTAAGGAATTTGAAAATAAGTGACAAGTTCCACTTGTGCTTTTCCTATCTGATTTACAACCGGCAAAGACGGAATCAGAATAGTGAACCAACGAACAACCACTTCCCTTGGAGAACCAAAGAATGTGCTTTGGAGTGCCACAAAGATACCTAATTATACGCTTTACGGCTTTTAAGTGAGACTCCTTAGGACATGATTGAAATCTAGCACACATACATACACTAAACATAATATCGGGACGAGAAGCGGTAATATAAAAAAGGGATTTGATCATACCTCTATATCCTTTTACATCAATGGGCTTACCATTTTCATCCCAATCTAAGTTTACCGCGGTAGGCATTAAAGTATCAATATCTTTGGAGTTTGCCATATTGAACCGCTTTAGTAGTTCATGACAATACTTCGTTTAGCTTACAAAGGTTCCTTCCTTGAGTTGCTTGATTTGAAGCCATAGGAAATAGTTCAAATCCCCATCATGCTTATCTCAAATTCTCCCTGCACATGCTTAGAGAATTCCTTGACCAAGGACATATTAGTAAATCCAAAAATAATATCATCTACATAAACTTGAACTAGAATAGAATGTTTTCCATGTCGTTTAATGAAGAGGGTTGTGTCTACCTTCCCTCTTGAGAAACCTTGATCAAGTAGAAACTTGATAAGACGCTCGTACCAAGCCCAAGGGGCTTGTTTAAGACCATACAAATCACGTTTAAACTTATAAACATGGTTAGGATAATCAAATTTTATAAAGCCGAAAGGTTGAGATACACACACTTCTTCACTAATATAGCCATTTAGAAAGGCGCTCTTAACATCCATTTGAAATAATTTGAAGTTTTGCGAACATGCATAAGAAATCAAGAGGCGTATAGCCCCGAGTCGGGCGACCAAAGCGTAAGTATCCTCATATTTGATCCCTTCCTCTTGGTCATACCCTTGAGCAACAAGACGAGCCTTGTTGTGAGTTACGATTCTGTTTTCATCTAGTTTTTTCCTAAACACACATTTGGTGTCAATTACTCGATGGTCTCGCAGAGGAGGGACAAAATCCCATACCTCATTTCTCTTAAATTAGTTTAATTCCTATTGTATGGCTAAAAATCAATGTTCATCGATTAAGGCATCTTTGGAGTTTTTAAGCTCAATTCTTGTTATTCGGTTGGGTCCTCTCTTGTGAAGGAAGACAATCTTTAACTTGCAATTACAACTACGAAAACTTGAGAATTTCAGAGTTATTGTAGCATTCTCTGAGAAAATTCTATTACTACAATTCAAACAGAACATCAACAAGAATATACCACAAGAATTGTAGACCATGTCAGTGTGTAGCTACACGGGTGGATAACCCGCCATTGATAAGGATGAAGTTGTTGAGTGTATGCTTAAATATGCAGATGTTGGATTCACCATCGTATTATTTGATGCAGTCTCATTAAGTGGATTCCACAGCCAGTTAAGATGACAAGTAGCTTTGTAAGAGACATAATTAATGTATCAAGGAAGATACTGGATGTGGAATTCTTAGACATGCATCAGTTTCAGTGGTATTTAAAATCTCTCCTTCTTTTTATTTAGGGTTAATAGTCATTTACCCCCCTGCAATATAGGCGTGTTTTGATTTATCCTTATTTTTTAAAAAAATGGATTACCCCCTATAATATTTGGGCACCCCCCTAAGCGTGTAAAAACCACGGGGATAAATCAAAAAAATATATTTTACAGGGGGTAATTTTCCCTCTTAGGGGGCAAAAGACTTACAATTTTAATATTATAGGGGGTAATCCATTTTTTTTTAAAAGGGGTACACCAAAACTCGCCTATATTGCAGGGGGTAAATACTATTAACCCTTTTATCTAATATACTTTGTACCTAGGTTTTTTAAGATATTTTTTTATTTATATTTGCCAGTAAAAAAGGTGATATATATATAAGGTATAAATTATATGTTTACTTTCTACCTACCATTTTCCTTTTATTTATTAATTTTCTATTATATAATGTACACACACACAAACTTTCTTTTGGTATTCACTTTACTATATCATATCATTTATTGTTTTCTGATTTTGTTTTCTCCTTTTTATGTTGTCATGATATCGTCATCATAAAATATCTATATATGTAGACCACCCTCTTGAACATGACGTATACTTGGATAATATTCACCCTTATCAGATGGTCATTGTGTTTATGCAATTAGAGGAATCAATGGAGCTCACAAAAAAGGTCAGAAATTATATACCTAATGATATTTCTTTCGATATTCTATCCAAATTGCCTATGAAATCTTTAAAGCGGTTTACTTGTGTATGTAAGTTTTGGGCTAACTTATTTGAAAATCATCAACTTATGAAAATGTATCGCAAACATTTATACTTATCTAATTATGATGATCACCATTATTCACGTCTCCTCCTAAAACAAACTCCTGCTAGTTATGAATTTGATGGTAATGATAATATATTTTTATTTTCTGGTGAAACATTTGGGAATAGCATCAAGTTAGATTGGCCGCCTCCGTTTAAAGAAAATTGTAGAGATATTTTTATTGTTGGTTCAACTGTTAATGGCATACTTTGTCTCTGTCAAGGAGATGGAAGAGGTGACACTAGTTGGATTAACCAAAAAGTGGTATTGTGGTGCCCATATACCGAGGAATTTAATGTCATTCCTGATGGCTCTTTTGATCGTACAATTCTCAAAGCATTTCCTCCCGACTCTGTTTTTGATGACTTACCTATTATTCCTACCATTGTTAACATTCATGGTTTTGGTTACGACCCTGTCACAGATGATTACAAGTTAATTCGATATTTTTGTTTCTTTGATGATATCAAGAATTCAAATCCAAATGAAGAGACCTTATGGCAAATTTATAGTTTAAAGAGTAATTGTTGGAGGGATCTTCAAGTTAAAATGCCAAATCACTTTTGGAATAATTGGTTTCAAGAAGTTGGTTATTCAATGTACTTTCATGGGATGTGTCATTGGTGGGGCTATGAAGATTATTTTGGAGAAGAGATATTGGTGTCATTTAACTTGAGTGATGAAGTCATTATTGAAACACCCTTCCACTCTAATTGTGGTAGATTTGTTAAACACTTGGTGGTGTTACATGATTCTATTGCTGCGATTGAATATGGAAATTCTTTTTATTTTTTCATATCAATTTTAGGTGAGATCGGTGTGGAGGAATCATGGACGAGACTTTATAGAATTGGACCCCTACCTGATATGGAACCCATTGGGGTTGGCAATAATGGTGATATATTCTTCAGTGGATGGCTTGAAAAAATTGAAAAGTTTAATTTAAATACAGAACTAATTGAAGATACCGGTATTAATGGAAAGTTTAGATGTTGTCAAATGATTGTTTAGAATGATAGTCATCTTCCTTTCGTCGAAAGTCATATTTAATTTTTTTCTAAGCTTTAAGTTTTAGCTATATGGTTAATTGAAGGTTCAAGATTAAAGAAAGACGTGCATTAGACATTATTGGATCTAATTTTTTTTATATAATAAAATATAATTACATAATTACAAGTGAATTTTTTAGTTTGCTTGTTGAGTGACGGAGTAATTTGTACCAAATACAATTTTTCAGATTATCATATATTATGAAAGTTTTTTTACACCTTTTTAGCATAAAAATGATCAGTATATTTAGTGTTGATTCTTATGCTTCTTTCGTTTTCTCTATATCTTTATCCTTAAGTTTTTTTTTTCTTCTATTGGAAGTAGTTTAGGGTGCTTTATTTTTATTTTATGGTATATTCATATGATATATGCAATGTTACATCATCAGTGATATTAATTTGAAAAGTAATAGAGATGAGGATAATATATATATATATATATATATATATATATATATATATATATATATATATATATATATATATATATATATATATATATATATTTATTTATTTATTTTTATTTTTAATACTTATAATACTTATGTGTGTTTATTCTAAAAAAAAATTAATTAATGGAAACATTTGAAATATAATTTTTTTTTAGTAGTAGCAGTTTATGAAACATAATGCAGTACTCTTATACACATGAATCTTTTTCATTTGTTATTTCACTAGTGTGATTATGTCTAAGGCTATATTTTGATTTATTTTTTTTTACTAAAAAGATATTCATTCATTCAAATTGAAAAATACATTCATCATTACAAATTCAAGATCGCTAAAAACTGAAAAAGGTGAATCTGCAAATAATCCTGCAGCACCTAGGTTAATAGCATACAACAGCAACATGAAAGTGCCTACAAATATGATAAAATAAAAGTCATCAGAATATTCATACTTCTGGATTTGCAACATTGACACTCAAGTCTTCCTCAGATCTGCAATGATTTGAAGTGAATGTGTCAATCTAAACCAATAATCACTGTACTATGACGGGAAAACCAACAAGCACCGTACTAAGACGGGAAAACCAACAAACACCGCACAAGACGACGAAAACTTAAAAACACACAAAAGAAGAAGCAAATATATATGGATAACCACTTATTTAAATAAAAAGAGAAAAAAAACACCGTTGAGGTGTGATTTTTAGCTAAAATAGCCAAAACACCCCTACGATGGAAGAATGAACAGAGAGAGAAGTTTTTATTATTAAAAGTGAGGTTTTTTTACTTTCTTCTAAATTGAATATTTTTTACTTGTTTTTTTAATTATCTATTATTCATATATGATGATTTAAGGACTTGATTTTTGTTGGAACATACACAAAACTATGTTGGTGAATTAATGGAGAAAATTGATAATTGGAGAAGATAAAGTAATAAAAATGAGTGAGAGAGATAAATAGATAGATAGATAGATAGATAGATAGGTAGATAGGGAGGGAGAGAGAGAGAGAGAGAGAGAGAGAGAGAGAGAGAGAGAGAGAGAGAGAGAGAGAGAGAGAGAGAGAGAGAGAGAGAGAGAGAGAGAGAGAGAGAGAGAGAGGGATATTTATACAAGCTAAACAAAATAATTGGGGAAAAAACAAGTCAAAACTAAGCCAAAAAGCCTAAAATATAGGCTCATAATCGGTTACACCAAACATGGTAACCGATTACGCCTACTCAAAACAGAAAGTGCAGAATGATTACACCTTTTCACGTAACCGGTTACACCCTCGAGAACCAGTCTCTGCAGTTTCAAAAGTGCTTATTTTTTAAGTTATTTTTATCAGTTTGTTCCCAAAAACTTATGTAATGCATTTGAATTATTATATACTTCCAATACACCGCCTTAATTCAAATGCTCCGAGTTCTTCATGACCGAGTTCATCACTAACTTCTTGAACACATCATTTGTGACCCCTTTTGTCAACAAATCCGCAACTTATTCTTCTCTTCGACAGTATCCCAATCTCAGCTTGCCTTCACACTCCAGATCCCTCAAGTAATTAAATCTCATCTTAATATGATTGCTCCTTCCATTTGCAATGAGATTCTTAGAAAGTTTAATGGATGTGATGTTCAAAAATGAATATTTCTTCATATAACAAAAAATACATTTTTGGGGGTAAATTTTTTGACTGATAATTTCGACATCAGCTGGGTCGAAGATGAACAAAGTATTTTTATGCTTTTGGCTTCAATTCATTGAGGCTAGACAAAATCCCGATTTTTCCTAAAGACAAAAGGGTCGAATTGGAATTATATTCGTTGATAGACTTAAATTTGAAGTCATTTGGATACAACAAGTCGAAGATTTGGCGCTTTCCAAGAATTGAATTCAAATTGAAGTTTTTTATCCGTCAAGACGCATGAAAGTTTGTTATTCGAAAGAATCATGCAAACGTCGAATGTGGCATGTTTCTGGAGAAAGACCGTAAGGGTCAAATTAGTATAAATAGGATTCTTAGTGTTAGAATTCAGTGTGTTCATTTTGTACAAATTACTCAATATACTCAAAGTACCAGTGTTAGAAAAAGAGTTCCAGAGAATGTACGTATAAGAAACACCACTGTTTTTGTTTCAAAGTCATTTACTTTATAAATACAAATTCATTTACATATCTTTTATGTCTCTTTAATTTCCATTCGAAGCCTTTAATATTCACTTCCTTTAGTCAAAATTGCTTTAACTTACATTCTTTATAGTTATTACGTTCAAGAAATCTTTAATATCTTTGTTAGCAAAGTGTTCTTGTCGAAACATGAGTTTCATTGTAAACATAATCATAAACATTAGACACATGTCCTAGAATCAATCTAGTCGATCTTGTAAGTTACCAAAGTATTTGATTTAGAAGACTAGCGGTTGTTTACCAGATATCATAGTAAACACCAGCTCTCCCAACAGATTCATAAGCCACACAACTTGAGATGTACATAACAAAGTAGTGGATATACTCGACTGTAGCGGGGAAAATCTGAGAACGAAGCCATAGGATTGACTCGACTCAATATTTCAGTGAAAGTCGCCACCGCGCTTTATTGTTTCCGAAAGAAAAGGGAAAAGAACGAAGAAAACCCAAAGTTTGTTTTTTTAAAACAAAAAGAAGAGATCTTAGGTACGGGTGTTGATTATACAAGGGGAAGGTTTTAAACACCTCTCATATCTGTGGTACCTCACAGGAAGCTTTTTGAAAATCTGTGTCGTGTGAGTGCTAAAAAGAAGGGTTTGTTTTATTTTTTAAAATAAGCTCGGAAAAGCATTAAGCCTTGTGCCTACATACCTCCTCGGTGCAATGGAGAAGTCAGAGCTAATGTAGTTCTGCTTAAAGGGAAAACGCTTTAAAATCCGAATAAACACTTTATCATCGTCGGAGAGAAATACTCAATCATTGATCCTGAGCATGAGAACAAACGAGTTCTTTGCATCACAAATGAAAGAAGGGCTCCAATTCGGATAAAAATCAACGGGTATGCCACTAGCTCTCTCACGCGGAAAAGATCTCATTATATCAATCAATTTCAAAATCGTGGGGTATTGCAACTCGTTACGACAATTAATCGTGTCTAAACTTTTAAAGAAAGAGCCACTAAGGGAAAAAGAGATTTTAAAGAATTATTTTAAAAAGGTTTTTACAAACATAAGAAGATTTTGGAAAAAGGGAGAAGATTTTGAAAATCTAAGAAGGGGAGGAGATGAAGAGGCTAGCCTAATGCGTAAAATTAAAGTTAAGGAAAGAAACGGTCTAACCGAAAAAGAATCCAACACTTGACATTAAGAGTCAAGGTAGATTTCCCATCCTTTGGACTATCAATACTAAAAATTACCACTTGGGGATCCAGATGAACTTATTAACTTTAGTACCACTTTGCATTAAGCACATTAAAATTCTGACGAAAATCGGGAAGAGTAACGGTTGTTTTTGGATAAAATCATTATTACGACGCCTTAGAATTAACCATCAAGGGATTTCAAGTAAATACCTGCACACACTAACAGACAACAATCCGATGCCAGACAGACAGAATAACAACAGAGTAACAACATCATAACGGGGTCCAGAGGTACTAAGTCCATAAGTCCAAGTCTCCAAAATGCACGGGATAGTAACCAATAGTCCATAGGGCCTTAAGTGTTTTTTAGATTTTGTTATTTATTAGTGTTCTAGCACAAAAATAGAGTATGGTCCAAGTGGACAAAATGAAAAAAGCGGAAACATAAACAAAACGTCCAAATGGACAAAGAGAAAATAGTGGAATGTAAACGTCCAAATGCACAAAGAGAAAATGGCGGAAACATAAACATGATGAAATGATAAAATAAAGCAATAAAGAGAGAAATATAAAGAGAAATATAATAAAGTACGGAAATTAAAGTTAATTGTTAGATGTTGAAGATAACCATCTTGAAACTTGTCAAGTATGTTATCAAAGTTAGTAATGAAGATCAATGGTGAGTGAAAGATGTTCTCAGATTTAAATTCAAAGGAAATTTATCAGAAGCTTGATAAAATCACATCGACTACACGATAAACTTCCATAAGTCCTAAATCAACCGCATACAATTCTCTTCCATGTTGGATCTTTTTTTGATTCGGGACACGAAATATTGCGCTATGTTAAGCACATCGCCAAGTGATTTATGTAGAAATCACCCTACAACGAGGCCGGTCAAAACTTTATGTGCTAATGCATGCAAGAGAAGCGATATGTAAATCACTTTCCGAAAGCAATATCGCACGAAAAGAAAATAGATAACAATCTAGTCTTTACCAAGAATCCATAAGAATTCTCAAGGTATTAAGACTTTCATCGATCAAAAGAAAAAATAAATAAAAGATGGAACCACATTCAAAAGCTCCTTTCATCCATAATTTCAATCACTTAATATTGCGGATTTGGATTCTCATCCTATCGACGCCCTAAGTCCATTGAAATTAGAGAGAAATTAGGCCTCTAACTTGTGATTCAAAGAAAATAACAAAAGAAGGGAGTAGAAGATGAGTTAGAACCAAGAACAAGTTAAAAAAAAGGCAAAAAAAACATTCTGCTAAGATGTTAATCGATTTGCACAGGGTGTAAATCGATTTGCATAACTCTGTTTTCAAATTTGCGCAGTTTTTCAGTTATGTAAATCGATTTGCACCAAATGCAAGTTGATTTACAACACAACTTTTCAAAAAAATAGAAAATAAAGAGAAGAAAACTTGTTTAAACATAAAACCAAACACCTTGTGATCTTGGATCAATTTGTGCACGAAAATGTATCAAGTGAGCAAGTGGAACTCAACAATGCAGCACCAAAGGTGCATCAAACATAAACATCAATGGATCACATCTTGAATTATGGAAAGGCTCTAGAATTTTACCAAATCTTTCACAAACTTTTAATCCTCTTCAAGAAACACAACCACAAGCCTTGATCTCTCAAAATTGATGAAGAAAATAGTGTTTAGATGGAGGTTTAGCTCAAAGTTAGTGAGGTTCAAGATGTAACTCACTAACTTTTATGGAAAAAGAGCTTTGAGTGAGGGGTTTGGAAAGGATGATAAGAGAAATAGCAAGAGCTTCTCTGGCTTTCAAAGCTTGAGAAATGAAGAGGGGAATGCCTCAATTTATAGGATTTAGGCTTGGGAATTTTGGTGGTTTGGAGTTAGGATTGGAAATTAAAATTAGGCTTGGTAAATGGATGTGGCCAAAAATATGATCCAATAGTCTTGATGCAATCACATTAGGGTTTATGATCAAATGATGTACGCAATCAAATACAAGAGCTAAGTCATGCTTCCCATGCTTGCAAAGGATGTCAACACTTTCAAAAGCTGAAATTTGCCTTCATTCTTCAAAATTCGCACTGGTGCAATCGATTTACATCTTGTGCAAATCGATTTGCACTGCTGAAAAAGGCAAAATCTGGGGCAAAAACAGCTATGCAAATCGATTTGCACTGATGGCAGAAGCAGATCTGGTGTAGAAACAGTTGTGGAAATTGATTTACACCTTATGCAAATCGATTTGCACAGTGAAATTGTTGAAAAATGCTCCTTTGATGGATATTTTGACTTGGTACCTACAAAACACAAACATTCAAAAGCACAAGGCAATATTTTTGGTATTTTGGTTAGTAAAACAACATATACAAGAAAATAAACAATGGTGCTCGATGATTCCTTTGAGGATGAATTGAGCATAACATCACAAGTAGAGTTCTAAGTCGAAACTTCTTGATTGATGATTGATATGCAAATGATGTATGATCTTAGGGTAAAAAATTGGGGTATGACAAATGCCCCGATTTAAGTTTCTTCTATCCGGATATACGATGATTTCAAATCTTCATTTCGTTAAGATAAGGAACTTAAATATATAAAACACAAAATTTTCGAACCTAAGATGTGATGCAGTGCTTAATGAATGCATTTATCATGATGATTAAACAAGACAACACTGGGGAAAGCAAAAGGAACTCCACTGGAAAACAAATGTCTTGCGGGAAGAACTCCACTGGGGAAAACAAGACTTTTTTGGAGAGATAAAATTTTGCTGG
The DNA here is from genome assembly GCF_029867415.1 of Vicia villosa. Classification (NCBI taxonomy): domain Eukaryota; kingdom Viridiplantae; phylum Streptophyta; class Magnoliopsida; order Fabales; family Fabaceae; genus Vicia; species Vicia villosa. The sequence continues at coordinate 7,093,353 of NC_081184.1, read as the reverse complement.
GAAAGGAAACTTCACTATGGAACACGTTTCGCACCCAGAGAGGTTAAAACACCACCTTTCACTAGGGATGAGAAACTATATCGACTTTCACAGAAAGTGGAGAATAAATGAATCCTCTTTCACTGGGGATGAGAAAAATATATCACCTTTCATTGGAGAATCAAAAATACCAATCTTTCACTAAAAGAAATGCATCATCGTTCCACTGATGATAGAAATACATCGTTATACCACTGACGATAAAGATATAACAATATACACCAACGTTCCACGGAAGGTGAGCTACCAATGTTCCACAGAAGGTAGAAAAGAGATATATCGTCGTACCATTGACGATAAATATACCAACGTTCCACTGAAGGTGTGAATGAATGCATCGACGTATCACTGACGATGAAATAAGATACACCAACGTTCCACTGAAGGTGAGCTTCCAACGTTCCACTAGAGGTAGAAAAGAGATGTACTGTCGTACCACTGACGATAAAATATACCAACGTTCCCCTGAAGGTATGAATAAAATGCATCGACGTACCACTGACGATGAAATATAACAATATACACCAATGTTCCACTGAAGGTGAGATACCAACGTTCCACTGGAGGTAGAAAAGAGATGTACCGTCGTACCACTGACGATAAAATATACCAATGTTCCACTGAAGGTATGAATAAAATGCATCGACGTACCAGTGATTGTGATAATATAACAATATACACCAACGTTCCACTGAAGGTGAACTACCAACGTTCCCCTAGAAGTAGAAAAGCGATGTACTGTCGTACCACTAACGATAAAATATACCAATGTTCCACTGAAAGTATGAATAAAAATTGAGGGTGCAAACTCAAGTGCATAATCTCATCATCCAGCGACCAAAATTCAATCCATGTTCAAATGGAAAGAAACTGTCAAATAAGACCAGATCCAACGAGGGAATAACTCCTTGGATTTCTGTTCATAAGCATTCTCAACAGAATAACTGAAACATATTATCCACATAGAAACAAATTCAGTGAGTATTTTCTTCCTAAAGACACTCTAAATGAAAGAGAGATTTGATTGTCAGTAAACTTCATGATAGCAAATATGAATGTATGACTCTTTTTGATGCATGTTAATGATGCATATGCTGCCAAAACTTAATGATGCATACGCCTGATTGTAATATGAGGCTCTTCATTATGGAAATTCACTTTGTACATGGAAGACAATGTGGCTAATGCATCAGCCATCTGATGCTCATCTTGAGGGATGTGGTGGAATTCAACTTTATTAAAGAATGTCATCAATTTTCTAGCGTAATCTTTGTAAGGGATCAAGCCAGGATGACGTGTTTCCCACTCTCCTTTAATCTGATTAATCACAAGCGCAAAATCTCCATAAACATCAAGAATCCTAATTCTCATATCAATGGCTTCCTCAAGTCCCATGATACAAGCTTCATATTCAGCAATATTATTTGTACAATAGAAACATATCCTTGCAGTGAAAGGAATATGTGAACCTTGTGGAGTAATAATAACGGCACCAATACCATGCCATGAATATTAGAAGCTCCATAAAAATTTAAACCCCATTTGGATCCAGACTCTGGTCCTTCTTCTGGCAACGATTCATCCCAATCTCGAGCTCTCAAATACAACACATCCTCATCCGGGAAGTCCATTCTGATAGATTGATGATCATCAATTGGTTGGTGAGCGACGTACTCTGCGAACACACTTCCTTTTACAGCTTTTTGAGCTCGGTATTCAATATCATATTCAGATAGCAACATTTGCCAATGAGTAATCCTTCCAGTTAATGCAGGTTTTTCAAATATGTACTTAATCATATCCATTTTGGAAATCAATTAGGTGGTATGATTCAACATATATTGTCTCAGTCGGCGAGCAGCCCACACCAAAGCACATCAAGTTTTCTCAAGCAGTGAGTATCTTGTTTCGCACTCGGTAAACTTTTTGCTAAGGTAGTATATTGCATACTCTTTTCGACCAGACTCGTCATGTTGACCCAACACACATCCCATTGAATTCTTAAGCACTGTGAGGTACATAATTAGAGATATTCCTTCAACCGGAGGAAGCAAAATGGGAGGTTCAAGCAGATATTCTTTGACGCTATCAAAAGCTTTCTGACAATCTTCATTCCACTCACATCCCTGATATTTCTTTAACAACTTGAAGATTGGCTCACAGGTAGCAGTCATATTGGAAATGAACCTGGAGATATAATTCAAACATCTGAGGAAATCTCTCACCTGTTTCTCTGTCTTTGGTGCTGGCATTTCCTGAATTGCTTTGACTTTATTAGGATCCACTTCGATTCCTTTCTGACTGACAACGAAACTCAATAATTTTCCGAAACAGACACCAAAAGAGCATTTGTTTGGATTCAGGCGGAGACGATACTTCCTCAAACGCTGAAAAAACTTTAAAAGATCCTCCATGTGCCCCTCCTTTGACTCAGACTTGGATACCATGTCATCTACATAAACCTCAATTTCTTTGTGCATCATATCATGGAAAAGAGTGGTCATAGCCCTTTGATACGTCGCGCCAACGTTCTTCAACCCAAAAGGCATTACTTTATAACAGAATGTTCCCCATGGCGTAACGAATGTTGTCTTTTCCATGTCTTTAGGTGCCATCTTAATCTGGTTGTTTTTTTTTATATTTATCACTAATAAATATTTGTTTATTTTTTCTATTATTATCTATGACATATATTTATCATATATATTTTTAAAAATTTAAGTAATATGTAGTTTTTAAATGTTTTATTTAAATTATTAATATAAAGGAATGAAGTTTATTTGTGGGAAGGGAAAAAATGAATTAGCATAATTTAAAAAAATGTTATATTTTAATGCTTGTGTGTGTGTATATATATATATATATATATATATATATATATATATATATATATATATATATATATATATATATATATATATATATATATATAAAAGTGATTTTTATATAATAATTATCAAAAAAATTATTTCAACTGAACTAAAGTTATATTTATTATTTTTTAATATATATTAAAACATTATTGTATGTTCAAAAGTAACCTTAACAAATAGTATTGTAGCATTATTTAGGATACAAAGTCAAGGGTGTTTTAGTATTTTTGGTTGCAATTTGTTTTCTCAAATCTAAATTGGTAGTTAGCTGATTGAATTTATTCTTTGTTAAAGAATATTCTATTCATACCAATATAAAGTTGTAAAAAAAATAAAGGATTATTATTTTTTTACCTCTTTGTCATATATGTCAATTCTAGTTTATCCCCTGTTTTTTTTTTAAAAACATTTTTGTCATTTCAAAATACTAACAATTTAGTCCCTAAAGTCTAAATTCCCAGAAAAATCCGTAAAAAAATCCACAGAAAACCTGCAGAATTTCGTATAAATTTTGACTTTAGAGGTTAAATTATTAGTATTTTAAAATGACAAAGTTGTTTTTCAATTGTTTTTTTACCGAGAATAAACCATAAATAACTTATTTGACAAGGTGATAAAATAGTAATAATCTAAAAAATAATTATAGACAATTTACAAAAATAAATAAAATATTTTCATCAAAACCATATATTTATTTATATATTTTCTATCTAATACTTGAAAAGTTAAAAATTAAAAATAAACCTTATAAAAATATTTTCAATTTTCATTTTTTTCTTTTTAGACTTTTCACTTTTTTATTATTTTATTATTATTATTTCTAATAAATTATTAATCAAAATACAAAAATGTTTGTCACTTATCATTAACTTTAATTTATATGATTCAACATATTATTATATAAATATATTCATTAATGAAGTTTATACAATTAAAATAATTTTTGCACAATTAAATATTAAAAAAATTATTTGTTATTGATGTCGTTTCACACATATATGTTATCAATGTATATAGGATATATATATATATATATATATATATATATATATATATATATATATATATATATATATATATATATATATATATATATAGAGAGAGAGAGAGAGAGAGAGAGAGAGAGAGAGAGAGAGAGAGAGAGAGAGAGAGAGAGAGAGAGAGAGAGAGAGAGAGAGAGAGAGAGAGAGAGAGAGAGAGGAAAAATTCTATTATTGAACTAAATTTTTTTATATACGAAAAATCATATTTATGATCCAAAAAAAATTATTCAAAAAAGGTATACTGGAAAGAAACTATTATTGATCCAAATATTTTTATGTAAATGATACCTTAATATAAATAATATTTGTATATTGAAAAAATATATTAATAATTTAAATATTTTTATATATAAAAAATTGTATTTATGATCTAAAAATAATTTATTCAAAAAAAGTTATACGGGAAAAAAAACTCTTATTGATCATACTATTTTTATGTACGAAAGTTTACAATTGATTCATATATTTTTGTAAATGGTACCTAAACATAATTAATATTTGTATATGAGAATAATCTATTAATGATCTAATTATTTTTATATATGAAAAATGGTATTTGTGATCCAAAAAATTATGATTCAAAAATGGTATACGGGAAAAAAACTATTATTAATTTAAATATTTTTCTATACGAAAATTTACTATTGATCTAAATATTTTTCCAAATTATACCTAAACATAAATAATATTTGTATACAGAAAAAAATTATTATTGATCTAAATATTTTTATATACGAAATAATATATATATATATATATATATATATATATATATATATATATATATATATATATATATATATATATATATATATATATATATATATATATATATATATATATATATATATATATAAGGAGGGATATATTTACTCCAAGAGTAAGTTATCAACATTTACTCCACATCTTAACCATTGCCATTTCAAAATAACCTTGTCATTTCAAAATACTAACAATTTAGTGTTTAAAGTCAAAATTCATAGGAAAACTCGTAAGAAAATTCACAGAAAACCTTCATATTTTTTTGTGAATTTTGACTTTAGGGGTTAAATTATTAGTATTTTGAAATGACTAAGTTGTTTTTCAATTATTTTGCAGAGAATAAACCATAAATAACTTATTTGATAAGGGGATAAAATAATAATAACCTAAAAATTAATTATAGGCAATTTACAAAAATAAATAAAATATTTTCATCAAACGCATATATTTATTCATATATTTTCTATCTATTACTTGAATAGTTAAAAATAAATAAATCATATATACTTGCTCAGGTATTTCCTGACCACTGGTCTTAAGATGACTTTAACAGAAGAAATGGGGAGTGACTTTGTTTTAAGTTTACTGTTAGTATATAGAGAAAAGTGAAGAGAAACTCGTCATGATAAGACTAGATACTGATGTATGCTTAAGAGTTTTTGTCTTTTCTCAGCAACTTGGGTAGCATGCAAGAGTAGACAGGAGATACTGACACACGTTAAGATCAGATTTTTGTTGGATTTGGTTTTAATGGGAAAACAATTGTTTGACCAAGAGTAGTAACTGAGAATCAATGCTATAGTTAATGCTGATAAACAAAACATGCATATTGATATTAATGTTAGTGGCTATAAGAGACTTTTAATATGGACATGCTAGATGCACAGATTAACATAATAAGCCTTCCTTCTTGTATTTGTCTGAGCTTGAGCATCTTTTGATGAAGAGGTTCTGTCTTTTTCTTCTTCTGATCTTTGTCTTGAAGTGTCTTCATTCCTTGACCTGATCTTGACTGAATGGATTTGATCATTCTCGCTTGAGTCAGCTTTGCTTGTTTTGTCTTCCTGATTTTTTGAATGTCTTCATTTGATAAGATGTTATGCCTTTCCTTGCTACAGAGTCTTCATTCTAACAATCTCGTTCTTCCTTATCTTCTTCCTCTGACTGGCGCTCATAAGTCTGAGACGATCTTTTATCACGAGTAAGCTACACTTATTTATCCTTGAATATTTTCATTCAGCACATATTCTTCATTCTGATGTCTTGAGCTTTGTAGAATATTTCTTTGTTGATTTTTAAAACTCCTTCTGATAGGTAGGTGTGTCGCACGCTCGCGAAAAATGAACAGAGTTGCCACCAATATATTTATCCCATAAGGGGAAGGAATATCAGAAAACCTAACAAAGGAAGGAACAAGGTCTTGCGACCCGAGAATCTAGGTACGGGAGTCGGTTACGCAAGGGGAAGGTATTAGCACCCCTCGCGCCCATCGTACTCGATGGTATCCACCTATGTTTGTGTCTATCTAAAGGGTGTGTACTATGTCTATGTCTAAATGCGAAATGAATGCAAAATAAATACGGGGAAAAGAAGGATTATTTACAAATGTGCTCGTTCAAGTCCCGCGACTTGATGCCTACGTATCCTTTTCAGGAATCAGAGCGCCGTAGTTCGGCTCCATAGTTTCTGTTTGTTTTTGTGTTTTTTAGTTGGGCGGCGTTAACGTTCGCGCTCTCGCATAAGGGATCGACCTACGATGCGTACGAGCGGAAATAACGGTGCCCTTAAGAGAAAGAGATGAGAGAGAGACTTCGAGTGTTTCGAGGAAATCCCTTAAGCAAGGGAAACTCGAGTTACTCTTTGGTTTGTGTTTTTTAGAAATTGGGAACTTACGCTCGAATGGTTCCCTAAAGCAAGGGAGATCCAAGCACTCGAATGATTCCCTTAAGCAAGGGATATTCAAGCTTACATTCCCTTTTTAATGATTTTCGCTTTTTTATTAATGTTTTAAGTATTTTCTTTGTATTTTTTATAGGGATTTTATTTTGATATTTATTAAGTGTTTTAAAGTTGAAAAGAAAAAAGAATGGAAAAGGGGGAGACTAGCCTAATTTCTAAGCCTACTTGTTGATTACTTCTAATAGAAATGAGGAAGAAGTTATTTTGGTATTTCACAATATATGAGAATATTCACAAAAAGAAAAGAATTAAAGTCTAAACTATTCATGAATATATACACAAATAATTTCATTTTATTCATGTTAGAAACTATTTTTGAATTAACAAAGAAAACTATTTATTTATCTTTATCAACCAATTAAAATCAAGGGAAACAACAATTAAAAAATTCGATTAAGGGAAAATAAAATTCTAAAAAAGTCTCATTAGGTAAAAATATTTTTTTGTCATTTTTATTTAAGAAAGATTCAATTAATTGCAAAAAGAATTAAAAGAAAATCAATTTTATTTGTTTTTTACTAGCAGCATGGGGGTGCAAAAGAAATTAGCAATGAACTAAAATTATGTTGAGCAAAGCCGGGCCCAAACTGGGGGTGGAAACAACAGTCTGGCGCTAAGGCCCATGTTTGAGTGAGGCATGTGCACTAGCAAAAGGGATGTGTGATTCGGAAAAAGGGCAAGGCCCACACGCAAGAGGCCCAACGCCCTCTTATCCTTCAATCTCCATTTTCATTTTATTATTATTTCTGTTCCATTATTATTCAACATGGTTATTTATCATTATTATGTGGTAAAAAAATAAACGTGACACATGAACATTGCATCAACCGGTACATCTCACTCAAGTCACTAAATGCTAAAATGAAGCCATGAACCAATCAAAGCAAGCCACGCCGGAGATCCATAATGGATAATGGATGACGTTCCAAAAGACTGGGAGGGAGAGCCATCCAACTCGTGCCAGCTCAGCAAAACAGAAAAAAGATTATGAAGCAACATGCAGGTGGCCGGCGACGATTCCGATCGTCTTCTCCGACGAAGATCCAAATCGGAACCATGAAAATTTCCAGAAATGAACGTAACCGGTGTCACTCGACTCGAAATTCGCCACTGAGTTCAAATATATACTCCAATCCGTCTAACTCTTCCTCTAAACATTAAGCCGAAAACACTTATAACACCAAAGTATAACTAATATCTACCAAAACAAGATCTGATCTCATCGTGATGATTATTCATCCTCCACGCTCGAATATTTAACTAGCATACATGCAGATAAGCAACAGATCCAAGCCAATTGTAAACAAAAAAATCAAAGTTCCATGGGAAGGTGTCAACTCGTGAACAAGCTCTAGATATGCAAGATTCATCACGATGCTGAATATTAGATCTTACCTGGAGAGATTCTTGAGCAGGTATCTTCGGAAAACTTCAATCCTTCGCAGCTCAGCTTTGACTCTTTGAAGATGGTGGTGAAGTTCGAGGAAATTTGAGGATGTTCAAGAATCCGCACATTCAGAAAAATACACTCAGGGCTCTATCTATGCTTGCGAAGGCTTTGCAGGATCGGAGAGCTTGCTTAGAATATAGGAAGCCGATGATGATTAATGATGAAGTGCGATGGTGGTTGAAGGTAGAGTCTTGTTGAATGTAATGGTGGTTTGATCGGAGAAAATGAAGCTGTGTTGGTGGTGGAAGATAGAGAGAGGTGGTGGTTGAAGTTTGTTATGGTGGTTGGAGGTGGTTGGAAGAGTTAGTTAGGTGGTGAAAGTTAGTTAGAGGGGATGGTTATGGTGGAGAGAGAAAGGAGGGAGTGAAGATGAGAATGGAGGAATGATGAGAGGAGAAGAGATTGAAGAGAGCACGAGGGAAAATGAGAGAGAAGAGATTGAAAAAGAAATGGAAGTGTAGTGTGTGTCTGGATTTGGGAGTGAGAAGATGTTTATATAGGGTGAAATGAGAGTGCATGGCTTAGAGTATGGTGACTGTAGATTAGTAGAACTTCCCAACTCTATGAACAAGTGTGTGTACGTATTTGCATGATTTTAGTTGAGTAAAATGCTACAGCAACTTTAAGTGAACCTTGCCATAACCAAATGCCCGGACTGATGACTTTGTGCACCCCTAGCTTCATCTCTAAGCTACCATTCGTTCCAAACTTGTGCTCAAATTAAAGAGGGCATGGAGGAGAGGAGAATGATACCAAGTTTGAGCTTATAGCATTTTTGTACATCTCTGAAATTAGCTTGCAATTTGGCATGCCACATGCTTGATGAAATGTCTGGTCATGACCTGGCCCATGACCTGGATTGCGACTTGGTTCAAATGACTTTCCAGCAACTTCAAACCATTTTATCTCTTCATACAAGCTTCAAATGAAAAACTCCCAACTAGAGAATTATAGAGCGCTATGATCTGAACATTTTTGATGTTGGAAATTTTCTCAAATGAGGCCTTTTGACACGTGTAACCAGGCTGTGAAGTGGGCTGCTCATCAAACTTTAAAGCTCTCAAAAAAATTCTAAGTGTCAAAACTTTCCATTTTTGTTATTTTTCTATTTTTGGCAACTTTTGTCAAACTCCCAATTTTAGTCGTTCCTCGACTTTTCTTGACCGATTTTCCACCGAAAGTCAATATTTGAATAATTCTTCCGATTTTGACCCAAAAGTCAAATGTTCTGATTTTTCTCCGATCTTGATGAAATTCCCAATTAATCCACTTCTGACTAATGGAAATCAACTGAACACTTCCACACAAGCATCATGCCACTTCTCCTCATAAAATCAGCTCTTGATCAATGTATTTGACCAAAAAGTCAACTGCGTTGACTTTGGTCAAAAAACCCTAATTCAGGATGACCAGATGAATTACAAGCTTGTACACTCCCACCAATGCCTTGAGTTGAGAATGAGAAGACCCTAATCCAGGAAGACTTCAATGAGAACAAAGCCACATGATCACACCTCAGATCCTTGCATTTGGTAGGAAAGTCTTTGCCATAAAAGCTCTTTCTTGCTAGTCTTTGATTGGTACCAATGATATGAATGCATGAGTCGGATTATGACTTAAATGATGTATGTACATGAATTATAAGCCAGATGAATAAGGTAGGACAAATTTGGGGTATGGCAGCTGCCCCTATTTAATCGTCTTAACCCTGAAAGTGAGATTGGCGCTAGACTTTCGAACATTCAAGGCAAAAGATGATTAAATATCAAAGTATCAAAAATTTGTCCTGAACCGCCGGTGATGTAAGTGTTATCTTTATTTTTTTTGTTTTGTTTTGATATCTGCAGGGGAAGAGAATTTTTTCCTTTTTTTTTTTTGGTGGAAAAATATACAGTGAATAATTGGATTTGAATGGTGATAGCTTGTAACGTAGCCCAGGTGCCAATACAGGGTTCTTGATGGAAATGATTAATGTGAAAGTGATTGGAAGAGAAATAGGTTTGACAGAAAGGTAAGGTAACATAGACGAATGTTTGAAGAGAGATACAGACGAGTATCGAAAGAAAATACAAACGAGTACCAGAGGAATGACACAGACGAGTATCGAAAGGAAATACATACGAGTACCAAAGGAATGACACATACGAGCATCAAAAGAAGTTACAGACGAGGACCAAAGGAACGACACAGATGAGCATCGAAAGAAGATACATACGAGTACCAAACGAACGACACATACGAGCATCAGAAGAAGATACAGACGAGTATCAAAGGAATGACACATACGAGTATCGAAAGAAAATACAGACGAGTACCAGAGGAATGACACAGACGAGTATCGAAAGGAAATACATACGAGTACCAAAGGAATGACACATACGAGCATCAAAAGAAGATACAGACGAGGACCAAAGGAACGACACAGACGAGCATCGAAAGAAGATACATACGAGTACCAAAGGAACGACACATACGAGCATCAGAAGAAGATACAGACGAGTACCAAAGGAATGACACATACGAGCATCGAAAGAAGATACAGACGAGTACCAAAGGAATGACACAGACGAGCATCGAAAGAAGATACATACGAGTACCAAAGGAATGACACAGACGAGCATCGAAAGAAGATACATACAAGTACCAAAGGAATGACACATACGAGCATCAAAAGAAGATACATACGAGTACCAAAGGAATGACACATACGAGCATCAAAAGAAGATACATACGAGTACCAAAGGAATGACACATACGAGCATCAAAAGAAGATATATACGAGTACCAAAGGAATGACACATACGAGCATCAAAAGAAGATACATACGAGTACCAAAGGAATGACACATACGAGTATCAAAAGAAGATACATACGAGTACCAAAGGAATGACACATACGAGCATCAAAAGAAGATACATACGAGTACCAAAGGAATGACACATAGGAGCATTAAAAGAAGATACAGACGAGTACCAAAGGAATGACACAGACGAGCATCGAAAGAAGATACAGACGAGTACCAAAAGAATGACACATACGAGCATCAAAAGAAGATACATACGAGTACCAAAGGAATGAAACAGATGAGCATCGAAAGAAGATACAGACGAGTACCAAAGGAATGACACATACGAGCATCGGAAGAAAATACATACGAGTACCAAAGGAATGACACAGACGAGCATCGAAAGAAGATACAGACGAGTACCAAAGGAATGACACATATGAGCATCGGAAGAAAATACATACGAGTAACAAAGGAATGACACATACGAGCATCAAAAGAAGATACATACGAGTACCAAAGGAATGACACATACGAGCATCAAAAGAAGATACATACGAGTACCAAAGGAATGACACATACGAGCATCAAAAGAAGATACGTACGAGTACCAAAGGAATGACACATACGAGCATCAAAAGAAGATACAGACGAGTACCAAAGGAATGACACAGACGAGCATCGAAAGAAGATACAGACGAGTACCAAAGGAATGACACATACGAGCATCGAAAGAAAATACATACGAGTACCAAAGGAATGACACATACGAGCATCAAAAGAAGATACATACGAGTACCAAAGGAATGACACATACGAGCATCAAAAGAAGATACATACGAGTACCAAAGGAATGACACATACGAGCATCAAAAGAAGATACATACGAGTACCAAAGGAACGACACATACGAGCATCGGAAGAGGATACAGACGAGTACCAAAGGAATGACACATACGAGTGTCGGAAGGCTTGGTAGATGGACTTACTGGGGATTGGGATTTAGTCTTGAAATGATTTTCCAGGACGGAAGGCAAAGGATACACAACACGGGGGTTGGATCTAAAAGTTTGCCCGTACGAGGGAAAGGGACCACGGAGACTAGTGACGACTAAACTCGACCCAAAAGAGTAGTAGATACTGAAGAATCACGGGATATCGATGCTTGCGAAGCATACGAACTACATTAATCCCTCAGGCCAAAAGGCGGGGTATAATCCTTCAAGAGTGGCAATCGTTCGAATTGCCACACACCAAGTATGGTTATTCAAACGATTGAAAAATGAGATGGGTTGAATGCCCACCCTCATTCACACTCTAATCTGCACGCAACATAAGGGAAATAACCTCGGAGACAACGATTCCGACGAAGAAAGACATTGTATCTGATCCACATTGGAGAGAGAAGATGAGACCTCTTCTGGGGATTGAGGACATCAGGTATCGGCACCGTGGCTAAAGGAGATTTGTAATGTAGTAGCAGATATCAATCGGAGTTTGTAAGGACAACCTTTTTATGTGGGGAAGTATCATTGTCTTGATTGAGGGATGATTTATATTATCTGGCTTATGCTTTGTATGCATGTTTGAATTTTTCTATGGCGTAATGATCCGCTTTGATGGATATGCTACGCTTTTGAGGATGCAATGTTATATGCAGTGAACACTATATGCAGGATGCCAAATAAAGTCATTAGTGAGGTAGACACCAGGGAGAATCCCCTTAGCGTTAAGGACCATATAGAGATGCCAATAGATATTGGATTTTGACTTGTAAGATGCACCTTCTGGTTGTTGGCTTCTGGGACGTAGAATAACTTCTGACTTCTCACCATGTGCCACTGCTTGGAAGATTCCAACTTGAGGAGATTCCTGCGATTCACCATGTCGGGGATGAGAAAACCATGTAAGGGGCCTTGGTTAGGGAGGTAAAACAACTCCTAGGAGAAATAAACTCCTATGCTTGAGGAATGGAACAAACTCTCGGGAGAAATAAACTCCTATGTTTGGGGAGAGAATAAGTTTCCAGGAGAAATAAACTCTTGTATTCGGGAGCAATGATATAACTCATAAGATTATGCCCCAAGTTTCTTGACCCATGAAGGAATTTGCCCTAAAGGATCCTTGGAGAGATTTGTCGAATCTCGACATAACTGCTCCAGATTGGTTGAACTCAAGAGAGATTCCTCGACTTGATTGCCCCAGATTGATCAAGGCTCGAAGAGATTTATCGACATGATTGCCCCAGATATGCTGAACTTGAGAGGTCAAACCTCGATTCAATTGCCCCTGATTAGGTACATCTTACTAGAATCCTTAAGCTTTCTTTGTTTTAAAGTCAAACAAACATGGAAACAACTTTACCACGCTCAACGGAGTCCTCAAACTCTTCCCCTCAGGGTAATCAAGGAAAGAATTAACTGCTTATGCCCAACGGAGTTTTCTGGAAGGTTGCCCCTTGATGGTCAACATTTGAAATGATTAGCTTTTACTCCTCGGAGTTCTCAAGTCTCTTTACTTTGACATGATCAAGCTATTCACTGATTCTCATTGTGGTAACTTCCTTGATGTTAAGCACATATTTTGTATGCAAAAGAATGTTAATTCTAAGAATGATAATTCTAATGCAAAACCTATGTTAGTCTTGAAGTTGTAAAACTTTTTTTTTATGAAATGAGGTTGTGACCTCTTGTGACCGAATCACTAGTTGACATAACCTCGATTTTTGTATATGGAAGGTAAAGCAAACGTACGATACCAACATGGGTATGAGTCTCGCTTCATTAGGAGTTAGTTAAACGCTATCTCATCAGAGTGCACTTTCAAAATAAACCCTACTTCAATTAGGACTTTCAAGGGTTGTAATGTGGTCAGGTTCACGGTTTTTTAGAAAACAAAGGATTTTTAGGCTCAAAAATTTCTTTTACCCACCCCCTTCGTGATGTTCTCCAGTCCTAAGTCCAACTTAGCTTGATACGAGCGTTCATCCCTCACAAGGGATTTTGAAATGGTTGAAGAATCAATGAGGTTTTTCGGACATGGAAGTCACCCACTTGTCGTTTTTGGTGTCTGATCACACAACTTTGTTCTTTTGACGAGGATCTTTATTTTGTAATCCTTGTTTTTCGCTTCTGCTTTCCCTAACTTTTGCCTGGACAAATTCTCTAGAATTTTATTTTGGAGTCCAGCGGGATGCCCTAACTTTTGCCTAAGTCACTTGTTTTCATGTTGTTGACTTAGCGGGCTCTTCTTTTTATCTTTTTTTTTTAACAAGGTTGTGTGATCTTGAATCTCTGATTTGTTGAAAGTGATTGTGACTGCCTGAGTCCTTGATTGATGAGGAATAACCATTGTGGTTTTGATCCTTTTTTGGGATCTTTTGACGGAATAAAGATAACCATTGCGGTTTTGACATTCTTCAACCTTTTGAAGGATAACCATTGTTGTACCCTTAGATGCATACCCTTTTGGTGAGTTTTGAACACTCGATCAAGTTAAATGAACACTACCTTGTCCCAAGGTTAAAACAAGGGTTTTTTATGATTAGAAAAGAAACTCCTACTTCAAGGCTCAAAGGGGTTGACGAGAGACCTCATAGGGACGTCAATTTATGCATGAACCTCTTGGAGTGAAAGACACACAATCCTCAGTTGAATGGCTCTGTGCTCCAGCATGGTAGTCACTTAGAATTATCATGTGTTCCTTCCAAACACTTCAGATTACTTCAAAAGAGAACTCCAACAAAGATACCCAAGAGTTGTAAATTTTTTCCTTACTTTAGGGATTCGAGCAATGCGAATGATGCAATGCTCAAGATAAGAGTACGTCTTGCTTATCCCTCAATCGGGAGCCCCAAGCATAGATGTTGGAGTAGTAATCGCCATCATAAATGGAAGAAACTTGTATGGTCATTAAATTGAAGAGATCTATTTGTGGTGAAGAGGACCCGATACTCAAATCTTAACCAATTGAAATTCCGAAAAACGGGGAAGCAACTTGAGAATGAGAAGCATTGTGTAGAACACTTCTTTATTACCACACGGAAGAAGATTTTGACAAAGTCATGCAGGAATTTGCAATGTGTAGCAACCTGCCTAAAAATTATAGCTCAGAGAGTCGCCACCTATTCTACCAAGGCGAATAGGAAACCTTGCGCAGTTAAGAGATTCAAGGTAAGATACTATATTCGGGTTAAGGGAAGGTGTTAGGCACCCAAAACCCTTTCCTAAAGGTTAACATACAAAGATTAGGGTTATGGCAAAAAATAAAGAAAGGTGGCAGACAGTTAATAGGGTTAAAGCTTTATTATGGACATGATTAAGATTTGGAGGAGGGGGACTCGCCTTGTTGCCAAGTGCCTACGTATCTCCTTATGGAGAATCAGAGTCAACGTAGTTCGGGCACAGGATTGTACGCCTTAGAATTGAATTGATATGGTTTGAAGGCTTTTTGATTGGCCTGTCGTAGTTTTGAATTTGATTTGAGAATCGCAGTTGAATGGATGAAAATCCGTAGTATCGTGGTTTAGCGTGTTTTGAATATTTATTTGGGCGTACAACCCTGATTTAATATGGCACTATTAACCGCAACGATCAATAGATTCGATCGCCATAGTTAACAGATTAGTAAAGGATTGCTGGCAATTCTAATCGATTGATTCGATTATCACTTTTAGCAAATTGATGTATTTTAATTATTAATTTATTAATTTATCGTTACCCCTCATAACCGATAGTTTCGATTACAAATAATAACGAATTGATAAGGGGAATATGCTAATCATCATAACCAATAAGATGGTTAAAACCATTTAGCAAAATAAATTTATTTGAATTTTAATTTATAGGATTTGATTAATTAAATTAATCGATTATTAATCATCGCGACCAATAGATTTAGTCGGAACGAATAATAAATTGAATCCTAATATCTTTGGCCGAATGGCTAATGGGATTGAGCAAACCCTAACGTTGTAGTTTTAATAGGGTTTTTATTGTTAAAATTAATTAAATTGATTAATTGGGCAAATAGTCGAATAATCGGGATAATCGAGAGAATACAATTCCTAAAACCTAATATATACTTAATCCTAATTTTAATGTATAAATTAAATCAGATAAATTACCCCATATTATTGATTTAAACAATTAAGGTAAATAGCAAAATAAATAATAAAGAACCTGGCCCCAATTGTACGTGGCATGCCTTTGAAGACCCATGGTAAGCCTGGCCAATCTGATGCGTTAGATGGGATTATAGGAGATCTCGTGGTGGCTGTCTGAGGGTGCACCGTATGCCTGATGAGCTTGTGTGCACAGAACCAGCGTATGGCAATTAATTGAAAAAAAACTATCCATCCTGGGGATCGAACCCAGGTGTATGAAGTGGTAAGATGTTTCCCTTGGCCAATGAAGCAGTCAACGTTTTATGATTACCATTTACAAACAAAACAATAAATACAAAAAAGCAAAAGTCATAGGGGAGAGTCAAATAAACCAGCGCGTGGGACCCAGGAGACATCGACTGGCGAATCAGTCCTATCCACGCGTGGAGAGAGATAACGGAACTTTTGACCAGCCATTCACCGCCTCCCACGCATCCTTCACGGGCCCCACGTAGACCATCATCTTCTTCCTTTTGTTGCCCCAGATTTGCTGCGGATTTTTCTTCAAAAGTTGCTACGGCATCTCCTGCGAATTTTCCTAGGCATGCTCCTTCTCCCATGGTCACAATTCCAAACCTACAAAACCACACGCAAACAAAAGCTAAAGCTGCCCAGATGATATATTTTAGGTGTTTCGGATTCAATGGCGTGATTTTTATGATCTGTAATGGCCCGTATCCTGAGAACCGAAGCAAATTTTCTCTTTGCCCTAACAATGGTGAATCTTTGTTCAAGGCTCAAAGCTTCCGTTTTGCACGTCAAACCTGTTCTAAATCAACTCACAAACTTATACCAATCATTAAATCGCGGTGAGATATCATGAATGAATGGAATCGAAAATCAAAAGAACAACATGTTTATGTGAACGTGAACCGTGGTCCTTAGGCCCTTGCTCACGTTATAACCTTAGAATATTTACTGTGTATTACCCCAGGAGTTGAATAGAATGGATGGGAGACTTCGAAACTTGCTAGAAAAACAAAATATGATCTTTCCTTTGTTCTTGAAATTTTGCACTCTTTAGGGTTCCATTCTCCTTGGCCTCTCTCCTCAAAGTTTCGTCCCTCCCTCTTTCTGAATGCCTTTTAGTATATATATGGACCAATTAGGGTTAAAACATGGGAAAGAATCATGGGAATAATTGATACAAAATTGATTGGAAAATTTGCATAAAAACATTCTATTTTTGGTTCCACCATATCTCTTTCTCTCTCCACGAAATTTCCTTGATTTGATCTCAATATATTTATCCAAATTTGATAGCAATGAGATCTTATTCCAATCTTTGGTTATTTTTATCATTTATTTAGCTTATATTGACTTTTTATGAATAAAAATTCAATATAATAAAAATAAATGTGTAAAAAGAGAGAATGGAATTATGGGCTTTTAATGCATTCATGATCATGTTTAGAAACTCAAACCTAGGCCCATTAGTCAAAATAAGTGGTTTTGCTCAAATTGACTTTTGTGTATTTCTCCAAGATCGACCATCTTCAAAGCCTTGTATCTCCTTCAGTTTTAATCATATGAAAGCATTCTAGAATTTTTTAGAAAGCTAAAAGAGTCATTTAAATGAACTTTTTTTTGGTTTCATCTCGATTGAAGTTTCCAAACTCATGTTTATGAGCTTTGACCCAAAAGGTGTTTCTTGTTGACTTTTGAAGATTCAGATTCCTTTGATAAGATGCAAACCCTAGTTTTGGGACCCTCGCTTAGGAGAGAGTGACTTGAATGAACCTTTAAACCTTGAGTCATTGAAAAGGCATAGAAGAACCTTTGAATAAATATAGAGGGCAAATTTTGGGGTATGACAGCTGCCCCTGTTCAATCTTCTTAAACCTGAAGAGTCAGATAGGCACGTCTGCCTATCGTGATCTAAAGGTAGAAGATGATTGGACACTGAAATGCCCTGAAATTTGCCTTTGTTGGGAAAGAATTCCGTGGGAGATGGGCTTAAAGATGCCACCCAAAGTGAATACCATTTTTTCAGAGTGTGAAGCAAACGCCTTTTGGAGGGTCCCAGGTGATTTTGATTGTAGCGTGGCCTGAAAAGGCAGTTTTGACTTTATGCAATGCTTATGATGCATGCGATGCATGATGCAGTGAGCTTCTCAAAATAAATGAGAGCGGTGTATGTATATGCAATATGTATGAATGAAGTATGTAAGTTGAAATGATGCATGATTGTTAGTTTATGTAAATCGAAGTGTGTTAGTAATTCTGAAAAGAAAGAAGACACCTTTGATTGTTATTGAAGTTTTGGAGAATATCACTGCCGAGGGACTAACGCGATAAACCCAGTTGAGGAATCGTTTGAAAAATCTTGTATGCCTGGAAAAGCTCCTAGAAAGGATGGAATACGCTTTAAAGAAGACTGCCTGAAAAGGCTCCTGAAAAGGACTGCACCAACAGGGTTATTTGCGAGGGTTATCGCAAAATTTACCTGCACCAACAGGGTTATTTGCGAGGGTTATCGCAAAATTTACCTGTGCCAACAGGGTTATTTGCGAGGGTTATCGCAAAATTTACCTGCACCAATAGGGTTATTTGCGAGGGTTATCGCAAAATTTACCTGCACCAATAGGGTTATTTGCGAGGGTTATCGCAAAATTTACCTGCACCAACAGGGTTATTTGCGAGGGTTATCGCAAAATTTACCTGTACCAACAGGGTTATCTGCGAGGGTCATCGCAAAATTTACCTGTACCAATAGGGTTATTTGCGAGGGTTATCGCAAAATTTACCTGCACCAACAGGGTTATTTGCCCTGGTTCGGACAAATTTTACCTGCACCAAAGGAATTACCTGCCATGGTTCTGACAAGCGTACCTGCATAAAAGTAATCGTTTGCTATAGTTCTAGCAAACATACCTGCATGAAAGAGATTCACCTGTTTGGAGACTCACGACTCGAGGATCGGAGAAAATACACCTTTCACAACACGAGGGTTGGAGACTAGGCTTTTGTAGTGTGATTTGGATTTTGATGTAATAGTCAGACGGGAACTGACTACCAGACGGGAACTGGATTTAATGATTTTCCAGGACGAGAACTGGACTTTGAACTGGTTTGGATTGCCAATAAAAATTGGGCTTTTGTGATATGTATATGCTAATGCTAATGCGTATGCATGTATGCTAATGCTGATGCAATCCCATGGTTTTATCTCCTCAAACCCATTGAACTTGTTTATTCCATGCTTGCACTTATACCCTGACTATGCTTATGCTGGCTTTGTAATGTTTATGTATGCTTATGCTTATGCGTATGTTTGGTTGACGTAATGAGTGGAACGAAGTAATGTCTTCTGTAAGATTACCTGAAAAGGTCTTTTTGGAATGGAAGTGAATGTTTGTCTTAAAGAAGACTATCTGAAATGATTTATCGAAATGGTAGCAATTTGTCTTAGAGAAAACCACCTGTAAAGGCTCTTAGAGTAGATAGAAATTTGTCTTAAAGAAGATCGCCTGAAAAAGTTCTTAGCAAGGAATGAAGAATGTCTTTAAAGACGACTACCTGAAAAGGTTGAAAGATGTCTTGAAGAAGACTACCTGAAGAGGTTCCTGAGAGGGATGATGGATTGTTTTTTGAAAAAGACTACTTGAAAAGGTACTTAGGACAAGAATGTCTCGAAGAAGACTACCTAAACAGGTGCTTAGAAGAAAAATGTCTTGAAGAAGACTACCTCAAAAGGTACTTGGAAAAAGAAATGTCTAAAAAAGGCTACCTGAAAAGGTGCTTAGAAAAAGAATGTCTTGAAGAAGACTACCTCAAAAGGTACTTGGAAAAAGAAATGTCTTAAAAAGACTACCTGAAAAGGTGCTTAGAAAAAGAATGTCTTGAAGAAGACTACCTCAAGAGGTACTTAGAAAGGTAATGTCCTGAAGAAGACTGCCTGAAAAGGAACTTAGAAAAGAAATGTCTTGAAAAAAGACTACCTAAAGAGGTTCTTGGAAATGGTGATAATTTGTCTTGCATAAGACAGCTTGAGGAAACTCCTAGAAAGGATCGTGAGATTCGTCTTAAAGAAGACCACATAAAGAGTTACGGTGTAATGTATCAACCAATGTATGTAATGCGTGATTTGTATGTATTTGTGTGATGCTCCAATGGTAGGTTATTAATAACCAAAGCGTATATAGTTCGCTGGAGTTGCAGGTCTGTTCGCTAGGATGGGGTGTGATACTAGCGCGATTTCCTAATACCTGTTTTGTTTGAGCTCGGAAGATCGTAGTTAGGAGAAAGATTTGTTCGATGTTGTAAAGTGCGAGAACGCCTTTTTCCTTTTGTTGTGTGTCTTGCGGATTTGATATCCATTGCCCTAGTATTTTCATGGAGAAAGATGCTTATGAAGGAAGTGCCCCAGGGAATAGCCTTGTCATATGCTTCGATGTTTAGATTGAAGGGTGTGCCCCTGATCTCCAGGTCATGGAAGGTTATCCATAGTGTTCTATCCTTTGAATTTGAATTCTTCCCATGTCTAACATGCCCCTGTTTGAGATTGCTTTGAGATGTGCCCCAAGTCGATTGAACCTTAGGAAGACTGTCCCTAGTTAATAGGATGTTCGATTGTATGCCCCTGTGCTCCTTGAAATTTTTGCCCCTTTTTATGAGAACCCCCTTGATGTGGTTCCCCCGACTCCAGGGTCTTTATTAGAAATGATCACCTTTGATTAACCCATTTCGAGATTTCCTCGATGCTAAGTGTATACTCGTAGATGGTGTTGTACTTTTTGAGAAGTAGCTCCAATGGAATGCGTATGCAAGTTTTGAAATCGAGGTCCTTTATGAATTAGGACTGGATGGTTTTGAAAAGAATGCTTGAAGAAGCATAGTGGTTAGAGATAGTTTTAACAAACATAGGAGTCAGTATAACAAATCCTGCTTAATATGCTTTCATAGTTAACCTTGCCTCAATTAGGACTTTTGAATGTTGTAACTTGGCCTGGTTCATGTTTTAAGAAACAATGGATATAAGGCTCAAAATTTTATTTATCCCACCCCTTTCTCCTTGATGTTCTCCAGATCCTAAAAATTCTGCTAATCCAATGGATGTGCTTTGTTTGTAAGAGAATCGTTTTAGTTTCGATGTTGAGCAGAAGCCTTAGTAGAGATCCAAGCATTAATGTGAAGCTTTAATGGTTTAGCAGTCACAAGATTATCCTTTGTATTTCGCCTTTGTTTTTATCCCTTATTTTTGCATGAACCAATTCTTTGGATTTGATTCATCGGGATGCCCTAATTTTTGCCTAAGTCGTTTTTGTTTTCTTTCATGGAATTTTTCATTTTGACTTAGCGGGCGTTTTTCTCCTTTTTCTTTTGAAATGCTCTTTTTGATCTTTGGATATTGAATGTTGTGACTGCCATGTCGCCTTTGATTTGTAAGCTTCGCCTTTGATACTTCCTCGATCTTGAACGATATAATGAGGAAGAAGATTGTTGTGAATGTTATCTCCATTACTTCCTTAATCTTTGATGAATGCGAGGAAGAAAATATGCTTGAACCTTTGCTTTGCTTGATCCTTTGCTTGGATTGACTGGTTCTCTTGGCAACCAAAATACATCATTGAATTAGTTGACATCTACCCTGCCCCTAGTTAAAATCAAGGTTCTTTTGACAAAGTAGAAACAAACTCCAACTCCTGGCTCGAGGGGGTAACTAGGGATTAACATCCTTATATCTCCACTGTTTGGGAAATGAAACAATGCCTGTACATCCTCGGCTCGGTCTTACTTTGAAAGCATATGTTTAGCTGGACTTAGTTATTTGTAATTGTCATTCTCCCTCAAGTTTGTTAATAATTGGGAGTGATAATTTGAAATGGAAAGTCGTAGTAATGCAAGAGCGAAGAGAAAGAATTGATTTCAAAACATGCATGATCTTTTTATTGAATTACTATTTGATAGGTACAACGTTTTACATCAAATAACACTTTGTGGTCGTAGGGATTGAAATTCTGAGCATGGTAAACACCTATTGATCCTAGGGACAACCTCCTTTGTAGTTCCGTCGACCTTGTTTTACTTCTTAGTTAATGAACTTGTAGAAGTGAGGGTAATCTCGAATTCTCCATGGACATGTCAAACCTGTAGGGAATAAATTGTTAGCGGTGGGTTTTCGTCGTATCGGAACTTCATGAGTTTCCTTTGACTGAACCTCTTTTGCTTTTCTTAAGGATAGTGTCACACCGTTTGTAACCTCCAGAGTTTGTAGATGGATAGAGAGAACCTATGACCCTTTTGCCCCTTGGTGTGGAGTTAACACACGTCGTCTTCTCTCCATCGTATTTATGCATCTCTATTTAGGATTTTGCCCCAGTTGGACTAATCCCTGCCCCCAGGTTATCGTAGAGCGTCCTTGAAAGTTTGATATGTTCTAAGATGAACCCCTTTATGAATAGATACATCTTGAGTGTATCTATGAGGGAACTTCTTTGTTGAACTAATCCTTGCTCGATGACAACCTTTATTGTATTTACAAACCCGTTACGGAAAGGTGTGGACATGCGGCTGGCATGATGAAAGGCATCCCTTTTTTCTTAGGCTTATTCCTCCTTTCTCCATAGTTTATGATCCTCTTTGGTCTTCTTCAGGAATTTCGGGAAACCGGCTAGCACGGTAAGTATGGACGCGGGTGAAGATAGAAATGCAAATGTAGATGCAAATGTATGACTGCATGAAAATGCGAATGCATGAGTATGCGGGACTCCTTGTGTTGTAACTCCGTGTATGCAATGCAGGCGTGTGACATGTAATCCTAGGGCTATAGCCTTAGAGGCGACATTAGACCCTATTGAAATTCTTGCGAGATAGACGTTATGACATGCCAATGGAAATCCCTTAGATTCGGGAGTATGTAGAAGGTAGCGGCTAGTGACCGTTCAAGACAGTCCCCAAGTCTCATGGCCATCGAGAGGCCAATCAACGTGTACCAATGAACTTGTCCTTAGTGGGAAGGTTCTCTATGCGGAACACAACCTATATAAGGACGATATTGGATGAAGTGAAATCCCTACATGCTAGGGATGAAAGATGTATAGATGGACATCCATATCCTACAAGTTAGAGGGTGTGCGGAAACAAGCACGGAGTGACCGTTCAGGACAGTCACTAGATCTCATAGCCATCGAGAGGCCAATCAAACGCATGCTAATGAAGTTGTCCTTCGGGGAAGGACGCGTCGTTGTGAAAACACACGGGTGTGAAAGAAAATCCCTATAGGCTAGGGAGTGCGTAGGTGTAGGCACGAGGTGACCGTTCAAGACAATTGTCGCGGGCGAAAAATCGTTTTGTTCCTCTTTTTTTGTGGGATGAGACACCTGATGCCTTCTTTGGGCTCGAGTGCTCAAAAAATGATTTTTCTTTTGTACCGACCAAACTTTTTATTATTTCCAAAGGAGGAAAAGGAAAAAAGCTGCAATAACCTAAAAGTGGGGGGAGAGATCTTTGGGTAAGAGGGTTGGTTATACGAAGGGAAGGTATTAGCACCCAACGTATCTATAGTACTCTATAGGTTTCTTTGCTTTGTTTTTCATTCCATGTTATTGAGAGGTTTTTGATGAAATAGGTGGGACCTAAGGTGTTTGTTTGATTATGCTCGCAAAGATCATCGCGATCCTCTGCATACATATCCCTTAGAGGGAATCAGAGCATCTGTAGCTCGGGTCTACGGGTGCTAAGGTTTGAATGGTTTGAGGGAGAAGTTTTGCTCGCCAAGGATACGACCTTGTGCCTACGTATTCTCAAAGGGATGTTGAGAAAGTCAGAGCAATCGTAGTTCCCACTTATGCTAGTGGAAGCAAAGGATAAGAGACAAATGTCATCTAAATGTTCGATGTATCTAATCTATATCATCACATACATCTGTTTGATTTTTGTTTGAAAATCTTTTCATTGCCCTGGTTTGATCTTCTGATCCATTGCTTCTGAGACTATCAGCTTATGGAGCTTTGCTTCTTGGTTCTACAGCTTCTGATATGTCAATATCTATATCTGCAAAATTCTCAAGCTGCTTTGACTTTTCACAACCAAGCTTATCATCAAACTTGATATTGATTGATTCTTCTACAATCAATGTTTCAGTGTTGTATACTCTGTAGCCTTTAGAGCATTCAGAATATCCAAGAAGGAAACACTTTTGTGCTTTAGAATCAAACTTACCAAGATGATCTTTAGTATTCAGAATAAAACACACACATCCAAAAGGATGAAAATATGAAATGTTGGGCTTTCTGTTCTTCCACAATTCATAGGGAGTCTTATATAGAATAGGTCTTATAGAGATTCTATTCTGAATATAGCATGCAGTGTTTATTGCTTCTGCCCAGAAATGCTTAGCCATATTGGTTTCATTGATCATGGTTCTGGCCATCTCTTGCAGAGTCCTATTCTTTCGTTCTACAACTCCATTTTGTTGTGGAGTTCTAGGACAAGAGAAATCATGGGCAATACCATTTTCTTTGAAGAACTCCTCAAAGAATCTGTTCTCAAATTCACCACCATGATCACTTCTGAACTTTATGATTTTGCACTCCTTCTTAGATTGGATCTGAGTGCAGAATTCAAAGAACACTGAATGAGACTCATCCTTGTGTCTTAAGAACTTTACCCATGTCCAGCGGCTATAATCATCAACGATGACTAATCCATATTTCTTCCCTCTGACATATGTTGTTTTGACTGGGCCAAACAGATCAATGTGCAAGAGTTCTAACGGCCTTGAGGAAGAGACAACATTCTTAGACTTGAATGCAGGTTTAGAGAACTTGCCCTTCTGACATGCTTCACAAAGAGCATCTAATTTGTATTTCAGATTAGGGAGTCCTCTGACAAGATTTAGTTTGTTAATCTGAGAAATCTTTCTCAAACTAGCATGTCCTAATCTTCTGTGCCAGACCCATTGCTCTTCAGAAACAGACATAAGACAGGTTACCTTCTGATTCTTAAGATCTTGAAGATCAGTCATATAAATGTTATTATTTCTCTTTCCTGTAAATAGGATTGAGCCATCCTTCTGACTTACAGCCTTGCAAGACTTTTGATTAAAGATTATGTCATAACCATTGTCACTTAATTGACTTATGGACAATAAGTTATGAGCTAATCCATCTACTAGAAGAACATTAGTTATGGAAGGAGAGTTACCCATACATATGGTTCCAGAGCCAATAATCTTGCCCTTCTGATCTCCTCCAAACTTAACTTCTCCAGCAAATTTAAGCACCAGGTCTTGGAACATCCTGAGAACATCCTGAGTCCAGGTACCATGAGATGTTGTGCTTTGTCCTCTTTGCAGCCAAGGATATCTGCAATGGGAATAATCTTTTCCTTAGGTACCCACATTTTCTTGGGTCCTTTCTTGTTAGTTCTCCTCAAGTTCTGATTGAACTTGGGTTTAGCATTATAAGATATAGGAGGAACAACATGATAATTTTTATTCTGAGTTCCATGATACTTCTTAGGTTGTGTCACATGCTTCTTAGTGTGTGTTATGTGAAAGCTTTAAGCATGTGATGTGTGCCTAATATCATGGGAGTGGCCAAATTTAAATTGGTTATACAGAGGCTTGTATGATATTTTCATATCATCCACAGAATCAAGCTTGTATGGAGTTTCACCCTCATAACCAATGCCGACTCTATTGTTTCCAAACACAGCATATATCATAGAAGCAAGTTGACTTCTGCCAATACTTCTAGATAGAAACTTCCTAAAGCTCAAGTCATATTCCTTCAGAATATGATTCATGCTAGGAATGGATTTTTTTGATTCAGAAGGAGATCCACTATTTTTGGATAATTTTAAAACTTTTGCCTTCAGTTCAGAATTTTCCAATTCCAGCTTCTTAGTTTCAAATTCAAATTGCTTTCTCAGCTTTTTGTATTTGATACTGAGATGAGCCTTGAGTTCCAGAAGTTCAGTTAAGCTGGAAACTAACTCTTCTCTAGATAGTTCAGAAAATACCTCTTCAGAATCTGATTTTGATGTAGATTCGGATCCATCATCTTCAGCAGCCATCAGTGCAAAGTTGGCTTGCTCTCTTTCAGAGTCTGATTCTGATTCAGAATCATCCCATGTTGCCATAAGTCCTTTCTTCTTATGAAACTTCTTCTTGGGATTCTCCTTCTGAAGTTTTGGACATTCATTCTTGAAGTGTCCCGGCTCATTGCACTCATAGCAGATAGCCTTTTTCTTGTTAGATCTTCTGCCACCAGAAGATTCTCCTCGTTCAAATCTCTTTGAACTTCTGAAGCCTTTGAACTTCCTTTGCTTGCTCTTCCAGAGTTGGTTTACCCTTCTGGAGATCATGGACAGTTCATCTTCTTCTTCTGATTCTGATTCTTCAGAATCTTCTTCTTTAGCCTGAAAAGCGTTAGTGCATTTTTTAACATTAGATTTTAATGCAATAGACTTACCTTTATTTTGAGGCTCGTTTGCATCCAGCTCTATATCATGGCTTCTTAAGGCACTGATTAGCTCTTCCAAAGAAACCTCATTCAGATTCTTTGCAATCTTGAATGCAGTTACCATTGGACCCCATCTTCTGGGCAAGCTTCTGATGATCTTCTTTACATGATCAGCCTTGGTGTAGCCTTTATCCAGAACTCTCAATCCAGCAGTTAGCGTATGAAATCTTGAGAACATCTTCTCAATGTTTTCATCATCCTCCATTTTGAAGGCTTCATATCTCTAGATTAGAGCAAGAGCTTTAGTCTCCTTGACTTGAGCATTTCCCTCATGGGTCATTTTCAATGACTCATATATATCATAGGCCGTTTACCTGTTAGATATTTTCTCATACTCAGCATGAGAGATAGCATTCAGCAAAACAGTCCTACATTTATGATGATTCTTGAAAAGCTTCTTTTGATCATCATCCATTTCTTGTCTGGTAAGCCTTACGCCTGTAGCTTTAACTGGATGTTTGTAACCATCCATTAGAAGATGCCATAAGTCACCATCTAGACCAAGAAAGTAACTTTCAAGTTTATCTTTCCAGTATTCAAAGTTTTTACCATCAAATACTGGTGGTCTAGTATAACCATTGTTACCATTTCCATTATGTTGCTTAGTAGAGACAGATGTAGATGTAAGTTCTTCACCAGCCATCTTTTACTGAAGCGTTTTTCTCTTCCTGAATCTTTTCTAAACACGGTTAAGTGCTTGCACCTTAGAACCGGCGCTCTGATGCCAATTGAAGGATAGAAAAACACTTAGAAAGGGGGGGGGGTTTGAATAAGTGTAGTTTAAAAACTTGTAAGATAAAAACAACTTGCACAAGTATTTTTATCCTGGTTCGTTGTTAACAAAACTACTCCAGTCCACCCCTGACAAGGTGATTTACCTCAACCGAGGATTTAATCCACTAATCACAAGAGATTACAATGGTTTTCCACTTAGCCCACGACTAAGTCTTCTAGAGTCTTCTGATCACAACCTGATCACTCTAGGAACAATCTGCTTAGACACAAGCTAAGACTTTCTAGAGTATCCTGATCACAACTTGATCACTCTAGTTACAACCTGCTTAGAGACAAGCTAAGACTTCCTAGAGTATCTTGATCACTACGTGATCACTCTAGTTCTTACAACTTAATGTAATCAAATTCTAAGAGTATTACAATGCTTCTGAAAAGCTATAATCACAACAGTGATATTTCTCTTAAAGTTTAAGCTTAATCTCACTAATATATTACAACAGCAATGTAGTGAGCTTGATGATGATGAAGTTTGAGAGCTTTTAATTTGAACAGCGTTTCAGTATAATGCGCAAGTATTCTCAGAATTCGTAACCTTGCTTCTCATCAGAACTTCATATTTATAGGCACTTGAGAAGATGACCGTTGGGAGCATTTAATGCTTTGCGTAATCCGTACAGCATTGCATTTAATGTTTCACTATTTTGTCAACTACCTCGAGCCTTGTTTACGCTGTGTCTACTGACGTTGCCTTTAATAGCTTCTAACGTTCCTTTTGTCAGTCAGCGTAGCCTGCCATCTTGTACTTGCTTCTGATCTGATGTTTGTGTAAACAACGTTTGAGTATCATCAGAGTCAAACAGCTTGGTGCAGAGCATCTTCTTGTCTTCTGACCTTGAAGTGCTTCTCAGCGTGATACCATGAGAACTTCAGTGCTTCTGCTTCTGATCTCAAGTTCTTCTGATGCTTCCATAGACCCATGTTCTGATTCTGCTTGACCATCTTCTGATGTCTTGCCAGACCATGTTCTGATGTTGCATGCTGAACCTTCTGAGTCAAAGCTTCTGAGCGCTGATTTGTGCATACTCTTTATATATTTCCTGAAAGGGAAATTGCATAGTATTAGAGTACCACATTATCTCATACAAAATTCATATCCTTGTTATCATCAAAACTAAGAATATTGATCAGAACAAATCTTGTTCTAACATCATCTAGTGGTGAGAGCGGAAGGGTGCGTCATAAGCCAATGAGGACGCATGGCACTGGATCAAGTAATCTGCGTTTTTATTAAAAATAATGTTGGGGAGGGGATCGAACCCACGCCCCTTACCTCAAATAACTCACTTACCATTCCAACCAAGTTGTTTTTCTGTCTGTGATGTGCATTGAAAACAAAATATAGAAAAACTGAAGTCTATTAAGAAGCGCGCGCGAAGAAATTTAAACTAACCAGTAACGCAAGGCCACGTCACCATCTTCCTCAAGAAGAACCTGTAACATTTCTTTTACACCGTCTTTTGTAGGTTAGTTATAAAAAACCACACCTATTACACCTGTGAACTCGTAACATCACCATACAAACGCAAAAATCCCAAACGATGCCATGGCTGATCTCATCTTGCTCGTGCGATTCTAATGGCATCTTTAATTTAACCTAATTGTTCCTGCATTAAAAAACCCTAAAACAAAACCCTAAGCGCCGTTAATAGCATATCACTAGATAAACACGAAATGGTCCTATTAAGTGTCCAGAAACATTCAGAACATCACCATGAACGTTTATATACGATCAAAACTAGTTTATGATACTCGAATCAATGCAATCGAAGCAATTTAAGAAGGGGAAAATCGTGGATTATTATGAACGATTCTGGGAACTTCCAAACCTGCTACCAATCGGAATAGCTTCCAGGATGCTCTAAGAATGTTCCTAAATCTTCAAAACTCCTTGAATTAACCTGCTCCTTCGAATTCGATTTTGATTTTTTTCCTAAAATTTTGCACTCGGTTCTGTTTATTGGAGGCCAAAATTTTCCCCTCCCTGCGTCTGCAATGGTTGTATGTTTATATATGATTGCATTAGGTCACAATCCTTGGAATGAATCAAGTTCTTTTCTCTCCATAAGATTTTATTGAAAATCACCTTTAAAACCTTCTAAAATTGGTCTCAATCCAATCTCCTTTTACCAATTCCCTTTTCCACGAATTTACCTCAAATATATGGCATTTATGTGCTTAGAGTGGATTGGAAAATATGCAAAAAACAAATCTTTTACTTTTTCTTCCAAATATTTGATTAAATTAATCTTTTTAATGAATAAAAAATCACTAAAAATATAATAAAAGTCAAATAATCATGGGCTTGAGTTTGGAGCTTCTTAATACACTTATGAGCAAGTTTGGATCGTAAAAGAATAGGCCCATTTGGAAAAAATCCAAGTTTAACCCTTATTTGCTTCACATTTTCCCTCCAAAATCGACCAACTTTGACGAAGCATATCTCCCTCAAGGTTTAAGATATGAGAGAGTTCTAGGACTTTCTGGAAACCTCAAGATGTCCTCTACAATCCACTTTGGAACATATTTTTCATTTGGAGATTTTATCTTGATTATATTCCCTTGGACAAAAAAATACTTTCGGTTGACCTTTGAAAAGGACCTATAATCTTTTTGACCATATCTCCCAAATGAAGCATTTATGGCCTTAGCTTGTGAGAGTTATGACCAGTCAAAGTTGTGAAAGTTATGACCAGTCAAAGTTGTGTTAACTTTCTCCTATAAAAACCCTAATTTGAACCTTTGCATTTGTTCATTTCCGAGTTTTTATTAATGGATCATGATCAACCTTTTGATCAAATGATGGGTTTAACCTCACATACTTGATGTTGACCAAAAATCTTGAAGTTTGACTATATTTTGACTATAGTTGACTTTTAGGTCAACACAGTCGATTATTGATCCTCTGAGCATTTGAATGTGAAACCCTTGGGATTGAAGCTTGATAATTGACATGGAGATACTTTGAGACATATGAGATACCTTGAGATCCATTTGAGGCCTTGGAGATTCAACATCCTTTGATAAAATGCAAACCCTAATCTTGAGACCCTCGATTAGGAGATTGTTGCTTGAGAAGAACCCTTGAGCCTTGAGCCCTTGAAGATGAAATGATATGGACAAATTTTGGGATATGATAGCTGCCCTTGTTCAATCTTCTTGAACCTAAAGAGTCAAATAGGCACGTCTGCCTATCGTGATCTAAAGGTAGAAGATGATTGGACACTGAAATGCCCTGAAATTTGCATTTTTCAGAAAAAGCTCCGAGGGGAATGGGCTTAAAGGTGCCACCCAAAGGTAAATATCATTTTTCAGAGTGTGAAACAAACGCCTTTTGGAAGGAACCAGGTGATTTTGATTGTAGCACGGCCTAAAAAGGCAACCTGAATTCTATGCGATGTTATGATGCATGCAATGTATGATAGAGCGGGCTTCTCAAAATAAATGAGAGCGATGTATATATATGCATTATGTATGAAGGAGGTATGCAATTGAATGATGCATGATTGTTAGTTATGTTAGTTGAAGTATGTTAGTAACTTTGGAAAGAAAAATAAAACCTTTGTGTGTTATTGATGATGTTTTGGAGAAGATCACTGCCGATGAACTAACATGATAAACCCAATTGAGGAACCCTTTGAAAATCTTGTTGTAAAACCCTTTGTAAACCCTTTTGTTCTTTCGAAGTAGATCACTGCCGAGGGACTCACGTGATAAAACCCATTGAAGAAACCCTTTGTGAAACCCTTTGTAAAACCCCTTTGTTTTTTTCCAAAGTAGATCACTTCCAAGGGACTAACATGATAAACCTCATTGAAGAAACCCTTTATGAAACCCTTTGTAAAACCCCTTTGTTTTTTCGAAGTAGATCACTGCCGAGGGACTAACGTGAAAAACCCCATTGAAGAAACCCTTCGTGAAACCCTTTGATCACTGCCGAGGGACTAACGTGATGGGTATACGTAACTATCCATAGCGACGAATCGCAGTTTGTTGTGTAGAAGATAGTTAACTCGCTATGGTGTTAGCAAGCTTTCGTAGTTTGTGAACCCCAAAAGGATCACTTGATATAGTTCTAGCAAGTTCACCTGCACTAATAGGATTACTTGTCATAGCTCTGACAAGCTCACCTGCACCATTTGATCATCTGCCCTTGTTCGGACAAATTTCACCTGCACCATTTGGATCATTTGCCCTGGTTCAGACAAATTTCACCTACACCATTTGGATCATTTGCCCTGGTTCGGACAGATTTCACCTGCACCATTTGGATCTTTTGCCCGGGTTCGGACAAATTTCACCTACACCATTTGGATCATTTTCCCTGGTTTGGACAAATTTCACTTGCACCATTTGGATCATTTGGCCTGGTTTGGACAAATTTCACCTACATCATTTGGTTCACTTGCCCTGGTTCGGACGAGTTCACCTGAACCATTAGGGATTATTTGCTATAGTTCTAGCAAACTTACCTGTATCAAAGGAATTACCTGCCATGGTTCTGACAACCTCACCTGCGTAAGATGAATCATTTGTTATAGTTTTAGCAAACTTACCTGCTTGGAAAAGATTCAGTTGCCATAGCGCTAGCAAGTTTATCCGTATAAAATCCTTGACGGTATCCTATCGCAACACGAGAGTTGGAAACTCACGACTCAAGGGTCGGAAAAAACACCTATCGCAACACGAGGGTTGGAAACTCACGACACGTGGGTCGGGAAACAAATCAATCACAACACGGGGGTTGGAAACTCACGACTCGAGGGTCGGAAAACACGCCTATCACAACACGAGGGTTGGACACTCACGACACGTGGGTCGGAAAACAAATCAATCACAACATGGGGTTGAAAACTCACAACTCGAGGGTCGGAAAACACGCCTATCACAACACGAGGGTTGGGAAGTCACGACTTGAGGGTCGGAAACTAGGCTTATCACAACATGAGGGTTGGAAACTCACGACACGTGGGTCGAAAAACACACCAATCACAACACTAGGGTTGAAAACTGGGCTTTTGTAGTATGTGAATGCGCTAGATGATATGTATATGCTAATGCGTATGTATATGTTTTATGAGTGAAATGAACAGAAAGGTTTCTATCATCGGTAAGGTTACCAGGATACGTCAATCAGGTGATTGGAAATACACCAACAGATAGGTTACTGTCATCGGTAAGGTTACCCGGAAGCAGGTGGACCATATGCTTTAGCACCAGGGTAATGACTTGGATGTTTTGATGTATGGGATAATGCTTATGCTCATGCACATGTTGATTGATGTAATGTGTGGAACGAAGTAATGTCTTCTATAAGACCACCTGAAAAGGTTTCTGGAATAGATATGAACATTTGTCTTAAAGAAGACTGCTTGAAAAGTTTTTTTTTTAGCAAGGATGAGGAATGTCTTAAAAAAGACTACCTGGAAAGGCTGAACAATGTCTTAAAAGACTACCTAAAAAGGTTCTTGGAATGTCTTAAAGAATACTACCTAAAAAGGTTCTTGGAAATGTCGATGAATGTCTTAGAAAAGACTACCTTGATAGGCTCTTAGAAAAAGAATGTCTTAAAGAAGACTGGTTGAAAGATGTCTTAAAAGGACTACCTAAAAAGGTTCTTAGAAAAAGAATGTCTTGAAGAAGATCACCTGGAGAGGTTCCTGAAAAGGATGACAATTCGTCTTAAGGAAGACTACCTGAAAAGGTTCCTAGAAAAGGATCATAAGATTTGTCTTAAAGAAGACTACCTAAAAATGTGTGGTGTAATGTGTCAACCAATGTATGTAATCTACGTATTTGCGTGATGCTCCAATGCTAGGTTGTTGGTAACCAAGAGCGTGTATAGCTTGCTGAAGCCGTAAGTGTGTTTGATAAGGTGGGGTGTGATGCTAGCGCGACTTCCCAATCCATGTTTTTGCATTTGAAGATTGTAGTTAGGAAAAAGATCGGCCCGAGGTTGTAAAGTATGAGAACGCCTTTCACTTATGTTGTGTGCCTTGCCCTAGTATGGCTCTTTGAAATACTCCACTCCTTAAACCTTTTGAGGTTCTCCCCACCTTTAACTTTTCGAAGTTCTCCACACCTTTAACCTTTTAAGGTTCTCCACACCTTTAACCTTTTGAATTGTCTACCTTATGGATTTGATATCCAATGCCCCAATGTTTAGTGGAAAAGGATGCCTATGATCTCCAAGTCATGAAGGAAGTTCCCCAAGAAATAACCTTGTCGTATCGATGTACTCCAGCGTTTAGATTGAAGGGTATGCCATTGATTTCCAGGATATGGAGGGTCGTCCATGGTGTTCTATCCTTTTAAATTTATCCCCTATTTGACATGCCCCTGATTGTTATTGCTTCGAGATGCGACCCAAGTCGATTGAACCTTAGGATAAATGCCCCTAGTTAATAGGATGTTTGATTGCATGCCCCTGTGATCCTTGAAATTTTGCCCCTGTTTAGAAGAACCCTCTAGATGTGGTTCCCCCATGCAAAGGTCTTTATTAGAAGTGATTGCCCTTGATTAACCAAATTCGAGCTTCCTCGGCGCTAAGTGTATATTCGTAGATGACGTTGTACCCTTTGAGAAGTAACTCCAATGCGATGCGTATGCAAGTTTTGAAATTGAAGTCCGTTATGAATTAGGACTGGATGATTGTAAATGAATGCTTGAATAAGCGTAGTGAGTAGAAATAGTTTTAACAAACCTAGGAGTTAGTATAACAAAATCCTGCTTAATATGCTTTCGTAGTTAACCTTGCCTCAATTAGGACTTTTGAATGTTGTAACTAGGCCTTGGTTCATGGTTTAAGAAACAACAAATATAAGGCTCAAAATTTATTTATCCCACCCCTTTCTCCTTGATGTTCTCCAAATCCTAAAAATTCTCCAAACCCAATGGATGTGCTTTGTTTGCAAGAGAATCGTTTTAGTTCTGATGTTGAGCGAAAGTATTAGTGAAGACCCAAGCATTGATGAAAATGTTGTGAATATCCAAGCATTGATGTGAAGCTTTGATGGTTTAGCAGTCACAAAATTATCCTTTGTATTTTGCCTTTGTTTTTATCCCTTACTTTTGCATGAACCAATTCCTTCGAATTTGATCCATCGGGATGCCCTAATTTTTGCGTAAGTCTTTTTTGTTTTCTTTTATGGAATTTTTCCATTTCGACTTTGCGGGAGCTTTCCTCCTTTTTTTGAATGCTCCTTTTGAAATATTGATCCTTGGTATTGAATGTTGTGACTGCCATGTTGATTTTGATTTGTAAGCTTCGACTTTGATACGTCCTCGATCTTGTATGATGTATTGAGGAAGAAGATGTTGTGAATGTTATCTCCATTGCTTCCTCATTTTTTATGAGTGCGAGGAAAAAGATATGCTTAACCTTTGCTTGATCCTTATGCTTGAAACTTTGCTTCAACCTTTGCTTGATCCTTTTCTTGAATCCTTGCTTGGATTGACTGATTCTCTAGACAACCAAAATACACCATTGAATTAATCGAAATCTACCTTGCCCCTGGTTGAAATCAAGGTATTTTTGAAAAGCAGAAACAAAACTCC
Organism: Vicia villosa; assembly: GCF_029867415.1. Taxonomy (NCBI): domain Eukaryota; kingdom Viridiplantae; phylum Streptophyta; class Magnoliopsida; order Fabales; family Fabaceae; genus Vicia; species Vicia villosa. The sequence continues at coordinate 7,058,460 of NC_081184.1, read as the reverse complement.
AACTCCTGGCTCGAGGGGGGTGACGAGCGATTAACATCCTTATATCTCCACTATTTAGGAATTGAAACAATGCCTGTACATCGTCGGTTCGGTCTTACCTTTAAAGCATATGTTTAGCTGGACTTAGTAATTTGTATTCGTCATTCTCCCTTAAGTTTGTTAATAATCCTAAATTTGAAATTGAAAATTGTAGTAATGAGCGAATGAATTGACTCCAAAACCTGCATGGTCATCCCATTAGATTTGCTAATCCGAAGGTACAACTTTTATCTTGAGTGACACTTAGCGATCGTATGGGTTGAAATTCTGAGCATGAAAAAAACCTATTGATCCTAGGGGCAATCTCCTTTGTAAATCCGTTGACCTTGTTTTACTCCTTAGTTCCTAGACTTGTTGAAGTAAAGGGTAACCTTAAATTTTACTCGGGCACGTCAAACCTGTCGAGAATAAATTGTTAGCGGCGAGTTTTCATCGTATAGGAACTTCATGAGTTTCCTTTGACTGAACCTCTTTTGCTTTTCCTAGGGATAGTATCACACCGTTTGTAACCTTCAGAGTTCGTAGATTGATAAAGAGCACCTATGACCCTTTTGTCCATTGGTGTGGAGTTAGCGTATGTCCCCTTCCCTCCATCGTAGTTACGCGTCTTCATTCAGGATATTGCCCTAGTTGGTCAAACCCTTGCCCCTAGGTTATCGTAGAGTGTCCTTGTAAGTTTTCTATGTTCGTAGACGGGCCCTTTTATGACTAGATACCCCTTGAGTGTATCTATGAGGGAACTTCTTTGTTTAACTAATCCTTGCTTGACAATAACCTTGGTTGTATTTATAACCTTGTTACGACAAGGCATGGACATGCGTCTGGCATGGTGAAAGACATCTTTTTTTCCTTAGTAAGACTAAGATTATTCTCAATAATTTATCCTCCTTTATCCATAGTCTATGATCCTTTTTCTTTGAGAGTTTTAGGAAATCGGCTAGTGCGGTAAGTGTGGATGCGGGCAAAGATAGAAATGCAAATGTAAATGTATGAAAATGCAAATGCATGAGTATGCGAGAGACTCCTTGTATTATAACCCCTTGTACGTAGTGCAATGCAGACGTGCAACATATAATCCTAGGGATAGACTTAGAGGCGACATTAGACCCTCGTGAAATCCTTGCAAGATAGATGTTACGACACGCCGATGGAAATCCCTTAGACTAGGGAGTATGCAGAAGGTAGCGGCTGGTGACCGTTCAAGACAGTCACCAAATCTCATGGCCATCGAGAGGCCGTTCGACGTGTACCAATGAAGTTGTTCCTCGTAGGAAGGTTCTCTATGCGGAACATAATGATCGGAAAAATAGCAAGTGTACTATTTTCACCGATGTAGTAATAATGGGTTTTACCCCAAGTATCGATCACGAGGATTGCGTAGGAAACACAAGTTATTTAAGTCAATTAAACAAAAGAGCAAATAGGTGTTTTGTTATAATGCAATAAGTAAATTTAAATAAAAGAAATAATAAAAATAAGCTGAAATTAAAGTTTGACTTTTTAGATGTAATTTGAGGTAATGCCAGGGTAGGTGTTTGATCTTCCTTATAATGACTCTGTAAAAAGATCTCTTCAACAAGTTCATAGACTGCAACTATTTGTTCTTAAGGGTGTTTCCCTAAGTCCTTAATGGAAAGCCTTTTGGTTTGCAATCCTATTGCCTAAGTCCTTAGAAACAAAGGTTTGCAAACCAAAGATGTAAATAATCAAGAATGTTCAAATAACCTTTCGGTATCCCTAGTCCTAGGTGATAACTACTAGATCAAATTGTTTAAAAACCTTAACAACCGTAGTCCCACAAATTGTTAACCGTAGATCAATCTTTGTTTTTCCGACAAAGAAGACATAAAAACATTAAACAATCAAATTGCATAAAACTAATACTTGATTAAAGAAATACGGAATTCAAAAGTCATTACAATTCAAATCAGGGACACCCCCCTGGCATTGGGGGGTTTAGCCTCTCATAATATTCAAGAAAGACAAAGTAAAGAATTTAGACATTACAAAGATAATTGGGAACTTTGATCTTCAATGGTGTCCACCGTTGAATCTCTCCGTCTCCGAAACCCTTGATGAAGCTATCTTCTCTCTTCTGTGAATTTCTATCGTATGATGCAAAAGTCCCAAAAAATTCTCTCAAACTCAACTAAATAGTCTAGGTACAAATCTCAGGCAAATGAAATGTCTAAAGTACCCTCAAGGTGGAGATTTAGTGAAAAAGCCCTAAAATTGGAAGTTTTCACGCTCACAGCAGCACTGGCCGTGCTTGGACGCACGGGCGCCCGTGCTGCTCTTTATTTTTATTTTTGCTCCCAGCCATCCTGTCACGGGCCGTGCGTGGAAGCACGGGCGGCCGTGCGTGGAAGCACGGGCGGCCGTGCGTGGTCCCTGGATTTTGTATGGAGAGTGCCATTCTCCTGACACGGGCCGTGCGTGGAAGCACGGGCGGCCGTGTTAGACCCCAGAACCTTGAATTTTCATCTTTCTCTTGCCTCTCCTTCCTTCATAGTTGCTTTGACACTTAAGATGACTTGTTCAAACCTGAAATTCGTACACAACTAACCAAACGGCATAAAAAGCATCTAAATAACTTAAATTAAAACATAATGCAAAGTAAACATAAAAACAATCAAACATGAAATACTTAAACAAAAACAATAAAACATTGATCAAAGTGTTACCGAATCAACAAATTTAGACCGAATCCATGATAGAAATTAGGTAGAAATGGTGACCGATCACAACCCCAAACTTATCTCATTGCTTGTCCTCAAGCGATGCAAGAGACCAAACAGAGGTCACCCTGGATTTTTCTTTCCACAACACTGCCGATGTTATTCGCAACTTGCGTCTACCATTCTATTAGAATCTCTGGCTTGCCGAACCAAACTTTCTACCACACTTCCACATCAGAGTACCTTTTTACCTGCAAGCTTTTTCACACTTCTCGCCAAATCTCTCAGGGTTAAAGTGTTTTGCACTCACAAAATAAAGGTATGCAATATCAACTCTTAATTTTGAATAAATTCTACCTACACTACACTAACAAAGTTCACACACTTTTCGAGGTCTTCTGGGTTGTAATGGGGTTTAGGTATGGTGGGATACACAAGGAAATGGATAAACAATTGGTTTTAGGTTCAACATTCATGTTGTGTTTCTCGTAATTGTGCTCAACTTGTTACATTGGGAATTTATTCGACTTAGACTCTTTTGCTTCACTCATTCTTCCGTGAGTGCTTAATGTAACTGAGTCTTTCATTCGGGCAAGTTTTTCTCTTTCTTTCTTTTTTTATGGGACATACATTCATATGTCTCAAAATTTTTATTTTCATTTTTTTTACTTGCCCTCTTCTTTGATGATTACTACCCCAAACTTAAATTTTTGTACAACTCTGAAAACCACAACATTTATGCCTAGCAAGGGTTGGAAGTGTTTGGCTGCGGGTTACATATATGGTTATAACAAACAAAAGGATATGGCTCAACTGGGGTAACAACGGATAAACATATAATTTCGATGGCTAGAAAGGCTCAGGTGGTAAAACAAACAAATGCCTCAGTGTGTGTCCTCATATTATGCTGTGTCAGTAGAACATACGCAAAATCAGAATGATAAAGTCATACCTGAATGAACTCTCATGATGATAATCTGTTGTGTTTGGCTTTTTATAACCTCACCATGTTGGGTAAGCTTACTGGTTCCAAAGCACTCCTCGTGTCATGTGGCTTCTTTCTGGCGTAGGTACACCATAAAATCCTCTTTGTCCAGTATCCGCAAGTTGCGTCCAACTGTTACTTTTCTTTCGGCTGCATCAACTTCCAGGGTGCCTCGGGGGAATAGGTTCAGGTTGCACCTTCCATCCACTAAATACCATTCATCATTCATTCGGCATCCATAAGTCGATCTATAACACAATGTCAACATAACACACAAACAAAAACAAAAACGGAAAACAATTAAAAGCAAATGAAAAGAACCCCGCCCACACTTGAACCAAACATTGTCCTCAATGTTTTAGAACAAGCCTTGGAGAGGTTACTTACAGAGGGTATTGCACTCCAATGATCACTTCCGAGCTTTCACTAGAGATGCCCTCTTTTATTTCCTGAAAAATAAAATAAACAAACAGAGAAATAAATTATTAAAACCATGGGTTGCCTCCCACGAAGCGCTTCGTTTAACGTCGCATGGCTCGACGGTCCATTACCCTTTATTATGGAGGGTATTTCCTTCTCCAAACCTTGTTGCTTGTTACTTTCTCCACCAAAAACTCATGGAGATGAAAAGCATGGACCACTTTTCTTTTTAACTCACTTTCAACCTTCATCTTCTCACCTTGGTTTTCTTCTTTCTTTTTCTTCTTAACTTCTATAGCGACCTTAGGACTTTTGATAGAAACATGAGCTAGTTCCACCTGAGAAGCTATGCTTGAAACTTTTTCTTGGAGATGTTTAGGGCTTTTGTATTCTCCCTCACTTTCGATCATACCAACAGAAGCTTGATCATTTACAACCGCCATATGTTTCTTAACTCCTAACATCTTCAAGGTTACTTCTTCATCAAAAGATCTCAGTGTTAGTGTCCCTTTTTCAATGTCGAGGTTGCAGCGGCCTGTCGACAAAAATGGTCTCCCAAGAAGGATAGGAGTTTCTTCATCTTCCGGAATGTCCATGATGTGGAAGTCAACAGGGAATACAAACTTATCAACTTCCACTAGTACATCTTCAGCTACCCCATATGATTTCTTAACGGTGTGATCAGCGAACCTTAATTGTGTCTTACTTTCACTAATCTTTTTCAATTCAAGCTTTTTGAAAATGGATAAAGGCATTAAACTTACACTAGAACCAGAATCGAGGAGTACCTTTTTAAATGCTATATTCTTGATAGTGCATGGTATCGCCACCGGCCCAGGGTCTTTCCTCTTAATTGGGATCTTTCTTGCTGAAGAGACTATACCACACTTCTCGATTTCAATTTCTGGTTCTCCTCCTAGTGATCTCTTTTTCGCCAACACCTCCTTCATAAATTTCTTATACAAAGGCATGTGCTCAAGTGCTTCAAAAAAAGGTAGATTCACCTCTAACCTTTTGAACAATTTAGTGAACTTCTTAAAGTCTTTCTCTTTTGAATTCTTCTTTGTTATTCTTGAAGGGAAGGGTAGTTTAATTTCTGGTTTAGCACCTTTTTTAATTTTTTCTTCAGCTGGTTTAACCGGTGGTATCACCACTTCTGGCTCTCTTGGGTTCTCTCTTATTTCCAAATCTACCTCTATCACCATAGGGTCATCTAACTCTTCTTTTTCCTTTTCCGGTTCTAACACCTTTTTACTCCTTGTTGTAACAGCATTGATCTTCTCTAGATTTTTTTGATCTTTCACAGTTTCGTTCGGAAAGTTTCCTTGTGCCTGTAGAGTGAGATGTTGTGCTATTTGACCCATTTGAACTTCAAGATTTTTGATTGAAGCCGTGGTGTTCCTGAGGTTGGCTCTTGTCTCTTCTTGAAACTGAGAGTTTTGAGTTGCCACTTTTTCAAGAGCGATCTCCCAATCTTCTTTCTTTGGTACCTGTTGTTGAAATTGTTGAGGATGATGTTGGAATTGTTGTTGATATGGAAGTTGTTGTTGTGGAGGTCTGTGTTGTTGTGATTGCGCTGGAGTTTGAAATTGGGTTGATCCTTGCTTTTGAAAGTTACCTTGTTGATCCTTCCATGCGAAATTAGGATGATTTTTCCAACCCGGATTATAAGTATTGGCGTATGGATTATTTTGCCTCAACATATGAATCTGTTCCACCTGTTCCTGCGTTGCCACACAATGCATAGCAAAATGTGGTCCACTACATATTTCACATACAACTGAGGCCGCTGGTTCAATTTGTGCTACCTTTTGTTCACTAAGATTCATCTTCTTCAGTCTTCTTTCTACTTCAGCTGCAATTTGGTCTTCCATTTTAACTACCTGATCAGCAAGCTTCAAATCAATTTTTCCTTCCGGTTGGCTCATTGCACGATCATATAACTCGATGTGCTCATTAGCAGCAATAGCTTCTATGATCTTCTTGATACCCGTGGCTGTTGAAAAATTAGTTGAGCCACCGGCAGCCGTATCAATAAGCTGTTTTGTCTTAATTCGGAGACCATTTACGAAAGTCTGCATTTGCTCGGTTGGGTCCATATTATGAGTAGGACATGCAACCAAACATCTCTTGAACCTTTTGTATGCATCCCCCAACGATTCCCCTTCTTTCTGCTTGAAGTTTACAATATCATATCTTTTTCGGATGAAAACTGATGCGGGGAAGTATTCGTTCAAGAAAGCGGTTTCCATCTGTTGCCATGTTGTGATGCTTCCAGCTGGAAGTGAGTAAAACCACTCTTCCGCATCTTCAGATAAGGTAAAAGGAAACATTACAAGTCTCTTAGCTTCTTCAGAATGACCTTCAATCTTTAATGACGTTGTCGTGGTGAGGAATCTTTGTAGATGCTTATTTGCATCTTCATTGATTCGTCCCGCAAACGGCTTGCTCTCCAACTGTCGGATAGTTGAAGGATGAAGTTGGAAGTGTGCAACATTGACCGGTTGGTTTACAATGGTCATTCTTCCAAGCGGTGCATTGGCCCTTCCATAATCACCCAAAAGTCTCTCTGGAGGAGGTGGATCAGCTGCCATAGTTTCAGGCTCAGAATCTGACTGCTCGGACTGAATGGATATTACTTCTTCGTCTTCTGATTCTGAAACTACAGGGGAGTCTTCTTTCGATGCCAGTCTTTTTCGCTTGACTTCTCGGAGTCGTGCTCTCAATAGTCTTTCTGGTTCTGCGTTAAAAAGAAGTTCAGCTGAGGCCTTACCTCGCATACAAGATTAGAAATCGATTAGTAGATAAGTTAAAAAAAAATAAAATAAAAATAAGCAAATAAAAATTTCAGCAAAAAGAATTTTAATTGCAGAGCAATAAAATTTTAATTGACTAAAATAAAACTTATATTTTGGCAATCCCCGGCAACGGCGCCAAAAACTTGATCGGAAAAATAGCAAGTGTACTATTTTCACCGATGTAGTAATAATGGGTTTTACCCCAAGTATCGATCACGAGGATTGCGTAGGAAACACAAGTTATTTAAGTCAATTAAACAAAAGAGCAAATAGGTGTTTTGTTATAATGCAATAAGTAAATTTAAATAAAAGAAATAATAAAAATAAGCTGAAATTAAAGTTTGACTTTTTAGATGTAATTTGAGGTAATGCCAGGGTAGGTGTTTGATCTTCCTTATAATGACTCTGTAAAAAGATCTCTTCAACAAGTTCATAGACTGCAACTATTTGTTCTTAAGGGTGTTTCCCTAAGTCCTTAATGGAAAGCCTTTTGGTTTGCAATCCTATTGCCTAAGTCCTTAGAAACAAAGGTTTGCAAACCAAAGATGTAAATAATCAAGAATGTTCAAATAACCTTTCGGTATCCCTAGTCCTAGGTGATAACTACTAGATCAAATTGTTTAAAAACCTTAACAACCGTAGTCCCACAAATTGTTAACCGTAGATCAATCTTTGTTTTTCCGACAAAGAAGACATAAAAACATTAAACAATCAAATTGCATAAAACTAATACTTGATTAAAGAAATACGGAATTCAAAAGTCATTACAATTCAAATCAGGGACACCCCCCTGGCATTGGGGGGTTTAGCCTCTCATAATATTCAAGAAAGACAAAGTAAAGAATTTAGACATTACAAAGATAATTGGGAACTTTGATCTTCAATGGTGTCCACCGTTGAATCTCTCCGTCTCCGAAACCCTTGATGAAGCTATCTTCTCTCTTCTGTGAATTTCTATCGTATGATGCAAAAGTCCCAAAAAATTCTCTCAAACTCAACTAAATAGTCTAGGTACAAATCTCAGGCAAATGAAATGTCTAAAGTACCCTCAAGGTGGAGATTTAGTGAAAAAGCCCTAAAATTGGAAGTTTTCACGCTCACAGCAGCACTGGCCGTGCTTGGACGCACGGGCGCCCGTGCTGCTCTTTATTTTTATTTTTGCTCCCAGCCATCCTGTCACGGGCCGTGCGTGGAAGCACGGGCGGCCGTGCGTGGTCCCTGGATTTTGTATGGAGAGTGCCATTCTCCTGACACGGGCCGTGCGTGGAAGCACGGGCGGCCGTGTTAGACCCCAGAACCTTGAATTTTCATCTTTCTCTTGCCTCTCCTTCCTTCATAGTTGCTTTGACACTTAAGATGACTTGTTCAAACCTGAAATTCGTACACAACTAACCAAACGGCATAAAAAGCATCTAAATAACTTAAATTAAAACATAATGCAAAGTAAACATAAAAACAATCAAACATGAAATACTTAAACAAAAACAATAAAACATTGATCAAAGTGTTACCGAATCAACAAATTTAGACCGAATCCATGATAGAAATTAGGTAGAAATGGTGACCGATCACATAACCTATCTAAGGACGATATTGGATGAAGAGAAATCCCTACAAGCTAGGGATGAAAGATGTACAAATGGAAATTCAAAACCCCAGAAGTTAGGGGGGGTTCGGGGGAATAAGAACGGGGTGACCGTTCAAGACAGTCACTAGATCTTATGGCCATCGAGATGCCAATGGACGTGCGTTAATGAGGATGTCCTTCAGGGGAAGAACACGTCGTTGTAAAAACATATGGACGAAAAAGAAAGTCCCTATAGGCTAGGGAGTACGTAGGAGTAAGCACGGGGTGACCGTTCGAGACAGTCACTAGATCTCAGGGCCATCGAGAGGCCAATCGACGTGTGTTGACGAGGATGTCCTTCAGGGGAAGGACGAATTTGGATATAGAATCCCTACAGGATAGGGAATGCGTAGATGTAGGCACATGGTGACTGTTCAAGATAGTCACTGGATCTCATGGCCATCGTGAGGCCAATCGACATGCATTAATAAAGATGTCCTTCGAGGGAAGGACGTGATTCTAGAAATAGAATCCTTACAGGCTAGGGAATACGTAGATGTAAGCACATAGTGACTGTTCAAAGTAGTCACTGGATCTCATGGCCATCGAGAGCCAATCGACGTGCGTAAGCAAAGATGTCCTTTATGGGAAGGACACATAGTTGTAGAAATAAAAGATATAAAAGGAAACTCCCTACAGGTTAGGGAGTGCGTAGATGCAGGCGTGGGGTGACTGTTCAAGACAGTCAGTAATTCTCATGGCCATCGAGAGGCCAATCAACGTGCATAAATGGAAGGTGTCATTCGTGGGAAGAACGTAGTCTTGGAAACAGAGTCCCTGCAGGCCAGGGAATGCGTAGGAATACCTGCAAAAATTAGAACGTAAGATTTTCGTAGTATATAAATTGCGAACATGTGATAATAAGCACGTAAGCACATAAGCCCTAGGTTCATAGGTTCGACGTAACGGCTTAGGGTTCCTACCCTTCCCATTGACATGTTGTAGAAGGTCTCATGCGGTTGTTCTTAGCCGCCGAGACTTTTTGTCTCTTTGGATTTTAGAACAACTCGTTCATCCATGAGGTTCGAGTTTTAGGGATAGGTTCCCAGAGAGATCAGTTAAATACCAAGTCATGTCCTCAACAAAGTCAAGCTTCGTATCAGACATTTCTGGATATTCAACCCACTCTGAGTGGAATTATAATAAGACTCGTAGGCGATGTAATTCCCCTCTGGTCTTAAATATAATTCTCACGCTTAAGTTTAACAACAATTTATATATCCCCAAAAAGCAATGAAATAACATATATTCAAAAAAATAAAAATTTAATTGAATTGCAGTAAATAAATGAATTGTGTTGAATAAATGTAATGGCAAATGAATAATAAATAAATAAATAAATAAATAAAATTTAAATATTTACAATAAACCATAAACCCTAATTTGAAACCCTAAAAATGGAGAATTAGCCAAACCCTAAAAATTTCGCCAAAAACCTAAACCGTTTGCCAAAAACCTAGGAGCACAATTATTTACAGTTTTTTTATCCCCAGCAGAGTCACCAGCTGTAGCAACCTGCCCTAAAAATTAAGCTTTTAGAGTCGCCACCTATTCTACCAAGGCGAATAGGAAACCTTACGCAGTTAAGAGATCGGGGTAAGATTATTATAATCAGGTCGAGGGAAGGTGTTAGGCACCCTCAACCCTTTCCTAAGGTTTTATGTTCAAAGTAAAGGTTAATGGCTAAATATTAAGATTTAATAGCTAAGGAAATTAATAGGGTGAAAAGTGAGATTTGAACTGAATTGAGGTTTTAGGGAAGGGGACTCGCCTTGTTGCCAAGTGCCTACGTATCTCCTTATGAAGAATAGTCAGCGCAGTTCGGGCACAGGGTTGTACGCCTTAGAATTGATTATGGAGGTGTTTGAAGGCTTTTTGAATGGCCTATCGTAGTTTTCGAAATGCGAAGTTCGAAGGTATTTTGAATTACCTTATCGTAGATTTGAAAATCGCAGTATTGAAAAGATGAAAATCCGTAGTTTCGTGGTTTTGTGTGTTTTAAATGTTTGGCGTACAACCCTGATTTAATATGTAACCGTTAATTGCAATGATCAATAGGTTTGATCATTATAGTTAACGGATTAAATAATGTATTGCTGGTTGCTCTGGTCGATAGATTCGATCGTCACAGACAGCAAATGGAGTATATTTTAATATTGTAATTAAAATATTCACAAACCGGGTAAAAACGAAAAGGGCTGAACGAAGAACATCCACGGTGGTGTTCATAGACGTGCGGCGGCGCTCATGATGAGGCACGGCGGTCGGTGCGTCGTCGTCTCAGTATTAACCCAGAATCACAAACAACACAACAACAAGCTATTATCAAATCCTAAAAGCTAAATGGATCAAGGTTTACCTTTTGTTCTTTATGGTTGGATCGTGTAAGCTCCGAATCATGCTTTGATCTCTCCTTCTTTCCTCTGTTTGCAGGTGTGACGAAGACGAAGACCAGAGTTCTCGGCCAAGGGTTCTCAAATCTTCACCTCTAATTTTCGTCTTTTTCGCAGGTATTCAATAACCTTACGGCGCTCTCGGACTCTCTGCAAAATTCCCTCTTTTTTCTTTTCTTCCCCTTCCCCTTTAGATTATATAGTTAGGGTTTTATTTAACTTAGGAAAGATTTGATTTAAGTTAGAGATTGATTCGTTTGATTTGTAAAATTTTCCATAAAATTATTTGATTTGATTCTCCTTGTTAATATTAGATTTGATTTTATTATTTGGTTGTGATTCGATTCGGAAAATCTTCTGGGCTTGGGCTTGTTAGGATTTTGCTGTGGATGGTGGTGGGGCGGCGCCGCTCCAATGGAAGAAGATGAACAAGGTTTTTTTGTACCCTAATTGACTTGGTCAACCTCTCCCAAAAACAATTTTCCTTCTTTTTTTCTTTTTTTATGAATAATGATAAAAAAAAACATGTGAGATAATAAAATATAAAAACGAAAATAACTAAACAAGAAAGAAAAATAAAAGAAAGTCCTGTTGACTTGGTTGACTCGGTAAAACAATTTTTTTCTTTCTTTTTTTTACCGTTTTTTATTGGCTAATGGATTAATATTAATAGTTAATAAATGATAAAAAATAATATAATTAAAAAACAAAAATAACTAATAAATATATAAAAAACCCTGTTGACTTTGGTCAACTATCCAAAAAAGTTTAACTGCTAAATAATAATTTAATTAATAGTTAGTTTTAATTAAGCAACACATTAAATTGATAAAACTTAAATAAATATCAAATTGATAGAAAATTAATATTTATAAAGATCTTTAAAGAATCTAAATGGGTCTAAACTCAAATTGGGCCCAAATGTTTGCTATTCCATAAAACACACCCCTTTATTTTTTTTCTTAAAGAAGCAATTTATGAATGGGCCAAGTGTTAATTGGATTTGGAAAGATTTGCTATCTACACCTCCATTTCATTTTAACCAATTTATAAGGGAATTTTATAAGAGATCAAGTTTAATAATAGGTATATTAAACCCTATGACTCTTAATTTTTAACACCCTTAATAAATTGAAAGATGTGAATTGTATCGGGTAAATTTTGGGGTATAACAACCGTACTAAAACTTATTTCACCTTTACTATTAATTCACTCCTCAATAAAATCCATTGGCACTAAAATCATCTTTATTACCGAACATCTCATCAACTTATTCATCAACAACATGTTCTACTAAACTTCATTTCAAATAATCGCAGTAGTAGGCATTCCTATTCAACAAGTGTCACGCTTCCTTAACCGACTTCAAAATCTCTCTTTATAGGATCACTCTACTGTATTTATAACTCTTCTATATGGTAGAACATAATATGTCCTCTTCGTAAGTTCAAACGACATATTAATCTGACACTCGGAACTCAAGATATGAATTTTCCATCGTTATCTGAAAATGCAACACCGACGCCATGCAACGACACTCTAACGATATTTCCCAAACCTCTCAAATGGTATATTAAATTCTTAAAATTACTTCTCAACAAACCCTCTCATTATTCTTTCAATCCGTTCAACTCTGACACTGACATCCCGTGCAGCACCAACAAACAAGTCTAGTTCTAAGAACAAGCGTAATTGCAACTTCACCTCTTTCTAACATCATCCTGTCACAATTAAATATGTTACCGCTTCTGCAACCATTTTTATAACAAAGTTCATCTCGTTAGCTTTCTGACGCTTCAAACGAAACTCAAATCGGATGTCCAGAACTCCAGTTATGAATTTTCGAAGTTTCATAACGATTCAACAACTTTCTTGCGTTTTTCTTACGAAAATTTTGCTCCAAAACTCATCATCTTCAAATCAATCACATTCCAAACAACCCCTTATCATATCTCTTTGCTTCCAAACACTCTTATAACTTTAGCAACACAATCCCATCTCCGAAGTTTGATTTATGAACCATCATCGCAGGAATCCTCCTTGCAAGCTTGTAACTGAACCACTTCCGAGACGCAAGGCTACTCAACTGACAACTTCGCAGTCCACCAGCAGAGCTGATACATTGCAACTTTCTAATTTACCTCTCCCACAAATAATCATCAATTACATCTAATCATCCTCCTTCAAGATGCTCCAACTTAATTACCAGTCAAGTCTTAATCCCAAGTCACATTCGATTCGGGAAACAACAACTCCAACAACGCTTGCACTACTGCCAACAACATCCTACTAAACCAATCATCTAACAACCGAAGCATAACCGAGAAGCGAAGCTTCTCCCCCACTTGTTTCAAACCAACTTCCGCAACAAACAACCAAGTACCTACAGTGATCCACTCACATGTCGCATACCAATGGGATAATATGTCGACAGTATTCAACTGTCGTGCAACTCAACTGACTCTACAATTGGCTGGACGGGCTGACCTGCTCTGATACCACTATTGTAACACCCTTCTAAACCCCCCGCAGAAAATACAATAATAATCAGAGTAATTATACAACAAGGATGTTACAATTAATAAAATAAAGAAAACTCCAAGTCGTTTGTCATGCTTTATTAAGAATAATCTAAAACTATCAAAACATATGTTCAGCACAGCAAAAACTCAATCAATTGTGTTATAAAACACCTCCAACATAAATCAACAGTACATAATCCAAAAACGGCAAAAATAGTGTATCACAAGTAACTTTAAGACTATCGTTCCCAGTGTTACAAATCAGAGCATGACTCGACACGAACTGCGGACTAGCCTACGAGCTATCCTCACCAATCTATTAAGTTGCGCTACTTCAATCTGAAATCATCAAAGTAAGGGTGAGACTACATCATAATTAAATAGCATTATAAATCGTCAGATATAGAATTCATAAGCAATTATCCACCCTACCTAGCATATTAAGATTTATCAATTCATTCAATTCACAAGCACACATCAAAATTATGCACCAATAACACCACACAATCATAACACCGGATTTCATCCTAACATGTCACAATTTATACAAAGACCATGCAGACTCTTATGCATGTGGTACCATACATGGGCTAAACCCATCCAACTGATCTTTTTCATCACCAAGATACAGTCCAACCAACACAAATTCCTCACAATGGGAATTATGCCCACCATTTTGATCCACAAACATCACCGGGATCCATCACCAAAATGCATATGAATGAATGCACACATATGACATACTTACAACATCACCAATCCGATGAACAACATCGTCTCACATAACTCAACATAGTTATCACCAATAAGTATGTACATGTATCATGCATCATTCAAAACAAATAAATAATCATCATACAATCAAAACAATCACCACATGATCACGTTATACTCACTTTATCATCATTATAATCATGTTGTCACAACATCACCACTGGATCAAAATGAACAATGTCATCACCAATAACTCACCAAAAGCAACACCGAATGATATATTCGGTTTCAGCACCATCTACAATTATATCATATATAATTCACACCACATATAACATCAAATCACAGTTATATCATTACAACATCCCTACATTGTCACATTAACGAAATCATGCACACAATGTACAAAACACGCCATAAACAAAATAAATCAAGATTTTCAAAATAAAATCAAGTTATTGTTGTTTTCTTTACTTTATATCGTATAGTATTTAATTTATGAAACAACATCCAAAACGGCGTCTAAAACGGACTTACGGTTTGAAAATTAGAAGCTTTTAAAGTTAGAATAGTTTTCAAATCGTGCTGCTAGAATTTGCACTGGAACCCGATTCCTCCCACATGGGAACCGGTTCCTGGACCCCAAAATGCTATTTTTAACGTTTAAAAACACTAGAACTCGATTCCTCCCACATGGGAACCAGTTCCCACGAACCCAGTAGCCGAAAAACATGATTTTTAAGGCTTTTATTCATCCCAAACACATACCAACTCATACCATTACAAAATTGATCACCAATAACATCAAAATACTCCAAATACATGATTCTAATGCACAAACAACTTACCACAACACCATGTAAAAATACTACATCATCAATTGCAGTCAATTCATTAAATCATGCATGCCAGTGTTGGAATTTCACAAAACCTAACATCCCAAATAGAGCTTCTAATCCCTTAATTCAATCCTATCATCATCAAAATCATAATACCATATAATTAGAGCAATCACCCCTTACCTTAGCCAAATATTTCTTGATTGGTCTTCTTCTTCTTTGTTCCTCTTCACGTATCAGCTTTCCAATCTCTCATCTCTCTGCTCTGCTTTTCACGTTCCTTTTTCCTTTCTCCCAATTCCTTATTATTTTTATAAAATAACCTTTAACTAGAATAGGGCCTTGACTAATATAACACCCCCCCTCATTCCTTAACACCAATATTTCTCAATGTTCCTCATAAAATCAATTATTCCAATTAGATAATTTTCCTAATTAAATTAAATAATTAGAAATAATATTCGGGGTGTTACACCATTGACGATGAAAACCAAATGCATCGACGTGCCATTGACGATGAAAACCAAATAAATCGAAGTGCCATTGAAGATGAAAACCATATACATCGACGTGCCATTGACGATGAAAACCAAATACATCGACGTGCCATTGACGATGAGAACCAAATACATCGACGTGCCATTGGCGATGAAAACCAAATACATCAACGTTCTACTGATGGTGAGAAGTAAACAAGAATACTTCGTTTTTCTTCAAAGGTTGAGGGTAAAAACAACAAGTGCACAATATCAACAAATATCATCCAGCGACCAAAATTCAATCCATGGCACCTAGATCAAGTCCAGATCAAGTCAGGGAATAACTCACTGGATTTTCCGTCCATAAGCACCTAGAACAGAATAATTGAAACATATTATCCACATGGAAACAAATTCACTGGGGATTCCAAGGAAAGTAAGTATTTTTTGCTTAAAGACACTCTAAAATGAAAGAGAAATTTGTTTGACAGTAAGCTTCATGATAGCAAATATGAATGTATGACTGTTTTTTATGCATGTTAATGATGCATATGCTGCCAAAACTTAGCACAAGGAGTAACACAAGATATAGAGTTCAAGAAATAGCATAATCAAGCATGTTTCAAGCTGAGCTCTTAAGATATCATCCATAAACATGAGCAAAGAGTTTCCATAGCGAGATTTTTGATGGCTTTGGAATAAATGCCACTCCACACTTGAGGAAATATCGAAGCTGAGAGGACACAATAGCTGAGTTCAACATCATCTTCGAACAAGGCCAAACATGTACAAATTGGAATACATTCCTTCCTAGCATATCCATTCTTTTGTAATATACTCATGAATCAAAATGAAACTTCTTTTATATTTTCCAAAAAAGAATTTTGTTGAAATCAATTTTCTTTTTGTTTCAAAAATTACTATCAACAATAAATGACATTTAAGAGATATGAAAGAAATAAGATTGTAAATAACGGGCAAAGGCTCAAATTTTACTAATAGAATGGTAGTCTGCAAAAGGCAAGACCCCATGGATGAGTACAAAGTTTGGAAAGTGGTAATTTTATGGGAAAGGTACATTGAAATGTAATGACCCCATCCTCCATCTCAACTTTGAATCCATGAGCAAAGGCTTCCGTTGAAATGTGCTGAACTTCTCATGATAAACAGATGACTGCTGATGATCAAGTCTTGTCTGATGTAGTTACTTGCCATTAATCCCTAACTTTTTCCTGGACCGCCCTTTTGGGTTTTCAGTCCATCGGGTATTTTATTCTGTTTATGTCTCTAATTTTTTCCTGGATCGCCCTTTTGGGTTTTCAGTCCACCGAGACGCTCCTTTTTTCCTAAGCCGCCCTTTCGGGTTTTCAACTTAGCGAGCTGTTCTTTTATTATTTTTAGGCGAAGTATTTCTTGACTACATCAGCATTCACGGGACGTGGGAGCTCTTCTCCATCCATAGTTGTAAGAATTAATGCACCGCCAGAGAAGGCTTTCTTAACAACATATGGTCCTTCAAAATTAGGAGTCCACTTGCCCCTTGAATCGGAGGTGAAAGACAAGATCCTTTTGAGCACGAGGTCACCTTCTCTGAATACACGAGGTCGAACCTTCTTATAAAAATCTTTCTTCATTCTTTTCTGGTATAGCTGACCATGGTATAAAGCCTTCATTCTCTTTTCTTCTATCAACTTCAATTGATCAAACCTTCTCTGACACCATTCAGCTTTAGATAACTTGGTTTCCATTAAAACTCTCAACGATGGAATCTCAACCTCGACGGGGAGCACTGCTTCCATACCATAAACCAAAGAAAAGGGAGTTGCCCCAGTTGATGTACGAACAGATGTACGGAACCCATGCAAAGAAAATGGGAGCATCTCATGCCAGTCCTTGTACGTAACAACCATCTTCTGAACAATCTTCTTAATATTTTTATTTGCTGCTTCAACAGCTCCATTCATCTTTGGCCTATAAGGCGAAGAGTTATGATGTTTAATTTGAAGCTCTCACACTTGTGACACTTCTTTATAAACTTGTTGCAATCAGATTCCATCGTCATCCAATAGTAACCTTCCCTAAGCATCTTTTTAGCCATTGAATATCCATTGGCATGAGTACCAAAAGAACCTTCATGAATTTCATGCACCAACATGTCTGCTTCGTGTCTATCCACGCATCTGAGCAAAACCATATCATAATTTTTCTTTACATAACATCCGCATTGATGAAGAAACTTCCAGCCAATCTCCTCAAAGTTTTCTTATCCTTATTTGATGCCCCAAGTGGGTACTCTTGGGTCTGAAGAAAATGCTTTATATCGAAATACCACGGCTTCTCATCTGCTAATTCCTCTACTGCAAATACATGAGCAGGTCTATCAAGACGCCTGATTGTAATCTGAGGTTCCTCATTATGCAAATTCACTTTATACATGGAAGACAATGTGGCTAAAGCATCAGCCATCTGATTCTCATCTCGAGGGATGTGGTGGAATTCAACTTTGTTAAAGAATGTCAACAGCCTTCTGGCGTAATCTTTGTAAGGGATAAAGCCAGGATGACGCGTTTCCCATTATCCTTTAATCTGATTAATCACAAGCGTAGAATCTCCATAAACATCAAGAATTTTAATTCTCAGATCAATGGCTCCTTCAAGTCCCATGATGCAAGCTTCATATTCAGCAATATTATTTGTACAATCAAAACATATCCTTGCAGTGAAATGAATATGTGAACCTTGCGGAGTGATAATAATGGCACCAATACCATGACCATGAACATTAAAAGCTCCATAAAAAATTAGACCACATTTGGATCCAGGTTCCGGTCCTTCTTCTGGCAATGGTTCATCACAATCTCGAGCTCTCAAATACATCACATCCTCATCCGGGAAGTCAATTCTGATTGATTGATGATCATCAATTGGTTGGTGAGTGAGATACTCTGCCAACACACTTCCTTTCACAGCTTTTTGAGCTCGGTTTTCAATATCATATTCCGATAACAACATTTGCCAGCGAGCAATCCTTCCGGTTAACGCAGGTTTTTCAAATATGTACTTAATCGGATCCATCTTGGAAATCAATAAGGTGGTGTGATTCAACATATACTGTCTCAGTCAGCGAGCAACCCACACCAAAGCAAAACAAGTTTTCTCAAGCAGCGAGTATCTTGTTTCGCACTCGGTAAACTTTTTGCTATGGTAGTATATTGCATACTCTTTTCGACCAGACTCGTCATGCTGACCCGACACACATCCCATTGAACTCTTAAGCACTGTAAGGTACATAATCAGAGGCCTTCCTTCGACTGGAGGAAGCAAAATGGGGGGTTCAAGCAGGTATGCTTTGATGTTGTCAAATGCTTTCTGACAATCTTCATTCCACACACATCCCTGATTTTTCTTTAACAACTTGAAGATTGGCTCACAGGTAGCAGTCATATTGGAAATGAACCTGAAGAAATAATTCAAACGTCCGAGGAAACCTCTCACTTGTTTCTTAGTCTTTGGTGCTGGCATTTCCTGAATTGCTTTGACTTTATCAGGATCCACTTCAATTCCTTTCTAACTGACAACGAAACCCAATAATTTTCCAGATCGGACACCAAAGGCGCATTTGTTTGGATTCAGACGGAGACGATACTTTCTCAAACGCTGAAACAACTTTAACATATTCAACCCATCTCATTTTTCAACCGTTTGAATAACCATACTTGGTGTGTGGCAATTCGAACGATTGCCACTCTTGATGAGTTACACCCCGCCTTTGGCCTGAGGGATTAATGTAATTCTTATGCTTCGCCAGCATCAACATCTTCGTGAATCTCCAATGTTTACCGATGTCTTTTGATCGAGTCTAGTCGTCACTAGTCTCCGTGGTCCCTTCCCCCGTACGGAAAAACTTTTTAGACCCAACCCCCGTGTTGTGAACCATTTACCTTCCAACTTTCGAACAATTTCAAAGCCCAGTTCTCGCCCTGGCAAATCAAGTCAAAATCCAGTTCCCGTCCTGGTAATCATTTTCAAAATCCAGTTCACGCCCTGGTAATCATTTTCAAAATCCAGTTCACGTCCTGGTAATCATTTTCCAAATCCAGTTCCCGTCCTGGTAATCATTCTTCAAAGTCCAATTCTCGCCTTGGCAAACTTTTTTCAAAGCCCAATTCTCGCCTTGGCAAACTTTTTTTCAAAGCCCAATTCTCGCCTTGGCAAACTTTTTTCAAAGTCCAATTCTCGCATTGGCAAACTTTCTTCAAAGTCCAATTCTCGCATTGGCAAACTTTCTTCAAAGTCCAATTCTCGCCTTGGCAAACACTTTTCAAAGTCCAGTCCTCGCCCTGGCAAATCATTTCTTTCATTTTTTATCCTCGGTGAAGTCAGTTCTCGCCTGACAACCACCATTCATCCATAATTCCTTACCGTAAAACCAATTCCCAATCCCCAACAAGTCATTATTCTCTTTCCCCATTCAACCATTACATCCATAAATCCTTCCACCAAAAAAAAAACAAAATTCTCTTTCCCCAGCAAATATCAAAATAAAAAATGAGGATAACATTTACACCTTCTTCTCTTTAGGACAAATTCCAGGTCTTGATATTTAATCTTCTTCTACCTTGAATGTTCGAAAGGCTAGCGCCAATCTCACCTTCAGGTTTAAGACGATTAAATAGGGGCAGCTGTCATACCCCAAATTTGTCCTATCCCTTATTTTAACTGCCTTATAATTCCCATTTCATCTGCATACCTCCATTAAGGCATTAACATGATTTCGCATTGATTTCACATTCATCCATTAAATAAACATCTAAAAGCATGGGATCAGAAATCCTCTGGTGAATCGGGTTCTTACTGGTTTAAGGTTCCTACTACAGATAAGTTGGTTGAAATATGGAATTAGGGTCTTTGGCTCATGAATATTGGTCTCTTTCAATTACAAGTTAGTGGTCCACATTAATACTGCTACATCAGGGGAGAAAGGTGATTGCTTCGGAGAGGTTAAAAGTGCAAGCACGGATTGATTATCAATCGGGTACACTCATTCATTGAAGATTGTATCTATCCTCTATTTACAGTACAATTCACCTGGATGAAAGTTTGAATCTAAATATTGGAACACCTTAGTTTCAATTACAAAAGGGAGACAAGGAAAATCAAAGCTACATGGGAATCAATATTCATATCGACACTTGCATTCAAAAGTCAATATCATTCCTTAACCATTCAAATGTCCAAAGAAAATCTCATTATTCAAACTCGTTACAAAAATCCGATTCATCTTACATCATTCAAAAGTTCCTATAAATCACATTGTACATATCATTCTATCTCAAATTCCATCACAAGCCATTACAAGTTATTCTCAATTTAACAAAAAAAGAATCATTCTCTAGTTCCATTACAATGTCATTACAAATCCACTATACATATCCGTTACAAAAATCTCATATCATTAAACCATTACAATTTCAATCATTCCCATTACATCAAATTCCTAAATTCTAAAATTTCTAAACCGATGTTCTTCTTTGATTCTAAACTTCATGTTGATCTTCATCCAAACACTTTCAAAAGCATCGCTCACAAATTGCCTCCATGAACAAGCACCTGCATACAAGAAAACCAGTCACAGCCACTTCAGTACATACACAAACAAATACACTTCTTGAAAGAAAATCCTGCATACCAAAAAAACAGTTACCATTCTAACTGCAACCTAACAGAATTTTATAACCAAAATCCCTAACCATGTGTAAACCTAACTAACTTTCTAACCCTCCCTAACTGTCACTAGCATAACAGAGCCAATCCCTAACCGATTTCTAACTAACCCAACCAGCAAGTAACCAACTTCTAACTGAAAAACAGAGTTATAACCATCTCCCACTTTGATTCAATCACAACCTATAACTAACCCCAACTGAATTGCGACAAACTTTCTAACCTCTCAATCTCACCCTTCATCCCATAATAAAATCCTTGACTGCTAACTGGAACCTAACAGATTGATTCAACAGAGAAAGAGGAGAAGAGATCGAAAAAAAAGTAAAGAAAAAACCAACCTGCAGTTGCTATAAATCAGGACTTCCCTCCTCCACATTGAGGTCTTCTTCTCTCGGTCCAGTCACCATTCTCTCTCTAGACCTTCATTCATCACCATCATTATCATCCAATTCTCTTCTTCTCATTTTTTTTTCTTCAACCGTTCTTCAATCCTCTTCACCATTATCCTCATCTGAACACTTCACAGCCATTCTTCATCATCAATCTATCCTCACTTCATCAATCTTCTTCATCATTCATATTCACCAACAGAAAAAGAAGAAATATTTGTAACAGAATATCAGAGAAAGAGAACGTAACAGAAAGAAGAGGAAACTCACCTCTACCAAATTTGTCACCAAACTTCAGATTCAAGAACCTCTTCATCATCATCGATTCATTCATCGTCGCCACTGCGTCGCAACAATCAACAACAACTACCATACATCATCGACCACTCACCATAACAGAAAATCACCAAAACACCTCCACTCCATCTTCACCTTCTCATTCTCACCTTTTGAACAGACTTCATCATTCTTCACTGTCTTCATCTCATCTCTCTGCTTTCTTCAACTCTTCATCACAAATCCTCACCTTCAATCCATATCTCAGAAAAAGCTTCTTCATTCTCTCGATGCAACCTCCTCATTCTCAACCAGCTTCAAATCTGCGAAAAAGAGAAAATCGAAGAACCAAACTATGAACATCATCATCGCAACAAGTTGAGAACGGCGAAGAAGAAAAACGAAAGAAGCAAGAACGCGCATACCTGAGCATATGACGCTCACTCTCTGGTTTTCTCGTCTTCGTAACCGCAACCGAAGAGGCACTGGATTTGTCTCCGATTGATGCGATTTCATAGCTGAATCTTCGCTCCCGTTTGACGCGTGCTAAGCTATTTCGATCGAGCTTGAAGGGAGATTGATTAAGGGAGACCAGAATGAGAGATTGAGGCGAAGACAGTGGAATCTACGGTGGCGTTCTTGACTGGAGAAGAAGCGTCGCCGTCGCAGTGATCGGGGAAGGAGGTTGCGCCGCCAAGAGCTCGTTTGAGAGAAGAGGGAAAATAACGTGAATGCCAAAGGTCACAATTTCTTGACCTAATTCCTTTTATTCCAATAATATGCATAAACGTTGAGTTTGATTTAGGGTAATTAGCGTCTAATCTGTTTATTAATGGTGGTTAATTTGGATTAATTGCAACCATACAAAAAATCTGAGTGTTGATTAATTGAGATTTAAAATGTGGATAATTGGATTAGTTTGCTTGGGCTTGCTATACATGAATTCGCAACATACACCCCCTGCGGCCCATTGCACCGTTTTTGAACATAAGAAAGTCTGTAACAAAAAAGCCATTGCTGGGCCGACATCCTGGGGCCAGCGCCTTTTCTATTCACCACCATGTAATTACTTCAGCACCCCCTGTTTCCATTACTAGACTTTAGGTTTAACTAGACTTTTTTCTATTATCTTTTAGGTGGTAAAATACTGATTTTTCTAATATCATTCTTAGGCTTTGATACTAATTTTGACATAAAAAACTCATAAAAAAATAGTAGTATTTTTTAGGTTGATTTTTGCACTAACGCTTGAATCGTTTCCTTCGTGATTTTGTACCATTTTCATGTTATTTTTGTATAATTGTTGTGTGATTTTGTTGCTTAGCTTTTGGCCATATTTTTGGCCTACTTTGTTAATACTATTTTAATGCTCCTTTTAGAATTTAGTCACCATGCTAACATTAGACTTAGACTAGAATAACAACAATTAGATTAGAAAATAGGTTTAGTTCCCTTTCTCATTTCTTTTTCTTTTCGACTTTTAAAATACTTAATAAAATACCGACAAGGATCATACCGTTACTATATTTCATAGTAGGAAAGAAATGATTGTGGCTGTCATACCCTAATTTTTGACCCCCCTGAGATGACATATCTTCAGGATTTTTCATCAAGTCAAAGCAAGTACCCAGAGCAGCCTGACATTCAATCGAGGGTGTTCAAAGACAAGAAAATTCAGGCAAAGGATCAATCAATAGAGGGATTAGTCTCTAATACAATCATAAGACTCAAAAGCTTCATTATTACACCTATGATTGATTTAGACACCCAGTCATCTAAGTACAGGATTACTCAGATCAACAGACTAGGGTTTGGAGCTTATCAAGGACTAAAATCAGGGATCACTCTTGGGAAACCCTAAAAAACCTCAGGGGACCATTCAAAGACATCAAACATCTTCAAATAACTCATATGACAAGATCCACTGGACATTACACCTAAATTCAAAGTCTACAGTCATTATTTTCACATGGTCGACAAATTAGGGTTTTGACCTAATTCACCAAGATAGTTGACTTTCAATCAGGGCATGGATCCAAAACTCAAGACATGATTCAAGAATCTCTACTACCTCAATATAATCCATTTACATCAATCCTTTGAGGAAAAGATCTTGTTTCTACACAAAAACCCAAAAAATTCACTTTGTCAGGGAAAAGTCAACTGTGAAGGATCATCATTGACTTTTAAGGTTTTTGGTCAAAAAATGACTTTCAAAGATCAATATCATCAATATATGGATACTAAAGTCATTTGACCAAAGAAATTCAAAGAAATTCATCAAGGAGCAAAAAGTCGGGAATTAGGGTTTTTGAGGGCATAGTGAGAACTCAAAATTTCACCTACACAACTCAAAAAACTTCCAACATGAAAGTTGTAGATCTTGCAAAATAAAACAACATCTTACAAAGGAACTTTTTTCAAAAGATCAACCATTTATGAAGTTTTGGAAATTTTGAAGTTTAGGTCATAAACACTTAGAAATTTTTCTAAGTGTTTTAACCTAGTTTTCATCCAACTTTGGGCTCATTTTTCACAAATTTCCCAAATGATTCTGAAGAAGACATAAACTAATGATTTAAAGTAGATGTTTAGGGCTTTCCAAATTGTGTTCAACCTTCTCCAAATTCAATTTGAGCTAAGAGTTATGCTTGTTCAAAGTTGGCCTCATGAAGTAAAATTATAGGTCATGGACACTTTTGGACTTTGCAAATTTTGTGCAAATAACCTCTCTTATGGATGCTACACGACCCATAACACATCTGAAACCATGCCATGCATTCATTTTCACCATGCCATAAGAATTGAAGAAGATTCTAAAAACAAGAACATGTGATTATGTAATGATTACATTTGTGAATTTATGGCAAATTGATGAATCACCCAAGGAATCTTCTCACCAACCAATTAGAGCTCATTTCTGGCTCAGAATTGTCCCCTAAGATTAAACAAAATAGAGGGCTAGGGGATTGATCAAATGGAATCAAAATTCTCATCATTGCATAAGAGATACTTGCAAACTTCCTTCATGGCTAAGAAAGCAAATCAACTCCACTAAGGAAGCTCACACTCTCACTCAGTACTGAACCAATTGCCTATAAATAGAGGCCTCATTCTCATTCAAAAAACACACCAAAGCAACCATATTCCTTGCTTTCTCTTTCTCTTCTCATGTTCATTGTTTTTTAAAGTTCTTTGGCAAGAAGAATCGATTTCTTCAAACCAGAGCTCATCTTTGGGAAGTGAACATTCTAACATCTCAAGGGAGGTCATTTGAGGTGATCCAAGCACCTGGATCACTTCTGTAAGTGGAGGAACACCATTGTTGCTCTCACTTTGGAGCATTTGCAGTTGGAGGTCCATGGAGTAATTCAGGAGGTTCTGAGCCAAGCCAATCATCCAGGCACACTCCTCAGGTCATAGTGAAGCTAACCAGATGTCTGCAGCTCATCTGTAACTCAAGAATCAACACCCTCCATGCTCACTTGAAGCTGAAATCGAGGGAGGTCCATAGAACGACTCAGAAGGATTCAAGCTCCAATAAGCATTCAGTTAGCATCATTGAGTCTCAGGGAAGCTATTGAGATCATTCATTCAAGCCCAGGTGCTCTCTATCATCCTCACGACCTCCATTTTCAGAGGTAAGTTTCTGAACTTCACCTCTCTAATTTAAGCACTCTTTGTGAAATAGCTCGATTCTATCTTGTTCAGCATCATCAGAGGATTGAAAACCCTCTATCATCATTCATTTATCTTTCAGTATAGTCATTTAATTTGATTTTGAAATTTTAGGGTTCTTCACGATTTCTGGTAAATTAGTTAGATATAGTTAATATTAATCCATGTTAGTTACATATTCAAAATCGTGAGTGAATTTAGAACAAGTTTCATGTTTACATCGTTGCAAATAGTTGAGAAACGAGTAAGTTCAGAAATTCAAAAATGGAGAACTTGAGGTTGAAGACGAAGATGGTGAAGCGCGCCATTTTTGAATTCTCAGGGAAGAGTTTATTTTATTTTGAGTGATAGTTGTTTTATAAACGACTGAACAAACTTGCCCCAGTGGCCACACATACGCCCTTAGTCTCATCATGCCTCAAGTCTGGGGTTCGAATCCCCCTCGCCCCAGACTTTTTGCTTCATTTATTTTTCAATGTTTTGCCACTTGTTTGAAAATATAATAAGTTGGATGTGCATCTTAAACAAACTGCGCGCGTAGCCCAGATGGTGGGTGTTTTGGCCAATGACTTGGAGGGCGTGAGTTCAACCCCTCTAGGTGACAAAACCATTTTTTTATCACTTTTCACACTAAATTTCTTCACAACTTCACACAATCAATTCACCTATCAAATTAAATCATTTTCACTTCATTTTTCATACACCTATTATTTAATATATCTATTTTGTGAATAGTCAAAAAAATCATAAAAATATTATTTATTTCTTGAATTTTAATTAGGTTTAAAATAGTATGTTTTTAAGTGTTTTCTTAAATACTTTAAATATATATTATCACTTTATTTTAACCTAATCACTTTGTAAATAAATTTATGATAAAACCCTAATTATTTAGGTCTTAATTGGGTATAGATTTCATCTTTGCCTTAATTAAGTTGACTTTTGTCAATATTCAAAATTGTTTTCAATCTCTGATTAAACGGATGATTAGGGTTTTCAAACAACAAAACCTCGCATCATTCCAAATCATTTTTCAAAATTGCTTTTACACCAGTACTGTAAAGTACTGGGCCTCTAATAGAGTGTAAGTCCCAAAAACCTTCTCTTCTTAGCTTGTTTTCAAAACTGTATTTTCAAAATCTTCTTTCTGTTTTCAAAACATTCTTCTGGTATTTGAAGGGCATTATTCCCGGTGAAACTCTTCAGATACCTATGTGACCTTTGTCCATCTTCACTTCTTCTGTTTTCAAAAACCATTAACTGTTTATTATATATATATATTCAACTGTTATCAACAAAACAACAAAAAATTACTGTTGAGGCTCTGTACATACTTCTTCAATGGCCTCCACTCCATCCAGGTTAGGCTTTACAAGCTTTCAATTTACAGTCTTTATTTAAATTACTGTCAAATATAAACTGTGCATACATATTAGTTTAGAACTACGTTTGAGTATAAACCCTAGGACAGTTAAACTATATATATATTATAGGAATATGGCCTAGGATTGAGAATGTCTTCCCGGTGAAGGCTCTTTCCTAATTAGAGATCTGTAGTTCAAACCCCCAAGATGAATTATTCCCGGTGAAACATCTTGGCAAAAACCTTAGAATCCAAAAATAATAGGACACATCCACCCAAAGAGGAATTATTCCCGGTGAAACCTCTTACCCATTTGCTTAGAGCCAAAATAAGTTCAAAACTACATAGCTTTCTCTTGTGCTATAACAAGGACCCTCGATTAGCCTCCTCTTGGGCTTTGTACAAGGACCCACAGGCTTCTTAAAAGCATTTCCAGCTTCCTCTTGAGCTTGTATACAAGGACCCATCAGGTTTCTTATAAACATAGGAACAGGTCTTTAGTCACCTTTTAGCCTACCCTGGTGAGTTTCTTCCAATTTAAACCAGACTTTAAACAAGCTAAGTTTGTCTCAATTTTGCATTGAGTACACCTTTTGGAATGAGAGACATGGACAGTCTCTGTCACCTTTATCTTCATCAATCTTCCTTAGCAGAGTCTAGGATCCATGCTTTGGGTCATCCTCAGCATTGAGTCAGCCTTCATCTTGGGCTTTAAACAAGAAGTCTCCATTAGATAATCTTTCTGCCATTCATTTTCAAAACCCCTGGAAAGGGTTAGCCTCCAAAGTCAATTAATAAAAAATGACAAAAAATAAAGTTTCATTTCTCTTAGGAGATAATTTCCCCAAAAGAGTCAAAACCCCTGGAAAGGGTCAGCCTCCAAAAAAAAAACATGATAAAGTCAGTCTTTTAACAGACAAATTCACCAGCTGAGTCAAAATCCCTGGAAAGGGTTAGCTTCCAAAGAAAAACAGTCTTTTAATAAATAAAATCTCCTCAGTAGAGTCAAAACCAACAAAAACAGTTAGCCTCAACCTTGGGCTTCATACAAGGCACCCAAACAATAAAACTCCCCTGTTAAGAGTCAGCCTCAACCTTGGGCATTGTACAAGGCAGATAATAGAGTCTCCCCAGTGAGTCCTTCATCATTCAGTAGCCACAACCTTGGGCTTTGTACAAGGCAGATAAACCATATTTTCATGTGTCAAAGATTCCTAACACCTAGGATCTTTTCCCCATAGAGTCATCCATACTCAGTTTATTTAAGAGTCAGCCACAACCTTGGGCTTTGTACAAGGCAGAAAATAATGTTTTCCTTAGCTAGAGTCAGCCACAACCTTGGGCTTTGTACAAGGCACATAAAATAGAGTCATTCATTCAATTATCCTCAGCAGTTAGCCACAACCTTGGGCTTTGTACAAGGCACATAAATAGAGTCTCCCTAAGTAGAGTCAGCCTCAATTCTGGGCTTTGTACAGAACACAAAAATACCCTGTAATTAATTCCCAGTGGAGTCATCTCCCAGAGTCAATAATAATTAATAAGTCAATCAAAAAGCCTCAAGCTTGGGCCTCATACAAGCCAGCTAAAGTCAAATCTTTTATACAGTAGATAGACATAGCTTATCTCTATAGAGAGATATTTTTACTACTCTACCACATTCAAACAAACAAACATTTCGATTTCAATTTTAATCAAGTCTCCCATTTAGGATTTTGAAAGGCATGAGCTGGCAGTAAAACCCAGACATGTGGTAACTTTCCCTAATTTGGATGAGCATCCTTCTTTCATTTAAGAGGCATTTGACTGGTATACTTGCACATACACAAGTAAGGTCCCCCTCTTGAATGAAATGAATTCAGTTATTCTGTCACTCCTTTAAATGTTTGTGGTAGAATAGTACTAATACCTCTCTGTAAAGATGATTTCATGTCTCTTTACTGTAAACAGAGATTTAATTCCAAGCTTCAACCTTGAGCTTCAAGCAAGGCACCAAAAAACATTAATTTCCCTAGTTAGTTCCCCGAACTACATTAAGCTCTGACTTCCACTAGGGATATGTAGGCATGAGGTTCACAAGGAATCTCAGCGAGCTAATAAAATACCAAAAATAGTCAGTTTGTCTGTCTGTCTGTCTTTCTTTAATCAATTCAATTCCTTCTCCTAATACAAAGGAGAAACTTTCCCAATCATTAGCAATAAACACAATCACAAATGACACAGAGAAGGTTCCTGTAGAGTACTACAGATATGTAGGGTGTTTAAACACTTCCCTATGTATAACCGACCTCCCGGACTCCAGAATTTCTAGTCTAGGTGAAATCCCCACACTTAGCAAACTCCTAGGGTTTAGTTGAGATCTTTTTTTCCCTTTCCTACTCGTAGGACAAATAAGAAAGTTCGTGTGATATCGTAGGAAGAACTGAAATAAAATTCATCCCACCACGGGCGCATTCTCCTTCCAAATTTCGCGTGAAGGGTTTAGCGTGCCGTCCTCCCAAGTGAAACGGGGAGGTAAAAGAAAACGACACCACAGAAAAATGGCGACTCTGCTGGGGATATAAGTGTTCAAAACCTTGGTTTTTCATCCAAACCAATGGTTGACCTGTTGCTGGTCCAGCCCCAATGAGGAATTAGGGATGCCAAATTCCCCCTCAAACAAGAGAGGTCCTGCCTAACCTCTGTGTCATATCATGTGTTTGTTGCATATATATTTGTTTATTTTGTTTATTCTGTATCGGGAAAGGGCTTGATTCCCCCTTGTGGTGAGAAATCCTATACCCGGATTTGAGTGCAACATAAGATAGGATGGAGGATGTCTTCCCGGTGAAGGCCCTCTAATCTTGGTTTCCAAGTCTACTCTTGGGATTTGCCTGGCTGGTTGTGATTAACTGCGCCACTGCATTCCGAGACTGATTTGTACCAGGAGGACCTAGAAACACATTAACCCCACTTAAAGCCTTTTTTTTAGGACGTAGAGCGGTGATTACGGAAGTAATTGTCACGCAGATACTACACTCAGAGAAAACTCTCTTATAGATACCAATCAACGTATCTTTAAGGTTGAGCAAAAACTCTGAGACCTCTAGAACCCGTTCTGCAGGTACAAAAATCCTTAACCTTAGTTTACCATTGGGGCGGGGATTGCGTTTGGACTTCATGACCACTATACCCTTCAACGCCATGTTTGTTTAAAACTCTTGTGTGTGCATTCATGCATTCATGCATCATTCATAAACAACTAAAAACAAAAAGAGTCTTTTTCGAGTCGTTTTTCAAGGAAACTAAATAACGAACGTTTTGAACTTCATAGAAAGAGAGAAACGGAGAAAGGACTTAAGGATCTATATTATGGATTACGGAAGAAAGAGAGCTAGGAAATACACCTTCAAGATTCCCCAGGTCGAGGAACTGGGAAAGCTCGGAAAACTGGTGGTCAACCCCCAGGCTTTCAAGGAGAAGTATGGAAAACTTCTGCCTTTGCTCAATACCAACATTGTGGATGGGATCCTTCCCACATTGGTACAGTTTTACGATCCAACGTATCACTGCTTCACCTTTCCAGATTATCAGCTCATGCCTACGTTGGAGGAGTACTCTCGTCTGATTGGAATACCCGTGTACGCGCAAGATCCGTACTCCGGTTTGGAAAAGAATCCTGATGACATTATCATTGCTGCAACTACTCCTTTGAACGTAGTCGACATCAGAACTCATATGGTGAGTAGAGGAGGAATTCAAGGATTGCCCTCCAAATTCCTGTTTGATCAAGCTCGGTACTTCGTCAGCATCCAAGATATGAGCGCATTTGAGGAAGTCTTGGCTTTGCTTATCTACGGATTGTTTTTGTTCCCTAACATTAACGATTTCGTCGAAATCAATGCAATTAAGATCTTCTTAATTGGAAATCCAGTTCCAACCTTGCTTGCGGATGCTTATCACTCTGTGCATTCAAGAAACCTGCAGCGAGGAGGATTAATCACATGCTGCGTACCATTGTTATACGAATGGTTCGTTTCGCACCTGCCAAAGTCTAGCACTTTCTGGAATATGAGGGATGGCCTTTACTGGTCACAGAAAATCATATCTCTCACTCATACAGACATTGATTGGTGTAGTCCTGACAACGACGAAACCAAGATCATCTTCAGTTGCGGAAGTTTTCCCAACATACCCCTTATTGGAACTAAGGGAGGAATCAGTTACAATCCAGCTTTAGCCCGTCGTCAATACGGCTATCCCATGAAAAATATACCAAGTAACATTCAATTGGAGGGTCTGTTCTTCAAGAACATCGACGATCATGGCAACATGCTGAAGAAGGAAATTGTCCAAGCCTGGCGTCTTGTTCACAGCAAAGGGAGAAGATTGTTAGGAAAACATCTTTGCATCTCCCTGGATCCTTACCTTCAATGGGTACGCGTCAGAGCATTCAAGCTCAGGATGCCATATCAACATCAAGAACCTATTCCTCTAAGGGAACCAATTTACCTTTTCTCCACCGATGTTGAAAAACTGCAAGCGGCATTAAACAAGGTATGCCAAGAAAGGAATGCTTGGAGGAACAAGTATCGAATTGTCAACACGGAAAATGTTGAGATTCAAAACATCCTAAGAAGGAAGGATGAGTTACTTGAAGTGCTCGATCGACAAGTGACACAAACGTCACTTTCTCATCATATCCCTCCTGCTTCCTGGATCATCGATCAGCTCACGTCAGAGAACGCTCAGCTCAAGAAACAGAAGAAGATGTTAGGACGTGAAGTCGGCTCTTCATCAAAGTTTTAGAGTCCTTTCTCTCAGTTTCTCTGTATTTCCATTTTCAAAGTGTGTAAAAACGGCGTTTTCGCTTAATTAATAAAAGATTGATGTTTCATAACGTAATTATGGTGTTTCCTTGAAAAATAATAACTTAATTGCATATCATACATCGCTTTAGTCGTACGCACTGACACGAGAATTGTCGCGGATCTTATAGTCACTTTCCTTTCTCCAGAAAGAGAGGAGGAGAAGGAGGTGAACCAAGACTTTCAAGCTGTCTCATCCATACAACACTCGTTCAAGTCGCAAGAAAAGAATGGAAGACTTTGAGCAAGAGAATGAAGAACTCAGAGAAGAGATTAATACTCTCAAAGGTACTGTTGAAAGACTCAATAGTATGGTAGAAGCCCTGGTAGTTGCGCAGAATCGACCAACGCCAGAAGAACCGCAAAGGACTGTGGTTTCCGAGATTGTTTCAACTCCTATTCCTCAGTATACCATGCCGCCTGATCGACCTTGGGGCATGCCGTATAACTTTACTCCAGAAGGGTACATACCTCCAGCTTCTGAAGCTCCAAAAGTCACCATGGATATGCGTCCACCGGAGGGTTACAAACCTCTGGAAATTGAAGTTCCAAGAGCAACGGCAATGGGTTTCGCACAACAGAATGCTGAGATACCAAGATCTGCTGTCATGGCTTCTCCACAGCCCATTATGCATACTTTTCCCCCGCAAGGCGGACAAGTATATCATCACGCTCCAAGTGAGGATGCTGGCGTGTATGAAAGATTGGACGAGTTCCAGGAACAGTTTCTGCAAATGCAGAAGGAACTCAAGACTCTCCGAGGACAAGATCTATTTGGAAAGAATGCTGCAGACCTCTGTCTGGTTCCAAATGTTAAGATTCCTCATAAATTCAAAGTACCAGAATTCGAGAAGTATAAAGGGAATTCATGCCCGCAAAGTCATCTCGTGATGTACGCTCGAAGAATGTCAACTCAGACTGATAATCAACAATTGCTCATTCATTATTTTCAAGACAGCCTGACTGGTGCTGCACTCAAATGGTACATGAACTTGGACAGTTCAGAGATTCGTACTTTTCGAGACCTTGGAGAGGCCTTCGTCAAACAGTATAAGTACAATCTGGATATGGCTCCCGACAGAGATCAACTCCGGGCCATGACTCAAAAGGATAGAGAAAGCTTCAAGGAATACGCCCAGAGATGGCGTGAAGTTGCTGCTCAAATTTGTCCACCACTTGAAGAGAAAGAAATGACAAAGATCTATCTCAA
Organism: Vicia villosa; assembly: GCF_029867415.1. Lineage (NCBI taxonomy): Eukaryota > Viridiplantae > Streptophyta > Magnoliopsida > Fabales > Fabaceae > Vicia > Vicia villosa. The sequence goes on along the minus strand of NC_081184.1, from coordinate 7,025,476 downwards.
AACTTTGAGTCCATTTTACTACGGACGAATGGTTGCAAGTGCACCAAGTGACTTTACCGAGATGGTAAACATGGGTGTGCGTTTAGAAGAAGCAGTTCGAGAAGGACGCTTGAACAAAGAACCAGAATCTTCTGTTGGTCCAAGGAAGTATGGAAGTTCTTTCCAGAAGAAAAAGGATCAAGATGTCAGCAATGTCTTGCACAAAATCAAGAAGAAATTCCAACCTCAAGTTGCAACAATAACTCCGGTTGTTAACTCAGCGCCAGCTTATCAACCTCAGGTTTCGCAACAACAAACTCAACAAAGGTCGCAGCAACCTCAGCAGCAGGTTCGACCTCCAAATTACAACAATCGGGCTCCAAGGTATCCTGCCTTTGACCCCGTACCAATGCCGTATGCAGAATTGTTTCCAACATTACTGGCAAAAGGACTCATTCAGACAAGGAGTCCTCCAAATCCTACAAACAGTTCCTCACCATGGTATAAGGCTGACCAATCTTGTCCCTATCATCAGGGGGCACCAGGTCACAATATTGAGAACTGTTTCCCTTTCAAGATTGACGTCCAACGATTAGTGAAGAGCGGAATGTTATCCTTCAAAGATACTAATCCAAACGTCCAAGCAAATCCTTTGCCGCAGCATAAAGAAGCTTCAGTAAATCTGATAGACCAACACCCCAGTGTCATTCAAATCTACGACATTCGTCAGATAGGGGAAAATCTTGTCAAGATGCACGCTAGACAAGCTGGGTACGGTCATGTACCACCTCACAACTACTTCACATGTGAAATTTGTCCAAAGAATAATCAAGGATGTGCCGTAGTTCAAGCTGCATTACAAGAACAAATGGACTTAGGATGGATTCAACATATCCGAGTCAGAACTGAGCATGACATCAACATGGTTCAAGGATGTCCAGGAGAATACAAAATCTACAAAGTTGAAGACCTTGAAGGATCGGTAGTCAGGTTCCATAAGACTTTAAATGGACTTGCCTACTTTGGAACAGATTTCCACGCTTACAGTAGATGCAGAATTTGTCGAAGAAATTCACGAGGATGTTTGCGTGTTCGCAACGACATTCAAAAGCTGATGGATGACAATACCATTACTGTTCTTGCCAACAGAGAAGATGACGAAGTCTTTACCGTATCTCCTCAAATTAATCAAGTTGAACCTATGCAAGTTAAGTATGATAGCAGGAAGACCGCAATTGCACCACTAGTCATCTACTTACCAGGTCCTGTACCGTATGAGTCTGACAAGGCTATACCATACAAGTACAACGCTACATTCTTTGAAAATGGTAAGGAAACACCATTACCGTCTGTTGTCAACATTGCTGATGTTAGTCGAGTTACCAGAAGTGGACGAGTCTTCAACAGAACAACAGAAAATGTGGAGAAACCTTCGGAGGAAGTACCACATAGGCAAGACAATCATCCGACCAATGCTGTTCAAGCGAAAGAAAATGATGAGATCTTGAAGTTAATCCAGAGGAGTGAATACAACATTGTAGATCAATTACTACATACTCCGTCTAGGATTTCTGTTCTTTCCCTGCTATTGAGTTCTGAAGCTCATAGGGAAGCTCTACAGAAAGTTTTGGAACAAGCTTTCGTAGAACCAAGTGTTACTATAAGCCAATTCAACAACATCATTGCCAACATCTCCGCCGGAACTAACCAAAGTTTCTGTGACGAAGATCTTCCTGAAGAAGGAGTGGACCACAATCTTCCACTTCACATCTCAGTTGGCTGCATGGGTGATACACTCACAGGAGTCCTAATAGACAATGGATCCTCTCTCAACGTCATGCCTAAATCAACATTATCAAGATTATCTTTCGAAGATTACCCATTGAGAAAAAGTCATGTCATCGTCAAAGCATTTGATGGATCAAGAAAGTTAGTTTTCGGAGAAGTAGACCTTCCCATAACTATTGGACCTCAGACGTTCAAAATCACTTTCCAGGTTATGGACATTCCAGCACAATACAGTTGTTTGCTAGGTCGCCCATGGATTCATGAGGCTGGGGCAATTACTTCAACACTTCATCAGAAGCTGAAGTTCATAAGAAATGACAAATTGGTAACCGTATGTGGAGAACGAGCTCTGATCGTCAGCAACCTGTCATCATTCTCCGACATAGAACCAAAAGAAGTTGTTGGAACTAAATTCCAAGCACTTTCCTTGGACAAAGGAAAGGAGAAAGCTGCGTCTATTTCTTCATACAAAGATGCAATCCAAGTTGTAAAGGATGGCACTACCAGTGGTTGGGGGCACATTAATATTCCTACCAACAACAAGAACAGAACAGGAATTGGATTCTTTCCGACATCATCAAAAGCTATCCCAGGGATTGAGGTAGTTCTCCCTATTCAAGAAACTTTCTGCAGTGGAGGTTTTCTTCAACCTGTTCAACAAACAGTCAATACCATCGGTACAGAAAACACCGATGAAGAGGAATGGTTATCCTATCTTAATAAAGCAGGATACATCTTCCTACCAGAGTCTGATTCACTTTGCTGTTATCCGACTAAGGGATCTGAAAGTAAGACTCAACCAAGCAGTGATGAAGTTACTGACAGCTTCACCACCAGAAGTCATGGTTCATCAGAAGAAGTTCCTCCTATCCCCGAAGAGACTTGGGATACATTAGGAGAACCAAGCGGAAAATTCGACTACATGGTGAAATACTCCGCTCCTGAAAGTTCAAGAATCTCTCTTGAAGATATTGTTCCAACTGGATGGAACATTGATTATGAGTACCTCTCTCAGCCAAAAGAGATGTATAACCCTTGCTATTCATCATCATCGACTGGTGAAATTATCATTGAGGATTATATCCCCAAGTCACCTTCCGAGGCTACGGATCTAGAGTTCACATATCTAGTCAATGCCATCTTGGGAGAAGAGCAAGACCAAAATACAGAAGAGGACGATCTCGAAAGTGTCTCCGACAACGAGTCTCTCCATTCAGAAGATTGGAAGTTTCCTCAAAAGAAAAACCGACATACTCCACTCGGAAATGGGTATGCTCACACCGCTCAGTCTGCTGAAGTAGAAGAAGATCGTCTGAGTGTTGCAAAGACAGTGGTTGGTAAATCAAGACCTACCACAGGCCAGCTTAAGCCTAAGGTTCCAGATTACTTAGTGCACAAAGGGGTTCGCCACTACTGGACAGCTGTTGAAGTTTCAACTGTTGTTCGCACTCCTAAGTAGGAACTTTCACCGTTATTTTGTCCTCTCACCATAGCCCAGGGTGAAGAGATGTTTCATAGGGCTTTGCATTTTACTATTTCTTAGGAAAATGTCCCTCTTTGCTTCGCCCAAAGCAATAGAGTTTTGTTTTATAGGGTCTTTGTTTCAAGAAATGACTGTCCATAAATAAAAATGTCATTCTGTTCCTTCGTTTAGTTTTTCCTTTTCTCTTTTTCGGAAATTGGTAATCCTAAAAAAACACCCTTAAAAAACATCAAATATTCCATTAACTGCATACACCGAGTCTTCCCTCGTTGTCTAAATAAAACTTATCACACATATGGAGATTAATCATAAAATACCCCGTTGAAACGTGCGACCGTATGACTTCTCCAAGCTTTGAGTTTCCTGTATTCGAGGCAGAGGAAGAAGAAGACGAAGAAATATCAAAGGAAATTTCACGATTACTTCAACAAAAGGAAGAGGCCATTCAGCCATACAATGAGCCTCTAGAGATCATTAACCTTGGTTCTGATGGAAACAGAAAGGAGGTTAAGATTGGAGCTTCACTCAGTTCAGAGATCAGAGAGAGTTTGATACAGCTGCTCAAAGAATTCTCAGATGTCTTCGCTTGGTCTTATCAAGATATGCCAGGGTTGGATACCAGTATAGTGGAGCATCACTTACCATTAAAAGCAGAATGCCCTCCGGTCAAGCAAAAATTAAGAAGAACTCATCCGGAGATGGCCATGAAAATCAAAGAGGAAGTTCAAAAGCAGATCAACGCAGGTTTCCTCGTCACTTCAGAATACCCTCAGTGGTTAGCTAACATTGTTCCCGTTCCTAAGAAAGACGGAAAAGTCCGCATGTGCGTCGACTACAGATATTTGAACAAAGCTAGCCCTAAGGATGATTTTCCTTTACCACATATTGATATGTTGGTGGACAGTACAGCAAAATCCAAAGTTTTCTCGTTCATGGACGGATTTTCAGGATACAACCAAATCAAAATGGCACCTGAAGACATGGAAAAAACAGCTTTCATCACCCCCTGGGGCACGTTCTGCTACCGTGTTATGCCTTTTGGACTAAAGAACGCAGGGGCAACTTATCAAAGGGCCATGACTACGCTTTTCCACGACATGATGCATAAAGAAGTGGAAGTCTATGTGGACGACATGATTGCCAAATCAGAAAATGAAGAAGATCACATACAGAATCTGACAAAGTTATTTCAACGCTTACGGAAGTTTCAGCTTCGCCTGAACCCCAACAAGTGCACCTTTGGTGTCTACTCAGGAAAACTCCTTGGTTTCATCGTCAGCAAACGAGGAATTGAAGTAGATCCAGACAAAGTCAAGGCAATTCAAGAAATGCCTTCGCCCAGAACCGAGAAACAAGTTAGAGGATTTCTTGGACGTCTGAATTACATCTCGAGATTCATATATCTCATGACTGCAACTTGCGCTCCTATTTTCAAACTTCTACGGAAAAATCAAAGTTGCGTCTGGACAGACGATTGTCAGAAAGCGTTCGACAGCATTAAGGAATATCTGCTCGAACCACCCATCTTATCTCCTCCAGTGGAAGGAAGACCTTTGATAATGTACTTAACCGTCTTAGAAGACTCCATGGGTTGTGTCCTTGGACAGCAAGACGAGACAAAGAGAAAAGAGCATGCCATCTACTACCTGAGCAAGAAATTCACTGACTGTGAATCCCGCTACTCCATGCTCGAGAAGACGTGTTGTGCTTTGGCCTGGGCTGCCAAGCGTCTCCGCCAGTACATGATTCGACATACTACTTGTTTGATCTCTCATATGGATCCAATCAAGTATATCTTTGAGAAGCCTGCCTTAACCGGGAGAATTGCCCGTTGGCAGATGTTGTTATCAGAATATGACATTGAGTATCACGCACAGAAAGCCGTGAAAGGAAGCATTCTAGCTGAGCACCTGGCTCACCACCCACTCAATGGTCATGAATCAACCAGTTTCGACTTTCCGGACGAGGACGTCATGTACCTCAAGATGAAAGATTACGACGAGCCACTACCAGACGAAGGACCTGAGATAGGATCCCAGTGGGGCTTAATCTTTGACGGAGCTGTCAATGCTTATGGACGAGGAATTGGGGCAATCATTGTTACACCTCAGGGTACCCATATTCCATTTACTGCCAGATTAACTTTCAAATGCACAAACAATGAGGCCGAATATGAAGCTTGCATCATGGGTCTCGAAGAAGCCGTGGATCTAAGAATCAAACACTTGGATGTATACGGAGATTCTGCTTTGGTCATCAATCAAATCAAAGGAGAATGGGAAACACGCCAACCAGGGCTAATTCCTTACAAAGACTACGCGAGAAGATTATTACCATTCTTCGACAGGGTGGATTTTCATCACATTCCTCGTGAAGAAAACAATTTGGCTGATGCATTAGCCACACTCTCTTCCATGATTAGGATAAATCATTGGAATGACATTCCTCGGATCGATGTTATGCGCCTGGATAGGCCCGCTCATGTTTTCACAATAGAAGCAATCATCGACGACAAACCGTGGTATCACGACATCAAGAACTTTCTTCAAAAGCAAGAGTACCCTCTTGGGGCGTCAAAGAAAGATAGAAAGACTGTGAGAAAGTTAGCTTGTAGATTCTTCTTGAATGAAGATGTTCTGTACAAGAGAAACTTCGACATGGTTCTGCTCAGATGCGTTGACAGAAAAGAAGCAGAAATACTCATGAGAGAAATACATGAAGGTTCCTTTGGTACACACACCAATGGACACACCATGACAAGGAAAATACTGAGAGCAGGATATTATTGGGTGACGATGGAGTCAGATTGCTACCAGTACGCAAAGAGGTGTCACAAATGTCAGATCTACGCCGATAGAATTCATGTGCCACCATCTCTTCTCAACATACTCTCTTCCCCTTGGCCTTTCTCCATGTGGGGAATCGACATGATTGGAATGATCGAGCCAAAAGCGTCCAACGGACATCGCTTCATCTTGGTAGCCATAGACTATTTCACCAAATGGGTTGAAGCAGCTTCATATGCAAACGTTACAAGACAAGTTGTCGTCAGGTTTATCAAGAATCACATCATCTGTCGCTATGGCGTTCCTAGCAAGATAATCACTGACAATGGGTCAAATTTGAATAACAAAATGATGAAGGAGCTTTGTGAAGAATTCAAGATCGAACATCACAACTCATCTCCTTACAGACCGAAGATGAATGGAGCTGTAGAAGCAGCTAACAAAAACATCAAGAAAATCATTCAGAAGATGGTCATCACTTACAAAGATTGGCATGAAATGCTCCCGTATGCTCTTCATGGTTACCGTACATCAGTACGTACTTCGACTGGAGCAACTCCTTTCTCTCTTGTATATGGCATGGAGGCAGTCCTACCTATAGAGGTTGAGATTCCATCAATAAGAGTTTTGATGGAGGCAAAATTAACAGAAGCCGAGTGGTGTCAAAGCAGATTCGATGAATTGAACTTAATCGAAGAAAAGCGCATGACAGCTTTATGCCACGGACAGCTATATCAACAAAGAATGAAGAAAGCTTTCGACAAAAAGGTTCGACCTCGCACAATCAAAGAAGGCGACCTTGTACTCCAAAAGATTCAATCTTTTCTCACAGATTCGAGAGGGAAATGGACTCCCAATTATGACGACCCCTACGTGGTCAAGAGAGCTTTCTCAGGAGGAGCCTTAATACTCACGACTATGGATGGAGAAGAATTCACCCGTCCTGTGAACGTCGACGCAGTCAAGAAATACTTCGCCTAAATAATTAAAAGAACAGCTCGCTAAGTTGAAAACTCGCAAAGAGCAACTTAGGCAAAAAAGAGCGTCTCGGTGAATCGAAAACCCGAAAGGGCGATTCAGGCAAAAGTTAGAGACATAAAAAAATAATAAATAATCAATCCCGGTAAACTTAAAACCCGAAAGGGGTAGTTTGCGCAAAAGTTAGGGATATATGGCAAGTAACTGTGTTCAGGACACACTTGATCATTCAAAATCCATAGCGGAGTATTCATCAGCAGTAGGTCATCTTCTACGAAGCACGAATACAGCGCAACTCGGAGTGGAAGGGAAAGATAACGGTCGTCACGTTTCATCGTAGCCCTTTTCCCGAAAATTACCAATTTCCAACTTTGTAAATACTCCATGGAATCAAGCATTTGGCTGATTACCATTCCATATATAATAATTTGAGCCTTGTGCTTTTCCTTTGCAATCTAGTCTTATTCAGTTTCTTGGAATGCATTTTAAATTTAAACAGTCATTTTCTTGAAACAAATGTTTTCATAAAATAAAAAATGAATTTACTTGCAAAAATAAAGGTGAAATTTCTTTCTGAGGTTTACAAACAATAGGAAGAATGCAAACAGTTGCTCCGAGAACGGTTGAGACTCCGGGAACCAATATTTCCCCATGAGGTCGCTTTGCGAACATCTCCCGATGACGGATCTTTACTTCAATTCATATTACTTCGGACAGCGGACAACTGATAACCAGATATTCCCAACAGAGTTCGAACTACAAGAAGAGGACATCTTCTGATCCACAAGAATTTCAGTCGTATCTTAGGATTTTACATCCGCGACGATTCTATTCACATTCACTTTACATTTTATCATTGTCATAATATTCATGCATACATTACATTATAATTGCATAGCCGAATCAGGCTTTGATCCTGTGAATGCCTAAGTCATTGAGGCATGAACTCAAGTTTCCCCTGCAAGTTCCGGAGAAACTTTTTCCTTCGAAACAACAGTTCATACACAAGGATCTCACCAAGCAAGTCAACAGATGGTAGTCTCCCTCAAGGAGATAGTTTGTTCACTTTTGGAATTCCTCAGCCGAGATTCTCCTGCAGAGCAACATTCAACAGTCTTCTTCAGATAAGATAGTCTGCTTCGCATTTTGGAATTCCCTACAGGTTTGGTATTTCCCCAGCAAGGTCGAGAGATGCCACTTTTTCGTCAAAGAAAATAATTCAGAATCTCCCAGCAGATCGACAAATGATTCCCCAGCAGAATCAGTGAATGGTAGTCTTCATCCAGAAGGTAGTTCATGATCCCCAGCGGAGTCAACAAATGGTAGTCTTTCCCCAAGGAAAGACAGTTTGTCTGTTAAATACTCAAGAGATCGACAAATGGCAGTTTCTTCAAACAGTTTGTCTGTTTCAGGGATGTTTAGTTCCCCACAGAGTCGATAAATGGTAGTTTTCCCCTTAGGAAAACAGTTTGTTGATTCCCCAGGCACCAGTCGACGAATGGCAGTTTCCACCCCGAAAACAATTCGTCCGCCTTCAAACAAAGTCATTAGCCCCTGTAATACGGTGAACTGACTTTTTAATAATCGGAATGTCGCGGTAAGCAAGAGTCGCCACCGACTTTTATTTTATCCAAACAGATTCGGAAAGGCAAAAAGAAACAGAAAAAAACCTTTTAAAAGAAATCTAAGTTCGGGGGGTAATTTATGCAAAGGGAAGGTGTAAGGCACCCTTTGCATCCATGGTTTTCCATGGGCTCTTAATTGCTTTGCTTGCTCGTTTGTTTAGAAAATGTAGATGAAAGAGATAGGGACTTTAGCTTGTGAATAAGCGTTGCCCTTTTGAAAAATTATGAGAAAGAATATAATAAAAAGGTTTGAGCATTGCAAGGCAATTAGGGGCAATTACCTTAAACTCAGATGATAGGTCTCTTTTTGCCTTTCAGAATGAAAGGGTCTATCCTTGCCATAAGAGGGCAGGAAGCCTTTCGTTTGGAGGTTGAAGGGTCATCGAAGCATCCTTTGCCATAAGACTGTCCCATGCCATAGGAGGGCAGGTAGTCTAACGCAAGGATCAGAATAAGCCATTTTCGTAGGCAGCCAGAAGATACCTCAGCCTTTTTCCGTAGGCAACATCCGAGGGTCGAGGTCATTTGTGTATCGAAGGCAGCATCATTTAGGGTCGTATGACCTTTAGTATTCGAGGCAGCGTGGCTGAGGTATCTTCGAATTCGAGGGTCGTGGCTTATTCTGCAAAAAACACAAAGGCAACAGGCAACAAGGCAATAGGCAACAAGGCAACAGAGAGGTTACCCCAAAAGTGTGCGTGTGTGCAACAATCATGTGATTCAGTTCAAAATATATTATCTTGTATTTAGTTATTCTAATTGATTCAGAGTTGCACTCCCTAAATTACTAACCACGCGGTATATAATAATATAAAGCAATAAAGGGGGCGGGAAATTGTAACCAGCGGATCCCTCATCAGGGTTTGACACAAGTAATAATAATAAAAGACATGAAATAAAAATGAGGTTTAGGGTTACCAACAACGTAGCTTTGGCAATTGATAAACCTGAGAAGGAGAAAGAAAAGACACAACACAGATAGTGAGTGCATTATCAGATTCGAGGGCAAGGGGATTAACCCTAAAAATAAAGAATGAATAAATATAAAAACAATAGTTAAAAAAGTGAGGGTACTTAGCTCTGATTTGATCTGATATGGTTGATAGGGCGCTTTTAAGATTAACCCTGAAATGAAACAAGGCAGAAAAAGATGAAAGCGGAACAAACCCTAATTCTAAAAATAAACCAAATAGAATTTTAATTAAATTAAACAGAGTACTTAACTTCGTATTTTGGATCAGGCGCGTAGTCGGGATTAATCATATCGCTAACCCTGAAAAGGCACAGAAGAAGAAGATTTTTAGTGTAGGGCAAATTCTCGTAACCCTGATTAGGGCGTAAATAATAAGAGAAAATCGGATTTTATTAATTATCGGCTTTTCAACCTAATTAATTAAATCGATAGAAAATAAATTTTTGATTAAATATGACTTTAATGTATTTTTTTTTAAAACAAATTACTTATAATTTCATGAAATTATATGAATTTATTAAACTATTTAAATAAAACATAAATAAACAAAATAAAAGTTTTTATTATAAGTAGGTAAATGAAAAATATTTTTTTTTTATTATACATAAAAACAAACCTATTTTGAAAGAAAATTATAGAGAAAAAGAAAACAAAAAGAAAAAAAAAAATATGTATATATAAATAAAAACAGTTTATATAATAATAAATAAAAATACTTAAAAGAACTTAGCTTGATTGTATGTGGCAGCGCGCGTAGGAGCATGGTGTGCCTGCATGATCAGGTGCGTTGGATCTAGAATTGATGGAATCCAAGGGTTGAAGGCTGGAGGCGCATGGTATGCCCTAGGGATGATGACGCATAGGAACCTGTAAAGACAATTATTGAAAAAATATGCAAGGGCCAGGGATCGAACCCTGGACCTTTGTGCGAGTAACCAAACACGCTTACCAACCGGCCAGATGCGCTTTCTTGTTTAGTAACTGCTCCCAATAGATGATAAGAGAACACATGCGAATAGGGAAAAACTGGCGCGCGATTTTTGAATAGACCAGTAGCGATATGACACCTAGTCATCTTCCTCACGAAACCTGCATATCATTCCCCAGTTTTTTTGCTACGATTTACCTATGAGGGTTTTCGTGGCCAATCCACCTGCAATCATGGAAACCTCATACGAGTACAAAAAATTCATCGCGATTGTAGAATCAGGTTCGTCCAACCTCACTGAACATGATAAACATCATAGTTTGGGCTAATTTTACTCAAGGAGAAAAACCCCAAATCTAGAGCATTAGCCCTAACAATGGCACAACACTAATCTTGTACCAAAAAATCAATTAAATTATCCAGAAACATCATACAGGTTATCATGATCATGAATATATAAACCAAAAACGATTATGATGCATGTATGATCGAAATCGAAAATAAAAAAAAAGGCAAACCGTAGGGGTTTTGTGAGCGCGTTCACGGATGTTTTGAGACTGAGTAGAGATCGATACACGTTCAGCAATTTTCCAGGAACGCGTCTATGCCTTCAGAATTCTTTGAGTCGATCCCTAAGTACAAAAACGAATTTGAGTTTTTCTCTTCAATTTGGAGGCACTCGGTTAGGGTTCTGGTCCTGCAAAAAACCTCCCCTAGAAGTCTGGAATGATTATGTATATATAGTAGAAGGTTTTAGGTTAGTTATCTTTGAAGAAAATCTAGTCAAATCTTTGATTCCAATCTTGAAATTTGATTGAGAAAAATCTTGATAGAACTTCTAATTTTGGCCAAATCAATGCTTTCTCTTGCCAATCTTCTCTTTGCACGAAATTATATCAAATATATGTTAATTAAGGGATTGATATTGATTGGAAATCATAGTGAATCAAATCTCCTTATATTTTCCATTATTTATTTGATTTAAATCATCCTTTAAATGAAAATAAATCAAATAAAAATCAAATATCCATGATAAATTCGTGGCATTCAGATTTGAGACTCTTGGGTACTTGGGAAACAAGTTTGGACCATAAAAAGTTGGGCCTCATTGCAAAAATATTCAAGTTCTTTCACATTTTTCCCTCCAAAATAGCTCAACTTTGACAAGGCCTATTTCTCTCAATTTTTGAGGTATGGAAGTGTTCTAGGACTTTTTAGAAACCTTAGAGAGTCCTCTAACCAATGTCTTTGGACCCATATCAAAATCATTTTTCATTCTTATTTTATGAGCTTTTGAAAAAAGTGTCTTTTTGTTGACTTTTGAAAAGGACCTATAATGTACGAGGCCATAATTCTTAAACCATTGACCTGTGGGCTCTAATTCTTGGACAATTGGATAGAGGAATGAATTCTCTTCAAAATGAGCTTTGGTGGGAATTTTTCTGATGAAGTATGAATATTTGGTGAATTTTCAAAGTTTGGTTGACTTTTTCAGTTCATGCCCAAAATAGTAACTCTTGACTTTTGACTTCTCTGATCTTTCCTTGCATCATCATGATCAACCCTTGATCAAATGATGATTTTAGGGATATGAGAATGTTGTTGACCAAATATCTTGAGTTTTGACTGTATAATGACTGTTTTGCCCTTGGGAGTCGACTGTTGACCTAATCAGGATTTGAGGGACTAAATTTGCTCTGTTTGACTTGAAACTTTATATGGGGATACTTTGGGATGTTAGTGCCCCTATGGAACCACCTTGAGCCATTGATTCAATGGTTTTCTTCTGAATTATTCAAACCCTAGTTTAGAACTTCTGTGTGGGAGACTGTGTTTTGGAGCTTTGTCTTTTGATTTGGTTTTGTGTATGAAAAATAGCATGGGCAAATTTTGGGGTATGACAGCTGCCCCTGTTCAATTATCTTAAACCTGAAGATGTAGAGTGGTCTGTATGCCAGTCGGTATCTGAAGGTGGAAGATGATTGAACACTAGAATACCAAGAAATTTGCCCTAGCTAAAGTAGGGACTTTTGTCGGAGATGGGCTTAAAGATGCCATCTGGATAGTGTGAAGTGAATTAATTGTAGTGACTCTATTGTCATGATTGTTTCTGTACTGAATACCAGGATTAGACATGTGACTTAATCATTATGACTCCATTGTCGTGACTTCGTTGTGGTGATTCCATCATCGTGACTCAGTTGTCGCGATTCCATCATCGTGACTCGGTTGTCGTGATTCCATCATCGTGACTCAGTGGTCGTGATTCCATCATCGTGACTCAGTGGTCGTGATTCCTTTATCGTGACTTAGTTGTCGTGATTCCTTTATCGTGACTCAGTTGTCGTGATTCCTTTATCGTGACTCAGTTGTCGTGATTCCTTTATCGTGACTCAGTTGTCGTGATTCCTTTATCGTGACTCAGTTGTCGTGATTCCTTTATCGTGACTCAGTTGTCGTGATTCCTTTATCGTGACTCAGTTGTCGTGATTTCTTTATCGTGACTCAGTTGTCGTGATTCCTTTATTGTGACTCAGTTGTCGTGATTCCTTTATCGTGACTCAGTTGTCATGATTCCTTTATCGTGACTCAGTTGTCGTGATTCCTTTATCGTGACTCAGTTGTCGTGATTCCTTTATCGTGACTCAGTTGTCGTGGTCTTTTCTGATTTGCGTGTTGTGATTAAGTCTGTTTCTTTCTTTGATTGTGTCAGCACCATTCGTGGTGGCCAAATTAGGTCTTGGAGAGATGATCGTGTCAGTACCATTCATAGTAACTAAATTAGATCGTAGATATTGTTTATTTGCTTGTACTTATGTCCTGAGAAAAGTAGCGTTAGTCTTTATGCAATGTTATGATGCATGTGTTATGAGTTTCTCAAAATAAATGAGAAACTTGTATATGAGACAATGTATGCAATGTATGAACATGTTTATGATATATGATGTCAGAATGTGGTTTGTCTTTGATTGAAAAAAATAAATCTCTGCATCATTGTGATTTTGATATATGATCTTTTTTTGAAGATGCTCAGCTGGGGATTTATGATTTCTGCTTGGGGACAATCAGTAACTTGATGCACCCCGATTGGGAAAAAAATATTAGTAAACCATGTTGGAGAAGAGCGAAGTGTTGAAGAAACCAGTTGTGTTGAAGATGTAAACTCTATTGGGGAGCCATATCTTTGTCGGGACGAGAGCATTTGAAGATATCTTCTTAATGATTGCTCTGTGGGGATATGATCTTGTGCACCCGACTCTGTGGGGGAGACATGGGTGTCTTGAAAGTTGCCCCCAGTATTATAGCTGCCATTCATGGATTTGTATTGGGACACACCGTTGAATATTGATCAAGATGTCGGACTGGACTTGCATAGATTTGCCCTAGTTAGCAGGAACTTTAGAAAGATTCGCCTCGCGAGGACTTTGTGAGATGTACACTATGGGCGATATGCCCCCAGTAATCGTAGGCTCAAGACGGTGTCCCATGTTGATTGGGGACTAGCTTTAGATATACTTGGATGTATGCTCCTGATTGTTCGAGCATCCATGAGAGATTCTCGGAATCTTGACTTGATTGCCCCAGATTGATCGGGAAATAGTTGGAAGTCCACTTGGGATGAATGCCTTTGACTTTTGGCATTTTGAGAGATTCTTCGAATCTTGACTTGATTGCCCCAGATTGATTGGGAAAAACATGTCATGCCCCTTGTATACGTAAGAGCCATGGCTTCCTGGAGTGATTTTGTTTGTCGGGATAACTTTCAGTCATTAGCCATACCCTGCGCAAATTTATTCTGATGCTAACATTTGAAATTACGTAGCAGAATATGTTTAATAATGAATTCATGAGATGCAATGCATACGTTTGTCTTGAGTTTTTAAAAAAACATTAAAACAAGAGATGTAAAAGCGTGATATTTGTAAAACATGCTATTTTTTGTAGAAGCGAAATATCCACTCAGCATTTTAGTAAACCTTAAGGAGTCGGGATACCTTTTTGGTGACAGTATGCTTTCGAACTAACCATGCTTCAGTTAGGACTTTTAAGGGTTGTAACGTGGTTTGGTTCACGGTTTTAAGAAACAAAAGATAAAGGTTCAAAGTTTATTTATACCCATCCCCTTCTTCGTGATGTTCTTCATTCCTAAGCTCAGTTGGTTCGACTTATGCATTCAGGCTCCAAGATACTTTTGGATTTGCGCCTTTGATAATGTTGATGGTTCGCAAACAAAGAGAACTTTTGAGATGGCAGTCACTTCTTCCTTTTGGTAGTCACAACATTGTGTTGTTTAGGAATTTATTAACTTCTCTTCTTTCATTTTTTGATATCCCTAACTTTTGCCTGAACTGTCTCTTTTGAACTTACAGTCAGCAGGACGCCTTGATTTTTGCCTAAGTCTTCTTTTTGATTTTTGACTTAGCAGGCTTTTCTTTGTATATATGTTTTTTCACTTTTTTTTCTTTTTTGAAAGATATTGACTGCCTCGCTTGACGATTGATGAACCATCATTGGCTTTTGACATCTCCAACATTTCTTTGATATGTACGGATGATCGCTTGTGATTGAACCCTTTGTTGAAAGGCGTAATGAACGATTTTCTTGAAATAGAATGCACAGCCAAATTAAACTGAGAACTACCCTGCCCCAGGTTATGATCAAGGGTTTTAAATTGTGCAAGAAAGAAAACTTCTACTCCTTAGGCTCAAAAAGGGTTGGCGAGGGATTAACATCCTTATATCTCCACTGTTTAGGAATTGAAATAATGCCTGTACATCGTCAGCATAGTCCGCTCAAAAGCATATTGTATGAGGCTGCGGTATCGTTTTCGTCATCCTCCCTCAAAAGGCTTACAGCTTAGCAGGAGTTGAATATCACAAAATATATGCAGAGTAAAGACGCAATTTAAAATGAGTAATAGCGAAATAATTTATTCAAGACAAACATATGCAATGCACTAATGATGATTATTAAAACAAATAATGTCTATCATAATTCGAATGTTTAAACAAACAGAGTAGAAATCAGCAAATGAAAAAGTAAAATTAATGATCTGAAAGTTCATCCTTCTAGCCATCCACAGCATTAGCAGTTACATTAGGAATCTCAGGAGGATCAAACTCAACTTCCCCAGCATCGATCATATCTTGGATTTTGTTCCTCAATGTCCAGCAGCTATTCGTATCATGACCAGGACTATCAGAGTGGTATGCACACCTCATATTAGGATTATAGCTTCGAGCAGAAGTACTAGGATTCTTAGGGGGATCCTTTAGAGTGATTAACTTTAACTTCAGCAGGTGCTGTAGTGCTTGAGCTAGTGACATATTGATCTTTGTGAATTGACGTCTGGGTGTAACTTGTTTGTCTTGACGACCTTGTTGAGGCGCCGGTGTGGAGCTCAGAACTGCCCCAATAGATTGATCATGGTTTATCCTTTTCTGCCCATACACAGCATTGGAATCTGCCCTCCCATTGAAATGCTTCTTTGTAGTACCTGAGGATGTCGCTATTTGAATCTTACCACTTCGAATACCACTCTCGACACGTTCCCCAGTCAGTATGAGGTCAGTAAAGCCAGATGAGGAGCTACCCAGTAAGTGACTATAGAACGGCCCAGTTAGCGTGCCCATGAATATGTCCACCAACTCTCTATCATTCAAAGAAGGTCGGACTCTTCCAGCTAGATCTCTCCACTTTTGTGCATACTCTTTGAAACTTTCTTTAGGTCCCATAGACATGCTTTGTAGTTGCATGCGAGTTGGTGCGAGATCGGAATTATATTGGTATTGCTTATAGAAGGCAACAACTAAATCTTCCCAGGTATGGATGTTGGTACTTTCCAGTTGATAGTACCATTCGAGTTGAGTTCCAGATAAGCTTTCCTGAAAGAAATGGATCCAGAGCCTCTTATCAGCAGTGTGAGGTTGAATCTTCCTTACGTAAGACCTCAAGTGTAGTTTAGGACAAGAGACTCCATCATACTTAGCAAAGGCGGGAGTTTTGAATTTTGGAGGAATAACGACCCCAGGCACAAGTCCAAGCTCTTCAAAATCCAGCCCAGGTACCTTCTGAATTTCCACACTTCTCAGACGCTCTTCTAACATCTTGTATTTGTCATCGGGATGTTCGCCCTCATGGTAATAGTCCTCTTCTTCTTCAGAGAGTTCGGCAGAGTCGTGGTTACTTTTTGCATCGGTTTTGATACTAGCATCATCATCTTGCTCATCCTCATCACTGTCTTCAGATGTTTCAGCATCCCTGAGTTGCAAGATTGGTCTAAGCTTTTTCCTTCGAGTCTTCTTACCCTCTTTGGGAGCTTCAGCTTCTTCAACCTTTTTGAGAGGGCCTTTGAACCTTCTTCCCATATTGAGAACACCTTTAGGTTTCTTGGTTTTCTTTTCCTTCTTAGTCAGAAGGGATTTCAGCTCATCTTGCCCCTTGGACAAATTCAAAATCAAGGCTTGGAACTCAGTGTTTTGAGCTTGGAGATCCTTAACCGATTGTTCGAGATTCATGATGCTGAAATAAACAGCGAGGAAGGATGAGAGACCTATTGTAAGAAATATGTTATGCGATGTTATGAGTGTAAATGCAATGCTTTCGAGGATCTATAGGAAATTTAGTTTGCAACGTTTAGACATTGAATCGAACACAGCTATGCCTAGAGAATTCTGGCTTTCGTCTTTGGACGTCCTTCTTTGAGAATCAAGCTCACCATATCGAGTGGGTCATCGCCTCTGATTCGGGATACTTCTGAATTTGAAGGTACATGGCTGGAGGAAAATAAATCCTCTTGCCCCTTGATAGGTATCGAGTCTCTGAATTGAAAGGCACGTGGCCAGAGGAAAATAAATCCTCTTGCCCCTAGATAGGAATTCAGTCCTTGATAAGAGCACCTGAAATTGTGCGCCCTAAATTCCTAAGATCCTTGAAAGGGTTAGTTAAATCATGTTATGCTTATGATGTCATGATGTCATGATGTTATGCGAATGCAGTTCATTAGGCATAATGTGGGGTAGTAAGGACAAACAAGTCCTTTTAACAAAACCTGCAAGGAAACGACGGTTAGTGACAAACACAATCAAGTCACACAAGTCACACAATTTTTGGCTTAAGGCTTGAATGGAGTCTGATCAGGTGTCCTTCCCAAGGGTATTTCTATGGATAAGGAAATTTCAGCAGCGGGTTCTACAAGTTATCCAGAATTGTAAGCCCTTCTAAAGCACCCTCGGACATGATGCATTTGCACCATGCAATGATACTTTGAGAAAGAACCTATCT
Source organism: Vicia villosa (assembly GCF_029867415.1). NCBI lineage: Eukaryota > Viridiplantae > Streptophyta > Magnoliopsida > Fabales > Fabaceae > Vicia > Vicia villosa. The sequence continues at coordinate 7,007,652 of NC_081184.1, read as the reverse complement.
GAATTGTAGCATCGGGCAGCGACTAGTCCTTAACATTTGTCAAGGGTAGTCCCCCCACTACGTTCCTAAAGGCCAGGATGGGTTAAGGGTAACTAAAGGTCCTTGAGCTCCGGCGCACCCACAGACACATACATAGACCTCCCTCATTTGAGAAAGGTGTGCATATGCTATGGAGTCCTAACTCAAGCGTGAACTTCATATTGACTCATCTCCCACATATGTGAAAGAGGCCTCCATGACTATGCCACTCCTAAACTTAGGTGTTCTTGAATCCGGGAATAGGATTCGTCCTTCAATTTTCCCAAAACGCCCCTGAAAAATAAAACAAACAAAGCAAACAATAGAAAACATTTAAGTGAATCCTAAACTTTTAAGGTAACCCCTCTTTTAATCGAAAAGTCCCCAGCAGAGTCGCCAGTTCTGTAATACGGTGAACTGACTTTTTAATAATCGGAATGTCGCGGTAAGCAAGAGTCGCCACCGACTTTTATTTTATCCAAACAGATTCGGAAAGGCAAAAAGAAACAGAAAAAAACCTTTTAAAAGAAATCTAAGTTCGGGGGGTAATTTATGCAAAGGGAAGGTGTAAGGCACCCTTTGCATCCATGGTTTTCCATGGGCTCTTAATTGCTTTGCTTGCTCGTTTGTTTAGAAAATGTAGATGAAAGAGATAGGGACTTTAGCTTGTGAATAAGCGTTGCCCTTTTGAAAAATTATGAGAAAGAATATAATAAAAAGGTTTGAGCATTGCAAGGCAATTAGGGGCAATTACCTTAAACTCAGATGATAGGTCTCTTTTTGCCTTTCAGAATGAAAGGGTCTATCCTTGCCATAAGAGGGCAGGAAGCCTTTCGTTTGGAGGTTGAAGGGTCATCGAAGCATCCTTTGCCATAAGACTGTCCCATGCCATAGGAGGGCAGGTAGTCTAACGCAAGGATCAGAATAAGCCATTTTCGTAGGCAGCCAGAAGATACCTCAGCCTTTTTCCGTAGGCAACATCCGAGGGTCGAGGTCATTTGTGTATCGAAGGCAGCATCATTTAGGGTCGTATGACCTTTAGTATTCGAGGCAGCGTGGCTGAGGTATCTTCGAATTCGAGGGTCGTGGCTTATTCTGCAAAAAACACAAAGGCAACAGGCAACAAGGCAATAGGCAACAAGGCAACAGAGAGGTTACCCCAAAAGTGTGCGTGTGTGCAACAATCATGTGATTCAGTTCAAAATATATTATCTTGTATTTAGTTATTCTAATTGATTCAGAGTTGCACTCCCTAAATTACTAACCACGCGGTATATAATAATATAAAGCAATAAAGGGGGCGGGAAATTGTAACCAGCGGATCCCTCATCAGGGTTTGACACAAGTAATAATAATAAAAGACATGAAATAAAAATGAGGTTTAGGGTTACCAACAACGTAGCTTTGGCAATTGATAAACCTGAGAAGGAGAAAGAAAAGACACAACACAGATAGTGAGTGCATTATCAGATTCGAGGGCAAGGGGATTAACCCTAAAAATAAAGAATGAATAAATATAAAAACAATAGTTAAAAAAGTGAGGGTACTTAGCTCTGATTTGATCTGATATGGTTGATAGGGCGCTTTTAAGATTAACCCTGAAATGAAACAAGGCAGAAAAAGATGAAAGCGGAACAAACCCTAATTCTAAAAATAAACCAAATAGAATTTTAATTAAATTAAACAGAGTACTTAACTTCGTATTTTGGATCAGGCGCGTAGTCGGGATTAATCATATCGCTAACCCTGAAAAGGCACAGAAGAAGAAGATTTTTAGTGTAGGGCAAATTCTCGTAACCCTGATTAGGGCGTAAATAATAAGAGAAAATCGGATTTTATTAATTATCGGCTTTTCAACCTAATTAATTAAATCGATAGAAAATAAATTTTTGATTAAATATGACTTTAATGTATTTTTTTTTAAAACAAATTACTTATAATTTCATGAAATTATATGAATTTATTAAACTATTTAAATAAAACATAAATAAACAAAATAAAAGTTTTTATTATAAGTAGGTAAATGAAAAATATTTTTTTTTATTATACATAAAAACAAACCTATTTTGAAAGAAAATTATAGAGAAAAAGAAAACAAAAAGAAAAAAAAAATATGTATATATAAATAAAAACAGTTTATATAATAATAAATAAAAATACTTAAAAGAACTTAGCTTGATTGTATGTGGCAGCGCGCGTAGGAGCATGGTGTGCCTGCATGATCAGGTGCGTTGGATCTAGAATTGATGGAATCCAAGGGTTGAAGGCTGGAGGCGCATGGTATGCCCTAGGGATGATGACGCATAGGAACCTGTAAAGACAATTATTGAAAAAATATGCAAGGGCCAGGGATCGAACCCTGGACCTTTGTGCGAGTAACCAAACACGCTTACCAACCGGCCAGATGCGCTTTCTTGTTTAGTAACTGCTCCCAATAGATGATAAGAGAACACATGCGAATAGGGAAAAACTGGCGCGCGATTTTTGAATAGACCAGTAGCGATATGACACCTAGTCATCTTCCTCACGAAACCTGCATATCATTCCCCAGTTTTTTTGCTACGATTTACCTATGAGGGTTTTCGTGGCCAATCCACCTGCAATCATGGAAACCTCATACGAGTACAAAAAATTCATCGCGATTGTAGAATCAGGTTCGTCCAACCTCACTGAACATGATAAACATCATAGTTTGGGCTAATTTTACTCAAGGAGAAAAACCCCAAATCTAGAGCATTAGCCCTAACAATGGCACAACACTAATCTTGTACCAAAAACTCAATTAAATTATCCAGAAACATCATACAGGTTATCATGATCATGAATATATAAACCAAAAACGATTATGATGCATGTATGATCGAAATCGAAAATAAAAAAAAAAGGCAAACCGTAGGGGTTTTGTGAGCGCGTTCACGGATGTTTTGAGACTGAGTAGAGATCGATACACGTTCAGCAATTTTCCAGGAACGCGTCTATGCCTTCAGAATTCTTTGAGTCGATCCCTAAGTACAAAAACGAATTTGAGTTTTTCTCTTCAATTTGGAGGCACTCGGTTAGGGTTCTGGTCCTGCAAAAAACCTCCCCTAGAAGTCTGGAATGATTATGTATATATAGTAGAAGGTTTTAGGTTAGTTATCTTTGAAGAAAATCTAGTCAAATCTTTGATTCCAATCTTGAAATTTGATTGAGAAAAATCTTGATAGAACTTCTAATTTTGGCCAAATCAATGCTTTCTCTTGCCAATCTTCTCTTTGCACGAAATTATATCAAATATATGTTAATTAAGGGATTGATATTGATTGGAAATCATAGTGAATCAAATCTCCTTATATTTTCCATTATTTATTTGATTTAAATCATCCTTTAAATGAAAATAAATCAAATAAAAATCAAATATCCATGATAAATTCGTGGCATTCAGATTTGAGACTCTTGGGTACTTGGGAAACAAGTTTGGACCATAAAAAGTTGGGCCTCATTGCAAAAATATTCAAGTTCTTTCACATTTTTCCCTCCAAAATAGCTCAACTTTGACAAGGCCTATTTCTCTCAATTTTTGAGGTATGGAAGTGTTCTAGGACTTTTTAGAAACCTTAGAGAGTCCTCTAACCAATGTCTTTGGACCCATATCAAAATCATTTTTCATTCTTATTTTATGAGCTTTTGAAAAAAGTGTCTTTTTGTTGACTTTTGAAAAGGACCTATAATGTACGAGGCCATAATTCTTAAACCATTGACCTGTGGGCTCTAATTCTTGGACAATTGGATAGAGGAATGAATTCTCTTCAAAATGAGCTTTGGTGGGAATTTTTCTGATGAAGTATGAATATTTGGTGAATTTTCAAAGTTTGGTTGACTTTTTCAGTTCATGCCCAAAATAGTAACTCTTGACTTTTGACTTCTCTGATCTTTCCTTGCATCATCATGATCAACCCTTGATCAAATGATGATTTTAGGGATATGAGAATGTTGTTGACCAAATATCTTGAGTTTTGACTGTATAATGACTGTTTTGCCCTTGGGAGTCGACTGTTGACCTAATCAGGATTTGAGGGACTAAATTTGCTCTGTTTGACTTGAAACTTTATATGGGGATACTTTGGGATGTTAGTGCCCCTATGGAACCACCTTGAGCCATTGATTCAATGGTTTTCTTCTGAATTATTCAAACCCTAGTTTAGAACTTCTGTGTGGGAGACTGTGTTTTGGAGCTTTGTCTTTTGATTTGGTTTTGTGTATGAAAAATAGCATGGGCAAATTTTGGGGTATGACAGCCCCTCAAAAGAGCATGGGCCCATATGACAATCTTTCAAAGATGCCAGGTCAAAAGGGAAGATGGTGAAGTTTCTTTATTACCATCAAATGGTATCTTACCTCCAAGTGCTGGTAAGAAGTTTGATGAGGAAACAAATCTTTGAAGTTTCTTTATTACCATCAAATGGTATCTTACCTCCAAGTGCTGGTAAGAAGTTTGATGAGGAAACAAATCTTTGAAGTTTCTTTATTACCATCAAATGGTATCTTACCTCCAAGTGCTGGTAAGAAGTTTGATGAGGAAACAAATCTTTGAAGTTTCTTTATTACCATCAAATGGTATCTCATCTCCAAGTGCTGATGAGAAGTTTGATGAGGAAACAAACCTTTGAAGTTTCTTTATTACCATCAAATGGTATCTTACCTCCAAGTGCTGGTAAGAAGTTTGATGAGGAAACAAATCTTTGAAGTTTCTTTATTACCATCAAATGGTATCTCATCTCCAAGTGCTGGTGAGAAGTTTGATGAGGAAACAAACCTTTGAAGTTTCTTTATTACCATCAAATGGTATCTCATCTCCAAGTGCTGATGAGAAGTTTGATGAGGAAACAAACCTTTGAAGTTTCTTTATTTACCGTCAAATGGTGTCTTACCTCCAAGTGCTGGTAAGAAGTTTGATGAGGAAACAACCCTTGAAGTTTCTTTATTTACCGTCAAATGGTATCTTACCTCCAAGTGCTGGTAAGAAGTTTGATGAGGAAACAACCCTTGAAGTTTCTTTATTTACCGTCAAATGGCATCTTACCCCCCAAGCGTTGGTAAGAAGTTTGATGAGGAAACAGACCTTTGGAGATTTTCTCTTTATCTGAGATATTGTCCAAACGCAACTGAGACCAGTTTCGAGATTTGGACATCCGGAACGAGAGGAGGTTGTTTACCTTTTTCTAAGTATCAGCACCTAGTTAAAGAAGATGGATTGCGCATCCTACATTGCCATCCATTCACCAGAATCCACATCAAGTATTTCTACAGGAATTTGTCTCCTTATCCCCCGCCAAGTGCGACAACGGGATCAAATCATGCAAAGATTTTATCATCTCAGGAGCGCCCAAAATTCGGGCATTCTTCGATATTTAAGTCTCTTTTACGCAGGAGAGATCGAGATCTCAATCTCTCTCCCTCCAGATAAAAGAAACTTAAATAGGGGCATCTGTCATACCCTAATTTTTGACCCCCCTGAGATGACATATCTTCAGGATTTTTCATCAAGTCAAAGCAAGTACCCAGAGCAGCCTGACATTCAATCGAGGGTGTTCAAAGACAAGAAAATTCAGGCAAAGGATCAATCAATAGAGGGATTAGTCTCTAATACAATCATAAGACTCAAAATCTTCATTATTACACCTATGATTGATTTAGACACCCAGTCATCTAAGTACAGGATTACTCAGATCAACAGACTAGGGTTTGGAGCCTATCAAGGACTAAAATTAGGGATCACTCTTGGGAAACCCTAAAAAACCTCAGGGGACCATTCAAAGACATCAAACATCTTCAAATAACTCATATGACAAGATCCACTGGACATTACACCTAAATTTAAAGTCTACAGTCATTATTTTCACATGGTCGACAAATTAGGGTTTTGACCTAATTCACCAAGATAGTTGACTTTCAATCAGGGCATGGATCCAAAACTCAAGACATGATTCAAGAATCTCTACTACCTCAATATAATCCATTTACATCAATCCTTTGAGGAAAAGATCTTGTTTCTACACAAAAACCCAAAAAATTCACTTTGTCAGGGAAAAGTCAACTGTGAAGGATCATCATTGACTTTTAAGGTTTTTGGTCAAAAACTGACTTTCAAAGATCAATATCATCAATATATGGATACTAAAGTCATTTGACCAAAGAAATTCAAAGAAATTCATCAAGGAGCAAAAAGTCGGGAATTAGGGTTTTTGAGGGCATAGTGAGAACTCAAAATTTCACCTACACAACTCAAAAAACTTCCAACATGAAAGTTGTAGATCTTGCAAAATAAAACAACATCTTACAAAGGAACTTTTTTCAAAAGATCAACCATTTATGAAGTTTTGGAAATTTTGAAGTTTAGGTCATAAACACTTAGAAATTTTTCTAAGTGTTTTAACCTAGTTTTCATCCAACTTTGGGCTCATTTTTCACAAATTTCCCAAATGATTCTGAAGAAGACATAAACTAATGATTTAAAGTAGATGTTTAGGGCTTTCCAAATTGTGTTCAACCTTCTCCAAATTCAATTTGAGCTAAGAGTTATGCTTGTTCAAAGTTGGCCTCATGAAGTAAAATTATAGGTCATGGACACTTTTGGACTTTGCAAATTTTGTGCAAATAACCTCTCTTATGGATGCTACACGACCCATAACACATCTGAAACCATGCCATGCATTCATTTTCACCATGCCATAAGAATTGAAGAAGATTCTAAAAACAAGAACATGTGATTATGTAATGATTACATTTGTGAATTTATGGCAAATTGATGAATCACCCAAGGAATCTTCTCACCAACCAATTAGAGCTCATTTCTGGCTCAGAATTGTCCCCTAAGATTAAACAAAATCGAGGGCTAGGGGATTGATCAAATGGAATCAAAATTCTCATCATTGCATAAGAGATACTTGCAAACTTCCTTCATGGCTAAGAAAGCAAATCAACTTCACTAAGGAAGCTCACACTCTCACTCAGTACTGAACAAATTGCCTATAAATAGAGGCCTCATTCTCATTCAAAAAACACACCAAAGCAACCATATTCCTTGCTTTCTCTTTCTCTTCTCATGTTCATTGTTTTTCAAAGTTCTTTGGCAAGAAGAATCGATTTCTTCAAACCAGAGCTCATCTTTGGGAAGTGAACATTCTAACATCTCAAGGGAGGTCATTTGAGGTGATCCAAGCACCTGGATCACTTCTGTAAGTGGAGGAACACCATTGTTGCTCTCACTTTGAAGCATTTGCAGTTGGAGGTCCATGGAGTAATTCAGGAGGTTCTGAGCCAAGCCAATCATCCAGGCACACTCCTCAGGTCATAGTGAAGCTAACCAGATGTCTGCAGCTCATCTGTAACTCAAGAATCAACACCCTCCATGCTCACTTGAAGCTGAAATCGAGGGAGGTCCATAGAACGACTCAGAAGGATTCAAGCTCCAATAAGCATTCAGTTAGCATCATTGAGTCTCAGGGAAGCTATTGAGATCATTCATTCAAGCCCAGGTGCTCTCTATCATCCTCACGACCTCCATTTTCAGAGGTAAGTTTCTGAACTTCACCTCTCTAATTTAAGCACTCTTTGTGAAATAGCTCGATTCTATCTTGTTCAGCATCATCAGAGGATTGAAAACCCTCTATCATCATTCATTTATCTTTCAGTATAGTCATTTAATTTGATTTTGAAATTTTAGGGTGTAACACGGTGAACTGACTTTTTATTAATCGAAATGTCGCGGTAAGCAAGAGTCGCCACTGACTTTTATTTTATCCAAACAATATTCGGAAAGGCAAAAAGAAACAGAAAAAAACCTTTTAAAGAAAATCTGAGTTCGGGGGGTAATTTATGCAAAGGGAAGGTGTAAGGCACCCTTTGCATCCATGGTTTTCCATGGGCTCTTAATTGCTTTGCTTGCTCGATTGTTTAGAGAATGTAGATGAAAGAGATAGGGACTTTAGCTTGTGAATAAGCGTTGCCCTTTTGAAAAATTATGAGAAAGAATATAATAAAAAGGTTTAAGCATTGCAAGGCAATTAGGGGCAATTACCTTAAACTCAGATGATAGGTCTCTTTTTAGCCTTTCAGAATGAAAGGGTCTATCATTGCCATAAGAGGGCAGGAAGCCTTTCGTTTGGAGGTTGAAGGGTCGTCGAAGCATCCTTTGCCATAAGACTGTCCCATGCCATAGAAGGGCAGGTAGTCTAAGGCAAGGATCAGAATAAGCCATTTCGTAGGCAGCCAGAAGATACCTCAGCCTTTTTCCGTAGGCAACTTCCGAGGGTCGAGGTCATTTGTGTATCGAAGGCAGCATCATTCAGGGTCGTGACCTTTTTATCGAGGCAACATGGCTGAGGTATCTTCGAATTCGAGGGACGTGGCTTATTCTGCAAAAACACGAAGGCAACAGGCAACAAGGCAACAGGCAACAGAGAGGGTTACCCAAAAAGCGTGCGTGTGTGCACCAATCACGTGATTCAATTCAGATATTTATCTTTTAATTAGTTATTCTAATTCAATTAACGAGTTGCACTCCCTAAATTACTAACCACGCAGTTATAAAGCAATAAAGGGAAGGGGAAAATGAAACCAGCGGAGGAGAGGGGATTTGTAACCAGCGGATACAAAATAATAGGTCTGAACAAGTAATAATTAAATAGGGTCGAGGTTTTAGGGTTACCGACTATTCGAGCTTTGGCAATTGGCGAACCCTGAAAGAAAGAAACATGGCAAATAACAAAAAAAAGGGTGAGTGCATTGTCGGTTCGAAGGCAAACTTCATTAACCACAAAGAAAATAGAATAATAAATTAAAAGTAGAAATAGAGATAAGGTACTTAGCTTGGCATTTGCCTGACAGGGTTGAGGGCAAGGTTTGCCAGAAGCATCGACTCTGACCATTAGGAATGAGCAAAGAAACAAATAAGGCATGAGTGTATTATCAGATTCGAGGACGAACACAGTTAACCCTAAAAATAAGGATATAATGTATCTAGAATAAAATAAACAAAAATACTTAGCTTGATTTGATCTGATATGGTTAGCGGGAAGCCTCGGGGTAACCTTGGACACGTTAGATTATTCCACGCATGCATAAGCTATGAATGTTGCAAAACAGTACAAGGGGCAGTACCTCGTAATAAACAAGAAAGTGGTAGTACGGGTATAAAAATGATGAATAAAAAATAATAATAATAAAACATAAGCGATTATTGATTAAAAGAATCATGTTAAATTCTAAAAAATAACTAAATAAAATGTTTTTTTATGTTTTTAACATTATGAATCAATGAACTTTTTTTTTGTGTTCTTATTTTTTTTAACAAACCAAATAAAATAGCCTAATTAATTAAACCTAACTAATTTAATTATTCTAGAAATATACATATTTTCTTTTGGATTAACATGACTAAACTTTCTATGTAAAACCACCAAATCACATTTTCACGTGACATGTTACCAGTAAAAAAGAAATACCTATTTTTTAATATAAGGTTATATAACCATGTTAACACAAACGATCGGTATGTATATGCATGAAATATTCAAATGTTATTAACGTCATTCAGAGAACCAAATATTATTAAGCATGGACCGGCCACTCTCACGCTTGACTGATTCAAACCTTCCAAAAGGAACCAGTATAATATTGACAGGTAGCATCTTATATTGATAAGTAAGAAAAAACAATAAACAAACAGACGTACACATCAGATCTGGTTCTTATCCTCCTTGCTCTCAAAATCAATTTTCTCTTCTCCAAATCACGGTCGATAGAGTACCCACGGATGCGTGTGGTTTTCCGATTCTCCCTGAAATTGAAAAGCAATGGTGGCAGAACCGTAACTCGGGCGGATGTGCAGGGTGTGACCGGAGCAGTCTCGGTTGAAGGCGTCTCACGGTGGTGGCTGCGTTGCGGATCCGGCGAAGAGGTGGTTGATGGAGAGCTTGCGGAGGGAGCGAGGCTGTTGCAATCTGAAACGGCGATGGGGAGGTCTTCTCTCTTTTACCTGTAGTCAAAATTAAAACAGCAATAAGTGTGAAAGAAATAGTAATTACAAGAATCATAAAGCTTTGAGTTTTGATTCAAAGATTTGTTGATGGCGTTGTGCGACTGAGACGCGGAGGCGTTTTCCGGTGCAGTTCCGGCGCATGGTGATGGCGAGTGGGCCGTCGGAGTTCTCGCGGCATCGATCTACGTGGCCAATCGGATGAAGGTCATGGCGTCGGGTTTTCGGTAACGGAGAACACCACACGATGATGTTCATGCTGCGGCTCGAGGATGAGCGTGATTGTGTTGTTGTCATCGCGATTCACGTGAAAGGCCACCGAGTAGGACCGGGAACAAAATCAAATATTTTTTCTTCTTTCAATTCCAATTTTCCTTTGCTTTATTGTTTGAGCTGCTGTTAAAGAAAAGATCTCTGGTGTTAGAAATTGTGCGGTTAACATATGAGAGAAGTGTAATTACTGTAACGATGGGGTTGGAAATTGGTGTTTCCAAAAGATTTTTGTGGTTTTTCTATGGTGAAAGTTGTTGATGAAATATGTATGTGACCAACGAATAAGGGTTGAAAATATAAGCGTTCCTCCTTTGAAATCAGGGTTTTGTTCCTATTTATAATATACAAAATTAAGTTAAATTTAATGGACCAAAATTAATTAAAAATAACTAAAAGCCCAAATAAAAGGAATTATTTTAATTGAGTTTTTATGATTATATTTAACCAATTAAAAAAACTAACCTAAAATGTAAAAAAGGTGTAGAATTTAAAATCTTTCTATTTTTTATGGAAAAAGTGAAAAAGCTATAAAAATTAATTGCAAAATAAAAACAATTTTTTTGTGATTTTAAGAAAAAAAATAATTTAAAACGGAAATTAAGTTAGTAACAAATAAAATAAAAAATTGCTAGTAATGGGACTCGAGCACGGGACCTCGCGCTATTGTACCATTCACGCTCAAGTTCTTACCAACTGTGCCAATTTATTTATTCGAAATAAATGACGTTTGTAAATATATGAGGGCAAATTTTAGGGTATGACAGTTGCCCCTGTTCAATTATCTTAAACCTGAAGATGTAGAGTGGTCTGTATGCCAGTCGGTATCTGAAGGTTGGAGATGATTGAACACAAGAATACCAAGAAATTTGCCCTATTTGAAGTAGGGACTTTTGTCGGAGATGGGCTTGTAGATGCCATCTGATAGTTGTTAGAGTGTAGATTGTTACGCAATTTCTGCTTTTGCTGTCTTTTTTTTTTTTTTTTTTTGAATGTTGAGGAACCGTCAAAGGTATCGACTCAAATCTGTGTTGGGTTATTTAAGGAACCGTCAAAGGTATCGACTTAAATTTGAAGCATATTGTTGAGGCACCGTCAAAGGTATCGACTCAGATATGCAGACAGATTGTCTAAGGAACCGTCAAAGGTGTCGACTTATATCTGAAATGTGTTGTTAAGGAACCGTCAAAGGTGTCGACTTAACTCTTGATGTGGGTTGTTAAGGAACCGTCAAAGGTATCGACTTAACTCTGAAGCATATCATTGAGGCACCGTCAAAGGTATCGACTCAGATATGTAGATAGATTGTATAAGGAACCGTCAAAGGTATCGACTTATATCTGAAATGTGTTGTTAAGGAACCGTCAAAGGTGTCGACTTAACTCTTGATGTATTAAGGAACCGTCAAAGGTGTCGACTTAATAATTGAGAATAGATTGTTAAGGAACCGTCAAAGGTGTCGACTTAACTCTTGCAGATAGAGATAGTAATATCCTGAAAAATAGAGGTTAGTTTTCTTATGTCATGATGCATGTGTTATGTAATGAGTACCTTAAAATAAATGAGAGACTTTGTATGTTTATGAGGTGATGTATGCGATGTACGGATATGTTTGTGCCGTATGGTATGCGAAATATGATTCATGTTGTCTTGATTGAGAAAATAAATCTCTGTATCTTTGAAGATGTTCAGCTGGGGATTTACGGTTTCTGCTTGGGGATGATCAGTAATTTGATGTACCCTGATTTAGAGATATAAATGGACCATGTTGAAGAAGAGAAACTTGTTGGAGATATAATAGTGTCGAAGATGCAAACTCTGTTGGGGAGTCATGTCTTTGTCGGGACGAGCACATTTGAAGATATCTTCTTAATGATTACTCTGAGGGGATATGATCTTCTGGCTTTGTGGGGAGATGTGGGTGTCTTGAAAGTTGCCCCCAGTATCATAGTTATTTACTACTCGATTCAGGACACGCTACTGAGTATTGATCGAAATGTTGAACTGGACTTGCATAGATTTGCCCCAGTTAACAGGAACTTTGGAAAGATTCGTTTTACGAGGTCTTTGTGAGATGTACACTATGGGCAATATGCCCCCGGTAATCATAGGCTCATGACAATGTCTCGCGTTGACTGGGGAGTAGCTTTAGATATGCTCGGATGCATGCCCCTGATTGTTCGAGCATCCATGAGAGATTCTCGGAATCTTGACTTGATTGCCTCAGATTGATTGGGCAAAACATGTCATGCCCCTTGTATACGTAAGAGACATGCCTATCGGGATAACTTTCAGTCATTAGTTGTACCCTGTGCAAGTTTTTTCTGATGCTAACTTTTGAAATTATGTAGCAGAATATGTTTAATAATGAATTCATGAGATGCAATGCATACGTTTGTCTTGAGTTTTAAAAAACATTAAAACAAGAGATGTAAAAGCGTGATATTTGTAAAACATGCTATTTTTTGTAGAAGCGAAATATCCACTCAGCATTTTAGTAAACCTTAAGGAGTCGGGATACCTTTTTGGTGACAGTATGCTTTCGAACTAACCATGCTTCAGTTAGGACTTTCAAGGGTTGTAGCGTGGCTTGGTTCACGGTTTTAAGAAACAAAAGATAAAGGCTCAAAGTTTATTTATACCCATCCCCTTCTTTGTGATGTTCTTCATTCCTAAGCTCAGTTGGTTCGACTTATGCATTCAGGTTCCAAGAGACTTTTGGATTTGCGCCTTTGATAATGTTGATGGTTCGCAAACAAAGAGAACTTTTGAGATGGCAGTCACTTCTTTCTTTTGGTAGTCACAACTTTGAGTTGTTCAAGAATTTATTGACTTCTCTTTTTTTTTCTTCATCTTTTTGATATCCCTAACTTTTGCCTGAACTGTCTATTTTGAGCTTACAGTCAGCGGGATGCCTTGATTTTTTTGCCTAAGTCACCTTTTTGATTTTTGACTTAGCAGGCTTTTCTTTGTATATATGTTTTTTCATTTTTTTTTCTTTTTGAAAGATATTGACTGCGTTGCTTAATGATTGATGGACCATCATTGTCTTTTGATTGAAGTCTCCAACACTTCTTTGATGTGTATGGTTGAACCTTTGTTGAAAGGTGTACTGAATGATTGTCTTAAAATAGAATGCACAGCCAAATTAACTGAGAACTACCCTGCCCCAGGTTATGATCAAGGGTTTTAATTAGTACAAGAAAGAAACTTCTACTTCTTAGGCTCAAAAGGGGTTGACGAGGGATTATCATCCTTATATCTCCACTGTTTAGGAATTGAAGCAATGCCTGTACATCGTCAGCATAATCTGCTCAAAAGCATACTGTATGAGGTTGCGGTATCGTTTTCGTCATCCTCCCTCAAAAGGCTTACAGCTTAGCAGGGGTTGAATAAACACAAAACATATGCAAAGTAAATGCGCAATTTAAAATGAGTGATAGCGAAATAATGTATTCAAGACAAACATATGCAACGCACTGATGATAATTATTTAAAACAGATAATGTCTATCATGATTCGAATGTTTAAACAAACAGAATAAAATTTGTGCATGAAAGTAAATCTAATGATTAAAAGTTCATCCACTTAGACATTAATCAGTCTTGTCGTGAATAGGCATAGGAGCGGTGATCACCACAGGAGTTCTCGGATGGTTGAATTCAATTTCTCCAGCGTCGATCATGTCTTGAATCTTGTTCTTCAACGGCCAACAATTCTCTGTGTCATGTCCAGGACTATTAGAATGATAAGCGCACCTCGCATTGGGCTTATAACTAGGAGCAGAGGTGTTAGGATTCTTAGGAAGATCCCTCAGGGTGATCAAATTTGCCTTTAGCAGATGTTGTAAAGCTTGAGCTAGCGACATATTGATCTTTGTGAATTGACGTCTAGGTGCATCTGACTTGTGTCTTTGTTGTGGAACTGGTGTAGAGATCAGAATTGTCCCCCCAGTTTGGTTGTGTTCATTGCGGCCTTTCCGATTGTGGACAACATTAGTCAAGTGGAGTTCCTCAGGTGAATTGAAGTCAATGATCTTTTCATCGATTAAGTCTTGAATCTTGTGCTTCAATTGCCAACAATCCTTTGTATCGTGACCAGGACTATTCGAATGATAAGCGCATCTCGCATGGTACTTATACCCAGGAGTGGGGTTGGTAGGAAATGAATATGGAGGCAATAGAGTTATCAAGTTCTGGTTGAGCAGTCGTTGCAGAACTTGAGACAGCGGCATGGGTAACAGAGAAAATGATCGCTTAGGCTTGGACCTTTGCTTATCTTGACCACCTTGGTGCTTATGTTGATTCTTCTCTTTCTTGATCAGAAGTGCCTTTAATTCTTCTTGCCCCTTGGCCAAGTTAAGGATCAAAGCTTGGAATTCAGCATTCTGAGCCTGGAGATTTTTGACGGATTGTTCAAGATCCATGATGCTGAAATAAACAGCGAGGGAGGATGAGAGACCCGTTGTAATAACCTGTTATGCGATGTTATGGATGCGAATGCAATGTTTTCAAGGATCTATAGGAATTTAGTTAGCAACATTAGAAAATGGTTTGGTCGCGTCTTTGTCTTGAAGAAATCTGAATTTTGTCTTTGAACGTCTTTCTTTGAGAATCAAGCTCACCATATCGAGTGGGTCATCGCCTCTGATTCGGGATACTTCTAAATTTGAAGGTACATGGCTAGAGGAAAATAAATCCTCTTGCCCCTTGCTAAGTAATAAGTCTTTGAATTGGAAGGCATGTGGCTAGAAGAAAATAAATCCTCTTGCCCCTAGATAGGAATTCAGTCTTTGATAAGGGCACCTGAAATTGCGCGCCCTAAATTTCTAAGATCCTTGAAGGGTTGGTTAATTATGTTATGCTTATGATGTCATGATGTTACGCGAATGCAGTTCGTTAGACTTAGTGCGAGATGGTAAGGACAAACAAGTCCTTTCAACAAAACCTGCAAGGAAGCGAAGGTTAGTAGCAAACGCAAACAAGTCATATCAGTCACGCAAGTCACACAAGTCACACAGTTTTTGGCTTAAAGCTTGCATGGGGTCTGATCAGGTGTCCTTCCCAAGGGTATTTCTATGGATAAAGAGATTTCAGCAACAGGTTCTACCAAGTGACTCAGAATTGTCAGCCCCCCTCTAAAGCACCCTCGAACATGGTAAATGCATACCACGCAATGATACTTTAGGAAGAAACCTATCTGAGCTGTAGTATCGGGTAGCGACCATAACTTGGCATGCACCAAGAATAGCCCTCCCACTACGTTCCTAAAAGCCAAGATGGGTTAAGGGTAACTAAAGGTCCTTGAGCTCCGACGCACCCAAAGATACATGCATAAACCTCTCTCATGCAAAAGAGGTACACAATAACCAGTGGAGGCCTAACTCAAGTGTGAACTTCATTTTGACCAACCCCAAGCATGCACAAGGGGGGTCTCCATGACTATGCCACTCCTAATCTTAAGTGTTCTTGAATCCGGGAATAGGATTCGTCCTTCAAATTTCCCAAAACAGCCCTGCAAAATAAAACAAGCAAAGCAAGCAATAGAAAACATTTAAGTGATTCCTAAACTTTTAAGGTAACCCCTCTTTTATCGAATTTTAATCCCCAGCAGAGTCGCCAGTTCTGTAACACGGTGAACTGACTTTTTATTAATTGAAATGTCGCGGTAAGCAAGAGTCGCCACTGACTTTTATTTTATCCAAACAATATTCGGAAAGGCAAAAAGAAACAGAAAAAAACCTTTTAAAGAAAATCTGAGTTCGGGGGGTAATTTATGCAAAGGGAAGGTGTAAGGCACCCTTTGCATCCATGGTTTTCCATGGGCTCTTAATTGCTTTGCTTGCTCGATTGTTTAGAGAATGTAGATGAAAGAGATAGGGACTTTAGCTTGTGAATAAGCGTTGCCCTTTTGAAAAATTATGAGAAAGAATATAATAAAAAGGTTTAAGCATTGCAAGGCAATTAGGGGCAATTACCTTAAACTCAGATGATAGGTCTCTTTTTAGCCTTTCAGAATGAAAGGGTCTATCATTGCCATAAGAGGGCAGGAAGCCTTTCGTTTGGAGGTTGAAGGGTCGTCGAAGCATCCTTTGCCATAAGACTGTCCCATGCCATAGAAGGGCAGGTAGTCTAAGGCAAGGATCAGAATAAGCCATTTCGTAGGCAGCCAGAAGATACCTCAGCCTTTTTCCGTAGGCAACTTCCGAGGGTCGAGGTCATTTGTGTATCGAAGGCAGCATCATTCAGGGTCGTGACCTTTTTATCGAGGCAACATGGCTGAGGTATCTTCGAATTCGAGGGACGTGGCTTATTCTGCAAAAACACGAAGGCAACAGGCAACAAGGCAACAGGCAACAGAGAGGGTTACCCAAAAAGCGTGCGTGTGTGCACCAATCACGTGATTCAATTCAGATATTTATCTTTTAATTAGTTATTCTAATTCAATTAACGAGTTGCACTCCCTAAATTACTAACCACGCAGTTATAAAGCAATAAAGGGAAGGGGAAAATGAAACCAGCGGAGGAGAGGGGATTTGTAACCAGCGGATACAAAATAATAGGTCTGAACAAGTAATAATTAAATAGGGTCGAGGTTTTAGGGTTACCGACTATTCGAGCTTTGGCAATTGGCGAACCCTGAAAGAAAGAAACATGGCAAATAACAAAAAAAAAGGGGTGAGTGCATTGTCGGTTCGAAGGCAAACTTCATTAACCACAAAGAAAATAGAATAATAAATTAAAAGTAGAAATAGAGATAAGGTACTTAGCTTGGCATTTGCCTGACAGGGTTGAGGGCAAGGTTTGCCAGAAGCATCGACTCTGACCATTAGGAATGAGCAAAGAAACAAATAAGGCATGAGTGTATTATCAGATTCGAGGGCGAGCACAGTTAACCCTAAAAATAAGGATATAATGTATCTAGAATAAAATAAACAAAAATACTTAGCTTGATTTGATCTGATATGGTTAGCGGGAAGCCTCGGGGTAACCTTGGACACGTTAGATTATTCCACGCATGCATAAGCTATGAATGTTGCAAAACAGTACAAGGGGCAGTACCTCGTAATAAACAAGAAAGTGGTAGTACGGGTATAAAAATGATGAATAAAAAATAATAATAATAAAACATAAGCGATTATTGATTAAAAGAATCATGTTAAATTCTAAAAAATAACTAAATAAAATGTTTTTTTATGTTTTTAACATTATGAATCAATGAACTTTTTTTTTGTGTTCTTATTTTTTTTAACAAACCAAATAAAATAGCCTAATTAATTAAACCTAACTAATTTAATTATTCTAGAAATATATATATTTTCTTTTGGATTAACATGACTAAACTTTCTATGTAAAACCACCAAATCACATTTTCACGTGACATGTTACCAGTAAAAAAGAAATACCTATTTTTTAATATAAGGTTATATAACCATGTTAACACAAACGATCGGTATGTATATGCATGAAATATTCAAATGTTATTAACGTCATTCAGAGAACCAAATATTATTAAGCATGGACCGGCCACTCTCACGCTTGACTGATTCAAACCTTCCAAAAGGAACCAGTATAATATTGACAGGTAGCATCTTATATTGATAAGTAAGAAAAAACAATAAACAAACAGACGTACACATCAGATCTGGTTCTTATCCTCCTTGCTCTCAAAATCAATTTTCTCTTCTCCAAATCACGGTCGATAGAGTACCCACGGATGCGTGTGGTTTTCCGATTCTCCCTGAAATTGAAAAGCAATGGTGGCAGAACCGTAACTCGGGCGGATGTGCAGGGTGTGACCGGAGCAGTCTCGGTTGAAGGCGTCTCACGGTGGTGGCTGCGTTGCGGATCCGGCGAAGAGGTGGTTGATGGAGAGCTTGCGGAGGGAGCGAGGCTGTTGCAATCTGAAACGGCGATGGGGAGGTCTTCTCTCTTTTACCTGTAGTCAAAATTAAAACAGCAATAAGTGTGAAAGAAATAGTAATTACAAGAATCATAAAGCTTTGAGTTTTGATTCAAAGATTTGTTGATGGCGTTGTGCGACTGAGACGCGGAGGCGTTTTCCGGTGCAGTTCCGGCGCATGGTGATGGCGAGTGGGCCGTCGGAGTTCTCGCGGCATCGATCTACGTGGCCAATCGGATGAAGGTCATGGCGTCGGGTTTTCGGTAACGGAGAACACCACACGATGATGTTCATGCTGCGGCTCGAGGATGAGCGTGATTGTGTTGTTGTCATCGCGATTCACGTGAAAGGCCACCGAGTAGGACCGGGAACAAAATCAAATATTTTTTCTTCTTTCAATTCCAATTTTCCTTTGCTTTATTGTTTGAGCTGCTGTTAAAGAAAAGATCTCTGGTGTTAGAAATTGTGCGGTTAACATATGAGAGAAGTGTAATTACTGTAACGATGGGGTTGGAAATTGGTGTTTCCAAAAGATTTTTGTGGTTTTTCTATGGTGAAAGTTGTTGATGAAATATGTATGTGACCAACGAATAAGGGTTGAAAATATAAGCGTTCCTCCTTTGAAATCAGGGTTTTGTTCCTATTTATAATATACAAAATTAAGTTAAATTTAATGGACCAAAATTAATTAAAAATAACTAAAAGCCCAAATAAAAGGAATTATTTTAATTGAGTTTTTATGATTATATTTAACCAATTAAAAAAACTAACCTAAAATGTAAAAAAGGTGTAGAATTTAAAATCTTTCTATTTTTTATGGAAAAAGTGAAAAAGCTATAAAAATTAATTGCAAAATAAAAACAATTTTTTTGTGATTTTAAGAAAAAAAATAATTTAAAACGGAAATTAAGTTAGTAACAAATAAAATAAAAAATTGCTAGTAATGGGACTCGAGCACGGGACCTCGCGCTATTGTACCATTCACGCTCAAGTTCTTACCAACTGTGCCAATTTATTTATTCGAAATAAATGACGTTTGTAAATATATGAGGGCAAATTTTAGGGTATGACATAGGGTTCTTCACGATTTCTGGTAAATTAGTTAGATATAGTTAATATTAATCCATGTTAGTTACATATTCAAAATCGTGAGTGAATTTAGAACAAGTTTCATGTTTACATCGTTGCAAATAGTTGAGAAACGAGTAAGTTCAGAAATTCAAAAATGGAGAACTTGAGGTTGAAGACGAAGATGGTGAAGCGCGCCATTTTTGAATTCTCAGGGAAGAGTTTATTTTATTTTGAGTGATAGTTGTTTTATAAACGACTGAACAAACTTGCCCCAGTGGCCACACATACGCCCTTAGTCTCATCATGCCTCAAGTCTGGGGTTCGAATCCCCCTCGCCCCAGACTTTTTGCTTCATTTATTTTTCAATGTTTTGCCACTTGTTTGAAAATATAATAAGTTGGATGTGCATCTTAAACAAACTGCGCGCGTAGCCCAGATGGTGGGTGTTTTGGCCAATGACTTGGAGGGCGTGAGTTCAACCCCTCTAGGTGACAAAACCATTTTTTTATCACTTTTCACACTAAATTTCTTCACAACTTCACACAATCAATTCACCTATCAAATTAAATCATTTTCACTTCATTTTTCATACACCTATTATTTAATATATCTATTTTGTGAATAGTCAAAAAAATCATAAAAATATTATTTATTTCTTGAATTTTAATTAGGTTTAAAATAGTATGTTTTTAAGTGTTTTCTTAAATACTTTAAATATATATTATCACTTTATTTTAACCTAATCACTTTGTAAATAAATTTATGATAAAACCCTAATTATTTAGGTCTTAATTGGGTATAGATTTCATCTTTGCCTTAATTAAGTTGACTTTTGTCAATATTCAAAATTGTTTTCAATCTCTGATTAAACGGATGATTAGGGTTTTCAAACAACAAAACCTCGCATCATTCCAAATCATTTTTCAAAATTGCTTTTACACCAGTACTGTAAAGTACTGGGCCTCTAATAGAGTGTAAGTCCCAAAAACCTTCTCTTCTTAGCTTGTTTTCAAAACTGTATTTTCAAAATCTTCTTTCTGTTTTCAAAACATTCTTCTGGTATTTGAAGGGCATTATTCCCGGTGAAACTCTTCAGATACCTATGTGACCTTTGTCCATCTTCACTTCTTCTGTTTTCAAAAACCATTAACTGTTTATTATATATATATATTCAACTGTTATCAACAAAACAACAAAAAATTACTGTTGAGGCTCTGTACATACTTCTTCAATGGCCTCCACTCCATCCAGGTTAGGCTTTACAAGCTTTCAATTTACAGTCTTTATTTAAATTACTGTCAAATATAAATTGTGCATACATATTAGTTTAGAACTACGTTTGAGTATAAACCCTAGGACAGTTAAACTATATATATATATATATTATAGGAATATGGCCTAGGATTGAGAATGTCTTCCCGGTGAAGGCTCTTTCCTAATTAGAGATCTGTAGTTCAAACCCCCAAGATGAATTATTCCCGGTGAAACATCTTGGCAAAAACCTTAGAATCCAAAAATAATAGGACACATCCACCCAAAGAGGAATTATTCCCGGTGAAACCTCTTACCCATTTGCTTAGAGCCAAAATAAGTTCAAAACTACATAGCTTTCTCTTGTGCTATAACAAGGACCCTCGATTAGCCTCCTCTTGGGCTTTGTACAAGGACCCACAGGCTTCTTAAAAGCATTTCCAGCTTCCTCTTGAGCTTGTATACAAGGACCCATCAGGTTTCTTATAAACATAGGAACAGGTCTTTAGTCACCTTTTAGCCTACCCTGGTGAGTTTCTTCCAATTTAAACCAGACTTTAAACAAGCTAAGTTTGTCTCAATTTTGCATTGAGTACACCTTTTGGAATGAGAGACATGGACAGTCTCTGTCACCCTTATCTTCATCAATCTTCCTTAGCAGAGTCTAGGATCCATGCTTTGGGTCATCCTCAGCATTGAGTCAGCCTTCATCTTGGGCTTTAAACAAGAAGTCTCCATTAGATAATCTTTCTGCCATTCATTTTCAAAACCCCTGGAAAGGGTTAGCCTCCAAAGTCAATTAATAAAAAATGACAAAAAATAAAGTTTCATTTCTCTTAGGAGATAATTTCCCCAAAAGAGTCAAAACCCCTGGAAAGGGTCAGCCTCCAAAAAAAAAAACATGATAAAGTCAGTCTTTTAACAGACAAATTCACCAGCTGAGTCAAAATCCCTGGAAAGGGTTAGCTTCCAAAGAAAAACAGTCTTTTAATAAATAAAATCTCCTCAGTAGAGTCAAAACCAACAAAAACAGTTAGCCTCAACCTTGGGCTTCATACAAGGCACCCAAACAATAAAACTCCCCTGTTAAGAGTCAGCCTCAACCTTGGGCATTGTACAAGGCAGATAATAGAGTCTCCCCAGTGAGTCCTTCATCATTCAGTAGCCACAACCTTGGGCTTTGTACAAGGCAGATAAACCATATTTTCATGTGTCAAAGATTCCTAACACCTAGGATCTTTTCCCCATAGAGTCATCCATACTCAGTTTATTTAAGAGTCAGCCACAACCTTGGGCTTTGTACAAGGCAGAAAATAATGTTTTCCTTAGCTAGAGTCAGCCACAACCTTGGGCTTTGTACAAGGCACATAAAATAGAGTCATTCATTCAATTATCCTCAGCAGTTAGCCACAACCTTGGGCTTTGTACAAGGCACATAAATAGAGTCTCCCTAAGTAGAGTCAGCCTCAATTCTGGGCTTTGTACAGAA
Source organism: Vicia villosa (assembly GCF_029867415.1). NCBI lineage: Eukaryota > Viridiplantae > Streptophyta > Magnoliopsida > Fabales > Fabaceae > Vicia > Vicia villosa. Next base: position 6,985,633 of record NC_081184.1, on the reverse strand, counting down.
CACAAAAATACCCTGTAATTAATTCCCAGTGGAGTCATCTCCCAGAGTCAATAATAATTAATAAGTCAATCAAAAAGCCTCAAGCTTGGGCCTCATACAAGCCAGCTAAAGTCAAATCTTTTATACAGTAGATAGACATAGCTTATCTCTATAGAGAGATATTTTTACTACTCTACCACATTCAAACAAACAAACATTTCAATTTCAATTTTAATCAAGTCTCCCATTTAGGATTTTGAAAGGCATGAGCTGGCAGTAAATCCCAGACATGTGGTAACTTTCCCTAATTTGGATGAGCATCCTTCTTTCATTTAAGAGGCATTTGACTGGTATACTTGCACATACACAAGTAAGGTCCCCCTCTTGAATGAAATGAATTCAGTTATTCTGTCACTCCTTTAAATGTTTGTGGTAGAATAGTACTAATACCTCTCTGTAAAGATGATTTCATGTCTCTTTACTGTAAACAGAGATTTAATTCCAAGCTTCAACCTTGAGCTTCAAGCAAGGCACCAAAAAACATTAATTTCCCTAGTTAGTTCCCCGAACTACATTAAGCTCTAACTTCCACTAGGGATATGTAGGCATGAGGTTCACAAGGAATCTCAGCGAGCTAATAAAATACCAAAAATAGTCAGTTTGTCTGTCTGTCTGTCTTTCTTTAATCAATTCAATTCCTTCTCCTAATACAAAGGAGAAACTTTCCCAATCATTAGCAATAAACACAATCACAAATGACACAGAGAAGGTTCCTGTAGAGTACTACAGATATGTAGGGTGTTTAAACACTTCCCTATGTATAACCGACCTCCCGGACTCCAGAATTTCTAGTCTAGGTGAAATCCCCACACTTAGCAAACTCCTAGGGTTTAGTTGAGATCTTTTTTTCCCTTTCCTACTCGTAGGACAAATAAGAAAGTTCGTGTGATATCGTAGGAAGAACTGAAATAAAATTCATCCCACCACGGGCGCATTCTCCTTCCAAATTTCGCGTGAAGGGTTTAGCGTGCCGTCCTCCCAAGTGAAACGGGGAGGTAAAAGAAAACGACACCACAGTGGCGTAGGCCCCGATGTATGTTCTTTTCTACTTAGCGGAGAAGAAATGATTGAGGTGTGAGGCCTCGATGTATTTCTTAGCCGTTATTTAGAGAAACGATTGTGGCGTAGGCCTCGATGTGCATTCTCTATATATTCACAAAAGAACTCCTTTTTGTATTTCCTTTACTTAGCGGAGAAGAAATGATTGAGGTGTGAGGCCTCGACGTATTTCTTAACCGCTATTTAGAGAAACGATTGTGGCGTAGGCCTCGATGTGCGTTCTCTAAATATTCAAAAAAACAAAACTCTTTTGGTATGATCTAAGTCACAAATAAATTCCCTTAAAAAACACCAACCAAAAACACTTAAAACACTAATAAATGGTCGGATTTAAAACAAAGTAAGGAAGTGATGCGAGACCTTGTAGTGGGTTCTCGTCATCATGGAATTACCCTAAAAGACACAAACCAATCATTTCTTTTTCTTTTGCCTCTTTGGCACCTAAGGGAACTGTTATTTCCGCTCGTACGCATCGTAGGCGATCCCTTATGCAAGAGCGCGAACGTTAACTCCGCCTAACTAAAAAACACAAAAACAAACAGAAAATCTTTAGCCGAGCTACGGTAACTCTGATTCCTGAAAAGGATACGTAGGCAGCGGGGTAGGGCCCGTGCGAGTACAATTCTTTATTTTCCCTACATTTTGCATCCATTCGCATTTAGACATAGACATAGTACACACCCTTTAGATAGAAATAGACATAGGTGGATACCATCGAGTACGATGGGCGCGAGGGGTGCTAATACCTTCCCCTCGCGTAACCGACTCCCGTACCTAGATTCTCTGGTCGCAAGACCCTGTTCCTTCCCTTTGTTAGGTTTTCTGATATCCCTTTCCCTTATGGGATAAATATATTGGTGGCGACTCTGTTCATTTTTCGCGAGCGTGCGACAGCTGGCGACTCTGCTGGGGATGTTGATAGACCTGTGCTGGTCCATTCTTAGCGAGTCGATCCTAGCCTTTGTTTGTTTCTTTTATTGGGTGTTTCTTTGTTTATTTATATGTTTGCATGATTTGTATATATATGCTTGCATATCATGTTTATTTCCTGCTTGCATATCATGTTTACTTTCCGCATGCATCTGGACTATATTATGGGTCCCCGTGGGGGCCACATATTTTCTCTGTTTGCAGGTTGGGTGGGATGATTCTATGAGGTAAAAGGCCCAATACCCAGGCCATGAGTGATACCTTAGGAACTAGGAATAGAGTGGCCATGACGGACAGAAGACGTATGTCTGATTGATCCGATCATGTATCCACGGACAGAGCTTGGTTGAAAGAGGCAATATCGTATGATTACGCCTACTTTCAATCCTTTGTTGGCTTTTTGACCTACCCTGACCTAGATTCACCTGTGAGTAGGGAGGGATATACATGATAGGTACCGTTGGTGACTATTCTGTTCTGTTGGTGACTATTGGTTTCCCTGGTATTCAAAAAGGTGTCGGACCTTTGATCCTGTGACATTTGACTTGTATCAGTTATTCAGAGGATCGTACAGTGGTTACTAAGATTATATGGACCTTGATCCCACGCTGTTGCATTGCATAACATCATTGTTTTATCCACTTCATTTATGAAAAATCCTAAAGTCTATTTCCAAAAAAAAGGAAAAAGGAAAAAAGAAAAGAAAAGATACTCTATACCAAAAAAGAAGCCTTGATCCCAAAAAGAGATAAAAAAGAAAGAAAATGAAAGATTGTGAAAAGACTTTAGGATCTCTCATAAATGAAACATTGCATTCATATCATATTGCATGTCATGGTTCTCTCAGAAACTTATTGGGGTCCCTTTCAACAGATTTCTGCTTCATCAACGAAACTGACTTCCCTACATCTGTATCATACAAGGATTAATCAGAGGAGAATCATGGACCGTCTTGAACAAAATCAGGCTGAACTTCGTAAGGACATGGATGTTATGGGTGAGAGGATGACCCAACTCTTGGAGACTCTCAATGCTATTGTTCAGGGGCAAGAAGAGCTCAGACAAAGTGTTGCTAAGTTAGCTAATGGTACTCCGACCACTGTTGCTAATGAGGGGTCAAAACCTGTGCCCGTGGAAGTTCCTAATAAGGAGGGTTCACATCATGAGAACGATTCTGAAATTGAAGCTTTCAAGTTCCCGATCGAGGAAAATGAGAGAAAATTCCATCTCCTGGAAGAAAGATTAAATGCTTTAGAAGGTCGAGGCTCCTCTGGTTTAAATGCTATTGATTTGTGCTTAGTTCCTGATATCAAGATTCCTGCTAAGTTCAAAGTCCCCAGTTTTGAGAAATACAAGGGTATCACTTGTCCGATGAGTCACATCAAGGCATTCTGCAACAAGATGGCACCGTATGCAGAAAATGATAAGCTTCTAATGCACTTCTTTCAGGATAGCCTAAGTGGGGCATCCCTTGAATGGTATACCCGACTTGAACGAACCCACGTCTGCACATGGGATGAATTGGCAGAGGCTTTTCTCAAGCATTACAAGTACAACAGTGACATGGCTCATACTAGAGTACAACTCCAAAGTTTAACTCAGAAGGTTGATGAGTCTTTTAAAGAGTATGCCCAAAGATGGAGAGAACTAGCTTCCAGAGTCCAACCTCCTCTTTTGGAACGAGAGCTTGTAGACATGTTCATGAATACTTTGAAAGATCCATATCTCAATATGATGGTTGGATGTGCTTCCTCCGAATTCTCAAGTTTGGTTGTCGTAGGGGAACGAATTGAAAACGCCTTAAAGATGGGTAAAATCCAAGATATGGACAATGCTTCTGAATTCACTGAAGAAGAGAAATGTGAAGCAAACGCAATCTCCGAGATTGAAGAAGAGGAAGTCCCTGCTTATCCTCAGGTTCAGGTTCCTAACTATCAGATGGTCCCAGTTTCTCCTAGTCAGTATATTCCACAAGTCTTTGCCGCCACTATCAACCAACAACCCCAGATGGTCCAACGACAACCGATTCAGTATTTGCCGCAAAAGCAATGTGTTTCACATCAACAAGGTCATCTGAATCAACGCCAACCTAGAAGTAATTTGGAACGAAGAAATGCTCCGTTGGACCAGATTCCTATGACATACAGTAAACTTCTGCCATATCTAGTTCAAAGCTTATTGGTGGTTCCTAAATCTCTAAAACCTCCACCACAGCCGTTTCCACCTGGGTATGACCCTAATGTGCAATGTGGATATCACGCTGGATCAGCAGGGCACTCAACTGAGGACTGCAATGATTTCAAAGCCAAAGTACAACAGTTGATTGATGAGAGGCATATAACCCTTCAGGAAGGAAACATGTGGGTGAATGGAATTCCTGTGCTCGAATGAATGCCTAGATTTCAGAAAGTCCCCAAGGTCAACAAATTCCCTGTTTGAACTCGTTGGTAGGATAATAATAAAAGCACCACCGATCCTTGTGCAACTTCGTCGGAATCTTTTTTCTATGTGGTAATCAAGAGTGTTTTGTAGACGCATCTCTCATTCTCAAGGTTCTTGTGCTCAGTTGTATTCCTAAGAGTTGGTGTTTCAGTTGGTGTTTTGGTCTTTCCTCACAACATATAGCTTTTCTAAGTTTGACGGCCATGCAAGGTTCCTCCATGTTTGATGGTGATTACCACTCTAGCAACTATGCTTGGGGCTCCCGCACGAGGGATAAGCAAGACGTACTCTTATCTTGAGCATGGCATCACTCGCATTGCTCGAATCCCTAAAGCAAGGCAAAAGTTTACGACTCATGGGTGACTTCGTTGGAGTTCTCTTTTGAAGTAATCTGAAGTGTTTGGAAAGAATTGCAAAAAGTATTCAAGATCAGCAAGTCCAGACGGAGTCAAGCCTCCTCTACTATGGCAATCATCAATTCATTTCTGCATTTTCATTTGTAATTTTCCTTGTTTTGTTAAATGTTTCTTCCGTGTAAAACTTGTTTGTTTTTAATAAAAATAAAAATGCATTGCATATGCTAAGTTTCGAATCAATCCATTCGTGTTCACTCATATCTTTCTGTCTATCGATATCAAACTCTGGTTTAAGCAAAAAAATATCAAAAGGAGAATGATGAAAAAATAATAAATGCAAAATCTCTAATTGTGTGCTTTTGAATAAAACCCCGCTGAGGATGTACAGGCATTGTTTCTAATCCCCAAACACTGGAGATATAAGGGAGATAAACCCTCGTTAACCCCTTTGAGCCTTGAAGTAGGAGTTTCTTTTCTATACAAAAAAGAAAAAAAACCCTCACATTTAACCCAGGGGCAGGGTAGCGTTCAATTATCCTGATCGAGCAATCAAAATTCATCAGGAGGGTCCGTCCAAGGATACAACAATGGTTGTCTTTAAAAAGGTTGAGGAAAGTGAATAAAAAAAAGAGACAGGATTTGCAAAATAAGTTTACGTTTCATGGAAGAAGGGGGATCGGATTTGCAAGAACAAGGAATATCCAAAAAAAACAAATATGGCAATAGAATCCCAAACTTCTAAATTAGCAAGATTCAAACCATATTTGTTGACCTAAAGAAATCACATATAAAAGGACAGGAGGTTTTCATAGAGGGGGCTAGCCTCCGAAATCGTAAAAAAAAATTTATTCAAGAAAACTCAAGAGCAAACCAATTTTGGTTTTAAGATTGGAGACGTGTTCAAGTCGTTTTGAAGGCCAAATCATATTCCTGGGGATATCCCGAAGCGATCCCAATCGTCGCCCATGGCCAAAGAACTCAGAATCACGAATGTAGAAGTCACGGTTTGCCTCTACATAAATTGATTTCGTTTTCGCACATGGATGCATTATCAACATGTTTTGACCGCCTATTATGACTTATACTATTGTTTAGAGTGTTTCTGGATAGTTGGATTGAAATTTTGTTGCAGAATATAGAATCCGCCATTGTTAGGTTTTAAAGCTTCGAGATTGGGGCTTCTTGATTAAGACAAAATTGGACCAACAAAGTGGTCCCAATGAATTCAGTGGGGCAAAACGAGTTGAACCATGCCCTCACCATTAATTTATATTGTGTATATCTTGATTTTGAAATTTACAGGTCTATGGCTACACACAAGAAACGTTGCTAAAGGTCCTGGTATTTTCAGAAAAAAAAGCAACGAAGAAAATGGCTGGGCGCGAGCTTGTTGCATTCAAATTCTCGTTTCGTTTTTGTATATTAATACATGCGCGCGTTTTTAAACAGAGAAGCAAGTATAGCCTGGTGGAAAGCGCAAAGGGCATTTATGTTGAAGAACAGGGGTTCGAACCCTGCTCCTGTAAGTTTTTCTTTTTCTTTAAAGGCTGTTTGTTATATTCCCTTGACAGATCTGGTGTCTTTCATCAATGCTGGCACACGACGCTCCCTCGCCATCTAGCCATCAGATATGTGCCCCATCATGATCTAACGTACACAAGGCTGAGGGTTTACCATAGACCTCAAGGGCATGCCACACAGAATCACCACCAAGGTTTCTTTATGGATTTTATTTATTTATTTGTTATTTATTTAGTTATTTAGGTTAAATGTTTATCTAGTTATACTTAATTTAATTATTTTGTTAATTAGGGTTAGAACATAAATTAGGATTAGGACTATAATTATATCCCATCATTCTCCCGATTATCTTCCTCGATTTTTCGAGTTAATTTATTTAATTATTTTTAATCATAAATCACAAGAACCCTATGTGACCAAAGCATTAGGGTTTGTCCAATCCCATTAGTTTTTAGCCAAAACAATAGGATTTAACTTATTATTCGTTTCGACTAAATTTATTGGTCGCGATGATTAATAATCGATTAATTTAATTAATCAAATCCTATAAATCAAATAAACTTATTTTGCTAAATGGTTTTAACCAAATCTATTGGTTACGATGATTAGCATTCCTTTATCAATTCGTTATTATTTGTAATCAAAGCTATTGATTATGAGGGATAACGATAAAAATTAAATAATTAAAACACATCAATTTGCTAACGGTGATAATCAAATCAATCGATTAGAATAATTAGCAATGCTTTTATTAATCTGTTAATTATGGTGATCAAACCTATTGATCATCGCGATTAATAGTACAAATTAAAATCAGGGTTGTACGCCCAAATCTAAAACATTCAAAACACTTCAAATCAAACTACGGATTTTCATCTTTATTCAAAACTACGATAGGCCATTCAAAAAGCCTTCAAACCATATCAAATCGAATTCTAATCCTAAGGGCGTACAACCCTTCCCCGAACTACGTTGACTCTGATTCTCCCTAAGCAGATACGTAGGCACTTGGCAGCAAGGCGAGTCCCCCTCTTCCAAACTCTAATCATGTTCAAATAATTAGCCTTATAATTACTCTCTGTCACCTTTCTTTATAAACCTTGCCACAAACCCTTATCTTTGAAGTGTTAGCCTTTAGGAAAGGGTTGAGGGTGCCTAACACCTTCCCTCGACCTGAATATAGTATCTTACCCCGATCTCTATACTGCGTAGGGTTTCCTATTCGCCCTTCAGAATAGGTGGCGACTCTAAATTTAAATTTTAGGGCAGGTTGCTACAACTAACCCTTCTATTGATTGATCCTTTGCCTAAGCTCTTTTGTTTCTGAACATCCTCGATTAAGCACCAGGTGAACAAGTGACTGCTCTGAGTATCTGTCTTGATCTAATGAAAAGCATTAAGATATGACATCTCAGGGGGGATCAAAATTAGGGTATGACACACCCCTACTCATAATGTCCATAACGTGTCCTGAAAGTCGTCTTCTGCAGATCCTCATCTTTCACTTTAATTTGATGGTAACCCGATCTCAAATCAATCTTACTATACACACAAGCACCAACCAACTGATCCATCATGTCATCAATTCTTGGAAGTGGCTACTTGTTCTTAATTGTCACCTTATTCAATTTCCTGTGATCAATACAAAGTCTCATACTTCCATCCTTCTTTTTGACTAAAAACACTAGAGCTCCCCACGGCGACACACTAGGTCTCACAAACTTCTTCTCAAGCAATTCTTCCAATTTTTTCTTCAATTCCGACAATTCTGATACAGACATCCTGTACGGTGTCATAGACACAAGTCTAGTACCCAGTACAAGATCAATAGAGAACTCAACTTCTCTCTCAGGCGGTACAACAGGAATTTCATCAAGGAAAACTTTAGGAAATTCACACACTACCTTCAACTCATCTATAATAGCTTGATTCTCAATAGAAATCGATGCAACTAAAGCAAACACTTGCACTTATTCTTTCATTAACATGCGCAACTGTCTAGCAGAAAACAACTCAACAACTTCTTCTTCAGGAGAAGAAAACCTCACATACTTATCAAAATAGTTAATATGGATATGGTTATGCTCTAACCAGTTCATACCCAAGATCACATCCAAACCTCTCAACGGCAAGCAAACAAAATCAACAACAAAGTCTCTGTCGAAAATTGACACGAGCCACTTTAAACACACAAGAGAAGTAGTTATCGATCCCTTAGCCGGAGTATCGACAACCATCTCTCTGTTCATAGCAGACAACGCAAGACCCAATCTTTCAACACAATTAGTAGAGATAAAGCAATGATTAACACCGGTATCAATAATAGTAATCAAAGGAATGCTATTAATGAAACATGTACCTCTGATGAGTGCATCCTACGAGCGGTCTGAGTTACCGTCAAGGCGAACACTTTCCCACTAGCTTGCTCCTTCTTGGGCTACTGATACTTACTTCCAATGTGTCCCTCTTCACCACAGTTGAAACAAACCATCTGCTTATGCTTGCAAGCAGGTGCCGTATGTCCAATATCACCACAACGGTAACACCTCATGGCATCAGTAGTACGCACAGTGTTCTTATGTCCAGTCTTGCCACACTTGAAGCACACAATACCAGCAGGTGCATCTCCCCCACTAGTCTTCATGCCCTCATAAGCTTTATGCTTTTCCTTGCCAACTAGAGCATCATAAGGCTTTCCACGGCCTTGTTGACTCTTGCCCTGCTTCTCACTAATAACCCGATAATGAGCATTGTTGTCTTCCTCATAAATCCGAAAATTGTTAACTAAATCAGCGGAGACACTAATCTTGTGGTAACTAATCGCCTTCTTGATTTCTGGACGCAATCCATTCTCAAACTTAATACACTTAGAAAATTTACCATCTGGTCTATCATAATGTTGGTAAAATTTAGCCAACTCTCCAAACTTAGCAGGATACTCCACAACCGACTCATTCCCTTGCCTCAACTCAAGTAATTCAATTTCCTTCTTGCCACGAACATCCTCCAGAAAGTACTTTCTCAAGAACTCCCTACGGAACACAACCCAAGTGATGTCTTCACCTACAACCTCCAATCTTTGACAAGTCTCTAGCCACCAGTCATCAGCCTCGACTGCTAGCATATGAGTCCCATACTGAACCTTCTGGTTTGGAGTACAATCCATCACACAGAAGATTCTATCAATCTCATTTAGCATATGGTTTCCAAAGGTTTTCAAATCATATTCATTAGAAAGACATTGATTAGAGCTTCACAGAGGTTCAAACGAAACTTAAAAAGGAGTTACGGATCAAAAGATACATCATTTCAAAGTTCCAACTGTAGCAATCTGTCCTAAAAATTAAGCTTTTAGAGTCGCCACCTATTCGAAAGGGCGAATAGGAAACCCTACGCAGTTAATAGATTCGGGGTAAGTTATTATAATCAGGTCGAGGGAAGGTGTTAGGCACCCTCAACCCTTTCCTATGGCTTTGAATCTAAGGTAACAGTTTATGGCTAAAAGTCAAGGTTAATAGCTAAGGAAGTGAATAGGGGAAAAATTGAGATTTGAACTGAATGTAGGTTTTAGGGAAGGGGACTCGCGTTGGTTATCCAAGTGCCTACGTATCTCCTTAGGGAGAATCAGAGTCAACGTAGTTCGGGCACAGGGTTGTACGCCTTAAAATTGATTATGGAGGTGTTTGAAGGCTTTTTGAATGGCCTATAGTAGTTTTGAAAAGGTATTTTGAATTACCTTCGTAGTTTCGTAGTATTGAAGGGATGAAAATCCGTAGTTTGATTTGAAGTGTTTGAGAATGTTTTAGATTTGGGCGTACAACCCTGATTTGATATGGCACCGTTAGATGCGATGACCAATGGATTTGGTCAGTATAGCTAACGGATTAATGGGGCATTGCTGGTTACTCAGATCGATAGATTGATCGTCGCGGGCAGCAAATTAAATATATTTTAATTTTTATATTTTTTTATTTCTCGTCTAATGCGACTAATAGCTTTAGTCGGGTCGAGGAGAGAATTATTCAAGAATTAATTAAATTAATATTATTCTTTTATCTCTCGTCTAATGCGACTAATAGCTTTAGTCGGGTCGAGGAGAAAATTATTCAAGAATTAATTAAATTAATATTTTTGCCAAATGGCAGTGGGATTGGGCAAACCCTAATACTTACACCTTTATAGGGTTTTTGTGATTGTAATTAAAGATTAATTAAATAATTAAGTCGAATAATCGGGGAAAACAATCAAGGGAATGACCCTAAATAATTATTAACCTAACCTATTATTTTAATCCTAATTATATTATTCAGATCCTAAATTAAAATAAATTAAATATAATTTATATTTAACCTAAATAATAAAAATAGAAAAAATAATATATGAAAAACCTGGGGCGAGATCCTATGTAGCGCATTCTTGAAGGTGCGTGGTGGTCCTTAGGTCTTTATGCGTTGGATTTGGGCAGCTTGCAATCCAATGGCTGTTGAAGGAAGTGCATCATGTACGTGTATGTGAGGGCAGCGCTGGATCCATAAACATATATTACCAACGAAAATATAAAAAATACATGCAGGACGCTGGGATCGAACAGAAGTCCCTCTGGTTCTAAGCTTCTCTCCTAAACCAAATGTGCTGCATCAAGGTGATGTTAAAACAATGATTCCAATTTCTTATATATAAAAAAGGCGCGGACTAAAATTCAAATAAAAAACGATACGCGCGGACTGTTCTTCTTCCTCATGGAAATTCTGCAAATTAGGAACGCTTCTAGCTACGGTTTTCCATATGTAGCTATAACCCCATGCCCATCAATCCTGCAAATCATGGCCAAGAAACACAAAAACATAGCCCAGAACAATTATATATAACCTTACAAACACAATAGCATCAATCTTTTGGTCTGATTTCAACCTCAACCCAAAAACCCCAATTTAGAGCTTAGGCACCCTAGCTATGTCGGATCCCGTTATCTGCACCTAAACACGAATTGAATCATCCAGGAACATTGCTAACATCATTACAAACATTAATATACACTCAGAATAAGTTTATGATGAACGAATGATCGAAACCGATTCTTGAAAAAAGTGAGACGCAAATTGTTAATATAGATGTGGCTTCTGCGTGTTTTGATCGAAGAAGATGGTTGGAATAGCTCCAGGATATTCTTAGGAACGTATTTGAATTCACAAATCCTCTGGAAAGTGGTTGCAAGGTCGAATCTGAATTAGCTTTTTTCCTTGAATTTTCTTGAACATATGTGCATTCGATTTTGGTTCTTGGAGGCAACCATCCTCCCCTTGTCTGCAATTTGTTCCTGGTTTATATATGGTTGCATTAGGTTAATCCAATTAATTCTTGATTTAATCAGATTGAGATTTGTTGCAATTTTGGTTTTGAAGATTTGAAGAGATATTGGAAAGCCTGCAAACTTGAACAAATCCAATTTTTCCAATTTGATTTATTTTTTTTCATTTTAATAACCTAATAATAATAATAACTAATAATAATAATAGTAAAATAAAATACTAATAATTAAATAGTAATGATAATTCTATCAAAATTAATAATAATATTAACCAATAATATTAACCTAAATGATAATACTAACTCTAATCCTAAAAAATCAACAATAATTAGTTAGTAAAATTAAAAAAAATATTAATACTAACTAATAATAAAATTAATAATAATAAAAAACAAAGTGTTAGTGAAACACAAATAATATCCCAAAAAAATGATAGAACTTTTTTTGTAATAATTGGGCCCATTGTTTGGATCCCAAAAATACTTGTTGTTCAAACCCCTATTTTAATTCAACCGATTTATAAGAGAATTTTATAAGAGGTCGAGTTTAATAATAGATATAGTAAACCCTATGGCTCTTAATTTTTAACACCCTTAATAAATTAGAAGATGTGGATTATATCGGGTAAATTTTGGGGTATGACAGTTGCCCCTGTTCAATCTTCTTAAACCTGAAGAGTCAGGTAGGCACGTCTGCCTATCGTGATCTAAAGGTAGAAGATGATTGAACACGGAAGTGCCCCGAAATTTGCATTTGTTGGGGAAGAAGTTCCGTGGGAGATGGGCTTACAGATGCCACCCAAGATAAATACCATTTCTCAGGATGTGAAGCAGATGCTTTCGAAAGGAACCACTTACTTCGATTGTAGTACGGCCTAAAAAGGCAACCTGAATTTTATGCAATGTTATGATGCATGCGATGTCTGATGCAGTGAGCTTCTCAAAATAAATGAGAGCCATGTATGTATATGCATAATGTATGAATGAGGTATGTTAGTTGAATGATGCATGATTGTTAATTAAAGTATGTTAGTAATTCTGAAAAAGAAAAAAATAAAACCTTTGTTTGTTATTGATAATGTTTTGGAGAATATCACTGCCGAGGGACTCACATGATAAACCCAATTGAAGAAACCTTTGAAAATCTTGCGCTCGAGCGTGAGAGAAAAGAACCGTCCTGCTAAAGCCTGAGTCTTACATAGCGAGGACTTGTAAGAGTGATCACTTGTTAAGATTCTAACAAGCTCACCTGCACCATTAGGATAATTTGCTAGGGTTATAGCAAACTCACCTGCACCAATAGGATCATTTGCGAGGGTTATCGCAAACTCACCTGCACCAATAGGATCATTTGCGAGGGTTATCGCAAACTCACCTGCACCATTAGGATAATTTGCGAGGGTTATCGCAAACTAACCTGAACTAATAGGATTATTTGCGAATCAACTCTTCTGCCTACTCTGAGAAGTCTTCATCTTCTCACGAATCAACTTAACCTTCTCGATAGTCTCTCGAACAATCTCGGGTCCAAGCACTACACTCTCACATGATTCATGCCAACACAATGGAGTCCTACATCTCCGACCGTACAATTCTATCATAGGCCCATTCACTAATAAACTCACTAACTTATGTTATTTACTAACAATTCCCAACTAATTAACACAAAACCAATTAATCACATAGTTAACACATAATTATCAAATAATTCACATAACACTCGTTAAAACAAAATACGTAAAGAAACACAATCGTTACATTTTCTCATAAGTGCATCTTAGAAGCTACATCATCAATGTCAATTTCAACTTCAACTTCTCTGTTCACCACCGTAAGGGCTATGAAATCCATTGCCCTCCCCTTTGCCGGACTCATATTGTCGGGGATCACATCTACCCATAATTTCTGACTTTCCTCTCAGTGTTGCTCACACTTTTTATGCTATCCTTTTCACTATCATCGTCATGTATTTCTACTTCCAACTCCGGAGTAACAGCCAATGATGGTGTCTTTGTCGGCGCCGGGGACATCGGAATTTTCGGATGACCCCGAGCTATCTTCGCCATCTATAGTTTATTATACCTTTTTATTGATATATTTTTTAATCCTTGAAGAAATGAAAATTGATAATATTTGAATTAGTAATAATAATTTCCAATTTTTAAAATCTAAATTTTGTATAAAAATATGATATGTGAATGATTTAAAAAATATTTTTTGCAATTTTACATGTTTAGAGAATACAAATATTAGTTAAAAATGTCTACATATAAAAATAATCCTATTTATAAGTAAATACATCTTAAATTATGAATGGTTTATTTAATTTAAATGTGAAAGCTATAAGATTCTGGAAAAAAATTTAAATAACCATGTTTAATAAAAAAATTACCAAAAAAACTATGTTTTCGGGGTATTTACCAAAATGTCTAGGTGTGGGACCCCATGTAAATGGATGCGCCAAATGAAATGGCGCATACATGTGTTTCCAGCCAAATGAATTGGCGCATGCACCTAAAAATTAGGTCAACAATTTTCTAGCCAATTCAATTGGCGCATTAGTATGACATCCCACACATAGGCGCCATTCCATTTGGCTCCTATGTGTTGGGCCTTTTTTTTTTCAAAATTAATCCGTTTCGGATATATTCCCACATAGTTTTTTATTCCGGTGTTATATTTTCGTAAAAACGTCTGATAAACCGAGTTCGTAAAATTCTTAGTAACCTAAATAATGTTTGCGTTATCAATTGCCGTATTTCACTAAAGCACATTTTATTGATGAAAGACTTAGGAAAGGTTACAATAGTTGGCAAGCGAAATTGATACATTGTAGTAAAAAAATACAGAGTAGCTTAAACTTGCGACGAGTTCGAACCACGATTAGGGCATCTTTTTTTATTGTGCCCCACCTGACGACAAATGCTGCATTTTCTTTCCATTTTGTCATGGACGTCCATTTCGGTTCTAATCTGCGTACTATTGGGGCGACCCTTTTTATTTCGCCGTATTGCGTCGTTATGCCAAACTACCTCCCCATCATACTCAGGCCATTAATCCTCCGTGGATACCACTGGAAACGCATCACTGTAAACTCGGAGAAATGTCTGAGCCTTGTAAATTGGAGACAGTAGTGATTTTGCGTCGCGGTGCGCAAACGCACATGCAGCTATGACATGTGAGCAAGGCATACGAAAAGCTCGAAACCTTCCACAGTCGCACCAGTCTTCGTCTATCAAAACCCTATATTGTTGTCTTGGAAAACCCTCATTATGGTCAATTGTTTCGCTCACATTGAACGTGCAGTTGAATCGGTCGAAAGAAGTTACTTGATGAGTGTTTGCTTTTGCCGATTGCTGTTGCATAAATTTCATGCAACTATCACTTAACAGTTGACCAGATTGTCTAACATCACCCTATTTCCTGCCTCTCGTTGATAATAGCGAATCCATCTTAAAGTAGGTTGCCTCCACTAGTGTTATGGTAGGAAGGTTACGAATGCCTTTGAAAACTCCATTTAGTGATTCCACCAGATTTGTCGTCATATGGCCCCATCGCACGCCTTTGTCATAAGCCCTTGTCCATTTCTCCCTAGAAAGGTTATCTATCCAACTTCCTGCATCTGGATTTGTCAGTACAATCTCACTCCGATAATGCTGGAATGTGGGTTGGGTTAATGCATAACCAGCATTGACCAGGGCCTTCCTGAGATGTTTGTCCTTGATCTCCCGCATGAAGTTCTGGGCGATGTGGCGAATACAATAGACGTGTTTTGATGGTGGGCCATCCCATCCGTTTGCTGGATTATTATAAGCACTCTCAATGGAAGCGTGCCTATCAGAGATTAAACAGATGTCCGACTGAGGAGCAACATGTTCTCAGAGGTTCCTCAGAAAGAAACTCAAAGTCGCGGCAGTTTCACCTTCGACAATTGCGAACGCCACTGGAAATATGTTGTTGTTCCCGTCCTGTGCAACCGCCATAAGCAAGGTTCCTTTGTATTTTCCGTATAACCATGTTCCATCAATTTGAAGTATGGGCTTACAATGTACAAACCCTCGTACGCAAGGTTTGAACGCCCAAAAAAGCCGATGGAATATTCCGTTTCCTGGGACAAGGTTTCCATCCGGGGCATGCGCGGGCAGTGTCTCTAGAATAGTAACAGTGTCAGTTGCGTAACTTTGTAGCGCAGTAAGGTAGCGGGGAAGAATTTTGTATGACTCCTCCCAGTTGCCGTAGACTATCTCAATTGCCTTTGTTTTTGCAACCCACGCCTTTCTGTAAGATGGAGTGTTTTCAACTGGCAGCCCTAAAGCGGAATTGTACGCGAATACTGCTTTTAAGATTAAAATATTACCAAGAGCCAGACTTACAGATAAAAAGGATATGAAAGAGAAAAAACAATTATATGAAAAAATGGGCCATATATTAAATAAAATAATATATGCATTATCTTGGTGGTCATTACTTTTTGTTTTATTTCCTTTTGGTGTCTGGGAGCTCCATTCATCACCCCTATTCACTTACGAAGCAACCGGACTCGCCTCAACAAGAGAAGCTGCATCCCGTAGGGAAAGAGTCCCGTAGGCCCTTTGAAGGTTGTAATGATATGCGAGATAATATTTTTGACCTTCAAAGACGGATCAGAGCTTATGAGAGGCAAGATCTCCTGACAGATAAGATCGCCACTGAGTTTCGTATGACACAAGTAACACAACAACCACATTAATTTTAATTAAATGATTCGGCGCTTGCAACACAAAACAACTGGTAGTACACGATTTTACATTGAAAGAAAGAAAATAACACAAAACAACTGGTAGAACATGAAATTACATTGCAATAAATAAAACAACACATAAACTAAACTACGCAAGTATCACTGCAAGAACAGGTGGGTTTTTAACGTCTCGGTTAACTTCTCCACTGTGTGTCCAAAACATTAGATCCACGCCCACATCGTCTTTCACACGATCCCAATAATACATGTAGGTACCTTCTAGGTTATTATCCGTCAGCGTAATGTATGGACAATGATAATCTATCTGTTTAACTTTCCTGGTTGGACCATCTAGTTGACGAAACCTGATGTTGATGGCTCGAGCAACTCTCTTGAAATCCCAATGCGGGATTAGGCAAACCCGCATGTGACTACCTTCCTCAAAAAAGACCACAACCCAAACTGAATTCATTTTTAAGTGTTTGCAGTAAGTAGGAAAAAAAAGAGTGAATACTTCAATTCCACACACACTCACCTCTATTTATAGAAGAGAGGACCACTTGCATCTGTCTATTATGAAATAACTGAGTACTTATGCATACATAATTATTTCCAAGACCCTTACCATTTCCGGACTCGGAGTCACTCGACCATCGCTCCGGACGACCGCATAAGACCCTACTTGGAAGTTGCTGGTTTTGGAAAAATTAGCACCATCGCCGAGGCTTCCATTGATCACAAGTTTGTTCTAGCCTTACTGGAACGCTGGAGGCCGGAGACACACACTTTCCATCTACCAACAAGGGAGTGCACCATCACCCTTGAGGATGTTCACATGTTACTAGGCCTTCCAGTTGACGGTAAGGCAATTAATGGGTGTGTAATGCAGCCAAATTCCCTATGCTTTCAGGCCTTGGGCATAGACTTGATAGAGGGACAAGTTGGTGCTAGGGGGCAGGGTATTAACCTTAAGAGGTTAAGGGTGTATTATGATAATTTTTGATTGGATGACGAGTCTTCCCAAGAGACCATAATTCAGAAAACAAGGTGCTACCTTATCTTGCTAATTGGAAACGTTTTGTTTCCAGATAGTACTGGTAACACTGTTAATTTTATGTATCTTCGTATATTAATGGATTTTACTAGAGTCGGTCTATATAGTTGGGGGTCTGCAGTGCTGGCTACGGTGTACCAATCCCTGTGCAAGAACGCAAGATACGATTCTTGCACTTCCTATGGATGCGCTCTGTTGGTGCAGGTGTGGGGTGGTATAGGATGCCTATAATGGCCCCGATTAACAAAGTCAATTGGACCTTTCCGTATGCAACGAGGTAACTTTTTAACATACCATATTTTTCATGCATAATTAGAGGATTATAATTTACTCTAACTAACACATTTAATTTGCATTTTAGATTTTGCGTGAAAAAAATGGACTTCACAAAAAATCCGCGGTCAAACATCACAATGTATCGCCAACTGATTGATCACTTGCGACCCGAGGATGTATTATCCCTAATCCCTAATCTTTTGCTCTTTTATAAGTGTTTTTTTTAAATATTTTCCCTAAATAATATATAACTTTTATGCATGCAGTTTAAATGGAGACCTTATCTCGATTGCGAACATGAGCCTAGAGCTGCTGATGCGGCCATTTGGACTACAAGATGCTGCTTGATTCGGTACAACATCAACGAAATGCATCATAGTGACTGGGTAATGCTACAGTTCGGAATAAGTCAAGGTATACCCGACCCTCTAGTTGACTTGGGAGTGTGGCACCTCAGACGAGTCAACCATCAATGGAATCACCAAAACTGGAAGGCTTACGCACCAGAATGGCGCCAAATGTGGAAGAACCGTCGCCAATATGTCCTCAACTTCCCCGTCAGTGATCATGAGATGAAACAGTCCCCCGAGTATATGAGTTGGTATCGTACGGTTACCACCCTTAACTTGTTTATTGCAGATATGTTCTACTTAATAGACCCTCGTGCTCACAACTACATCCTGCCCCAACAACAACAGCAACAACAACAACGGCAACAACTACAACAACGACAACTACAGCAGCAACAACTACTATGAGAACCAGAACAAAATCAGTACACCAACCAACAACAAAATATGTTCCATAGTCCATTTCGTTCTGCCCACAACTACCGACAACCAAATCTCTTCCAATTACAGTCTCAACCTTTTCAAGAAGCTGAAGGCCAACAACATTCTGCTAGCCAATATCAGACCCAATCACAACCATTTGGATTTGCAGGGTCCACATGGTTGTTCGGCCAAAACCTTACGTCCGATTTGTCAAGCCTACATTTAAGTCCCGACGATGGTCCTCATGATGCATCTTCTCACCGTGGTACCCTTCTGGCTATGCAATACCTTCGAACCAATTTGGCTTTAATCAAGGTAGTTCTAGTGCTGCTGGGTGCTACCAACCTGAGGTCGTTCCCCTACCCACTCCCTCACCATAATTTAACACTTATGAGGGCTTGGGTAACCGACTTTACAACAGTCGGTTTCCGGAAAATTATGGTAGCGTGAACGAATTCATAGACAGTGACCAACAAAACAACCCACTACCATGACCAGTGACACAGACCCAACAAGAAGCACGAAGGGGTAGGGGTAGGGGTGGTGCTAGGCTTCGCGACGGCATCAACGACTGCGGTAAACGTGTGATAACAAGACCTTCGTGCGGAACAGATGGCTATCTTGGTGATGGACGCCATTAGGCATTTTGTTGTGTTTTCTTTAGTCAATTGTTGTCGATGTATCGTTTCTTTAATCAATTGTAACTGATGTATTGGTTCTTCCGTTTTTTATATATTAGTCGTTGTTTCGTTTTCGATTACCAAATGCCAATTTACGTTTTCTACACTAAATTATAAAAACTAAAAAAGAATTGAATATATATATATATATATATATATATATATATATATATATATATATATATATATATATATATATATATATATATATATATATGGGTTAAATATACAAAACCCCCATGTAATATTAGCGAGATTCTCTTTAGGCCCCTGTTAAAAAAATTTAAAACAACCCTCGTAATTTTCAGATTCCGTCAAATAGGCCCCTGATTGCCAGATTGCAACAAAGATTCTTTCATTTTGAAAGCATGGCAGTCCACGTCACATTTTTTGCATTTTTTAATTAGTTTTTAACGCCACCTGGAAATTATTAATAATTAATTTTAAATTTTTTTTTTTACTTTTTTAATTACATATTTACTAACTATTATTTTAGTTTTTATTAATATTTTTTATGAATTATTATTTTAAAGTATTAAAATATTATTTTGGAGCTAAAGCCCAATTAGTCTTACATAGCAGCCCAACTGCTGATCTTTTGAAAAGTGTTGTGAAAATCAATTTTATAAACAATTTCGTTTTCTTTTAAACTTTCAATGTGGGACTCCTTCATTTCAAAGTTTGTTGGTATGGTGACTTCTTGGTCGTGTCCATTACCTTCCAACTAAAGTGAAAACAAATAAAACAGTATAAATCTCAACAAATGATTAGTTGACTGAAAGAAGCATGAATTGCAATATTACTTCTCTTGGTGCTAACAAGAATAGATCAGTAACTCTTTAGCATTTCAATTCTTCCATTCTCTTTTATCTTCTCTTTTCTTTCTTTTTTTATTTTAAAAAAGTTATATTATGAATTGTGATCTTTCTTAACAGCAATGTTTATTGAAATGGTGCAGGAAGGCTTAGGCCTCCACATGGAGTGATGGTACGTACCAGTTCCTTATCATGAAGCTTCATTATCCACAATTTTTCAAATGGAAGAGTTTAATGCATGCAACCTTGTCTGCATGTGCATGCATGCCATTCATCATAAATGATACATTTTGTTAAAGTTGGAATATTAATAATTTCTAAAAGTGAAGAATAAATGGAAATGTATCATTTAACATACATGTAGCTCCTCTTGTCTTTTCCATGCAGCTGGTGGTGGTCATTTCCATGGAAGTCCTACCTAGATTAAGAGATTAATCTCTCTCAATGAAGCACATGGTTTCCTTGTCTGCAAACATAAAATTCAACACCAAACAATTAGTTAAAAAGTATAACATATAATTGCTCACACTTTTACTTCCAAAAGAAAAGAAAGACATTTCACTTGAAGACATGGAAATAATATTTCAAAGAGAAAGAAATAAATAGAAAACCAAAAGTATAACATATAATTGCTCACACATTTACTTCCAAAACACTTTTAAGCTCGAAGACCTGATACAAGTTAATCCAAGAATCAGCTTAATGAGTTAAGGTTTGTCTTGTTTCAAACATCAAGATCTGTTAGTAGCTTAAACTTTTGGTTGTACAAAGCATGGTAGAATGGCTGTACACCAACTTCTGGATCTTAATATACCTATAACATTGCATTTTAGTTTTACTGTTGTTAGAATGGTTGTACAAAGCATGGTAGAATGGTTGCATGTACTCCACGAAGCTGGTTATACAAAATATGGTAGAATGGTTGCATGTACTCCACGAAGCTGGTTATATAAAGCATGGTAGAATGGTTGCATGTACTCAGCCACGACGTGTTGCTGTTACTTTTCAACTTCTTGAATTTAATTTTTCTTACTTGAGTTATTTGAATTAGTTAAGTTTGTGTTGTTGGAAAGTAGGGTTTAAATTTTGACCTAATGCGTCATTTCATTTGGCGCAAACTCTTACAAAATTAGGGTTAGCCAAATGGTTTGGCGCATGCACCCAATTTTAATACCTATGCGCCATTTCATTTGGCGCATCCATTTACCTGGGGTCCCAAACCTAGACATTTTGATAAATACCCTGAAAACATAATTTTTTTTGTAATTTTTTATTAATCATGGTTATTTAAAAAAAAATCTAAGATTCTTATCAAATAGCTTCAATTATTAAAATCAAATTGTCTACTAATTTTGCATAAATATAAACCATGTTGAGTGTATAATACGCTAGTAATTAATTGATTACGAAGGAAAAAAATGTGCAGTAAAACATACTAATTACATGAAATGAAAAAAAGTTGCTAACTTAAGTGATGATAAGAAATGAGAGGAAAAGAAATATGGTGAAATCCGCAATAGCTTTAAAATGGCTAACATACTAATTACTTGAAATAAAAAACAAATTTAAAATTCATCTATAAACTTAATTAGTAACATTTTAGGCTATATATATTAACACAAGTTTATCTACTTTTTACACATACAAATTCATCTATTCCTTATGAAGTTCATCATGTTAAGCTTTGTTATTTTTTTTTCTTGTTCCAAATTATTCGTTCCTCAAAAATGTTGAACAGTGGCGTCTAACCACATGTCTCAGAAACCCAAACCCTTTTATCAAACATCCAATCAATTTCACTATACACGGACTTTGGCCAACAACTTACAACAGTATTGGCAGAAGTGGTCCTATTGCCTACTTCACAACCCCATTTAAAAGTATTTCGGTGAGTTATGGGTATTTTGCTTTTCAATTGTAAATTCCATGTATTTATGCATGATATTTTAGTTTTTTATTGATTTGATTTTTGGTTCTTGTAGATCGGCACTTTATTTCCGCGAATAAATATATCATGGCCGGGTGTAGAGCTATCAAAATAGGCCGAAGCCCATGGGCCGACCCATCAAGTTCGAAAATAGTTAGTGCTTGGGCCTTATTTTTCGAGCCCATTTACATCCGGGTCTTTTAAGCCCGACCCTAAAAAGCCCTAAAAATATGGGTCGGCCCGTATGGGCCATGGGTAGCCCGTCAGCCCGAAAAAATTAAATTTTTTAATATAACTAGAAATTATCCTTTCCTAATTTATAAAGGTATGCTATAAAAAATTGCGTATTATGTATTTTAATCTATTTTTAGTATTATAAAGGTATAAATATCAAACAAAAGTTGATGGTTTGACTTAATTTTAAACTAAAAGGTTCCATCCTAATATAATTATGTAGATAATATAGAAAAGACACCATGATATATTCTAATTAAAAATAAGGTTGAAATGAGATTTAAAAAGTCATGATGTAATTTTTTATGGTAGGATAGAGTTAGTACAAATCATATATATAACAATTTGCTCTAAAATAATATTCCATCAATCTAATTAATTGTTATAAAATTTTATAACAGTTTGCTGTTATGATTGTTATAAAGTTATAATTGTCATGAATATTTATATCTTAAAATTTGTTGGAAAAAGTTATTTAATTTTGTGTGCAAAATTAAATATAATTTCTGATGTATTTTGAATAGCTGAAATTAAGTTAATATGTTGTTTTACATTTTAATTGTAACTTATATATAAGTATTATTGCATGCAATTGTTTGGTTATTAGAAAAATAAGTAGAAAATTTTATTTTTTTAGAAATAGGTCCGTTTAGGGCCGAGGCCCATTTAGGGTCGGGTAGCCCGCAACCCAGACATGGATGGGCCTGGGTAGTAAAAATGGAGCCCATTTAAAAATGGGCTTTTTGGGCCCGGCCCTAAAAAGCCCGAGGCCCGCATGGGCCGACCCGTTTAGGGTCGGTAGCCCATTTTGACAGCTCTAGCCGGATGTGATCAGAGGAAAAGAAGAGACTTTTTGGGGTCATGAATGGGCAAAGCATTGGACTTGTTCAAAGAAAAAGTTTACTATGTTGCAATATTTTACTCGTACCTTAGATTTTAAAGATAGGGTTGAGATCTTAAAAGCCCTTAGTGATCATAACATTAAACCAGATTAAAAAAATAGCATCCTATAGCAGGGACGAAGCCAGAACTTTTAACTAGTGGGGGCAAATATATACATATATTTTTAATATAAAATTTTAAATATATAAATATATATCTGTGTCTGTGCGCGTGCGTGTGTGCGTGTGTGCGTGCGTGAAACAATTTCTATGATATATACTAGTATAGTATGACATTGAGGAGTTGATCATGTAATTAGCTTAAAAGACCACAACTAATTAAATAACATTTGTATATTTAATGCAAAGACCAACTAACATAAAAGAGAGTGAGTATGCAAAGACCAAATGACGAAAAAGGACATAAAAGGGAGTGAGTGTGATAATATGAGGTGTGAGTATGATAATATAATTATATGATGTGTATAAAAGTTTAAAAGATAGTGGGGGCATGGGCCCACACTTTGTTGTGAATAGCTCTGTCTCTGTCCTATAGCAGAGATTAAGAAAGCCATAAAGAAAGTTACTGGAAAAGATTCTGAACTTGGCTGTTTTATGTTAAGAAAAACACCGCCTGTGTATCTCCATGAAATTGGACTGTGTCTTGATAGGGATGTAATTAATTTCAAGGATTGTCCTCCAAGGTTCAATGATCGAGTTGTTGACGAATGTTCAGAGGACGCGTCTGGTGTACTATTATTACCACTGTGATAATCATATATGTGATTTATATATTACCACATACTATAAATTGTGGTTTCTTCCTTATTACTACTTCGGGTTCTTTTATATAAGAGACAAATAATTAATATATCTAGTCTATAAACCGATCAAATACATTAATTATTCAATGAATCTAAAAAATTAATTGTCTCTTATATAAAAGAACGGAGGTAGTAATAAATAAAATAATAATCGATAAAAATATATTTTTGTGTTTCTTCTTATCTTTTTTTACTAAATGTTTCTTCTTATCATTAGGTAGCAAAGACCCTTTGTATTTTATATCGTAATTTTAATTGGTCTGTAATATTGTAGGTAGGCGGCCTCGAATCGTTTATGATGTATCAAGATTGGAGAACCTTTAGTTCTCCCGTTAATTAATATCTTGCTTAAAAAAAATCAATACTCATTTTATACTTTCAATTATATATTTTGTGTGCACTTTCTCTTGTGTTTGATTTTCTTAGGTCCAATTCATATCATGTTTCTTTTTTCAAATTAACTAATAAAAAACACAAGTTAGGTGAAAGTTTTATAATTATCATTAAACTACGGCCGATAATTGGTAAGCAATTTCGGGTTATGCATAATACTATAAGATGGTTCCATTCATAAGTAAAACATGTAGTATTTATGCTTAAATTTTCCAAATAATTATTTGAAGCTAATAATTTATGGATAAATTGGAAAGAAACATGTGCAAGTTTTTTTAATATAATTATTTTCACATAAATCAATAAAAACTTATAGAGTGAAGACTCATTTTGGTCCCTCACAAATAATACACGAGTCAAATTAGTCTTTCACAATAAAATAGACCCAATTTAATCTCTTATAAAATTTAACTGGATCATATAAGTCCTTCTATTAATATTTTTTTTCAAAATCGGTTTTTGCTAGTTTTAAACCGTGACTGGATTGCCACGTTGGATTTTATTTTACTTTCATTTCTTAGTTTCATTTTTAAACATTATACATTAATAATATAAAAAAGTCAAAATTGTTTCTTATAAGGGATTGAACCAGGGCCATGTGGTTAATCTTAAACAATTTTAAATTTCAAATAAAAAATACAAAATTTGTATCAATATGGTCTCGAACCTAAGTCTTTTCAAATTAATTGACAGTCAATTAAATAAAATAGAAATTGATTTGTCTATTTGTAAATGATAGTCACTTTACTAACAATAGAAATTGATTTGTCTAGTTGTTATTGATAGTCACTTTACTAACCGTAGAAATTGATTTGTCTAGTTGTAAATGATAATCGCTTTATTAACAATAGAAATTGATTTATCTAGTTGTAAATGATAGTTACTTTACTAACAATAAAAATTGATTTGTCTTGTTGTAAATAATAGTCACTTTACTAACTATAGAAATTAATTTTTCTAGTTGTAAATGATAGTCACTTTATTAACGATAGAAATTCATTTGTCTAGTTGTAAAGTGAAAATCATTTAACTTGAAGGGACTTAGATTTGAGACCTCATAAATAAAAATTATGTATAAAATTTGTTAATATTAGTAGAAATCATGAAAATTATTTATTTAAAAATTACTTTATAAGAAATAATTTTGCCTTTTTTTTATATTATTCATTGATAACTGTTTAAAAATGAAATTAAAAATAAAAATTAATTTAGTATTTAAAAAATAAAATAAAAAAATCCAACGTGTCAGTTCAGTCACGGTTTAAAAGTATGAAAAGAACCGGTTTAGAAGTAGAAAAAAACCGATTTAAGAAAAATATTAGCAGAAGGACTAATATGGTTTGGTTAAATTTTGTAAGGGATTAAGTTGGGTCAATTTTTTTGTGAGGGAGTAATTTGAGTCGTGTAATATTTATGAGGGACCGAAATGGGTCTTCACTCAAACTTATATAATTCGATTTTCAACTTACAAAGTAGTTTTATTTTTTAGATTTTGTGTTTATTATCATCATTATTAATACTTGATTTATAGATTATATGCATTTAAAATCATTGCGAAGGAGTGACACCTCTCCCTACCAATTTAAGCCTTCACAATAAATAATTATTACTAAAATTAGTTTACTAAAAAAATCTAACAAAATATATTTAATTTCGAGAAGCTAAATTGACTTTGTTCTCCCATACATGTCATGAGCGTGCATAAAAGCGCCAAATGGTTTGGCAAGTAGGGTTTAAATTTTGACCTAATGCGCCATTTCATTTGGCGCAAACTCTTACAAAATTAGGGTTAGCCAAATGGTTTGGCGCATGCACCCAATTTTAATACCTATGCGCCATTTCATTTGGCG
The DNA here is from genome assembly GCF_029867415.1 of Vicia villosa. Taxonomy (NCBI): domain Eukaryota; kingdom Viridiplantae; phylum Streptophyta; class Magnoliopsida; order Fabales; family Fabaceae; genus Vicia; species Vicia villosa. Next base: position 6,959,552 of record NC_081184.1, on the reverse strand, counting down.
CATTCATTTACCTGGGGTCCCAAACCTAGACATTTTGATAAATACCCTGAAAACATAATTTTTTTTGTAATTTTTTTATTAATCATGGTTATTTAAAAAAAATCTAAGATTCTTATCAAATAGCTTCAATTATTAAAATCAAATTGTCTACTAATTTTGCATAAATATAAACCATGTTGAGTGTATAATACGCTAGTAATTAATTGATTATGAAGGAAAAAAATGTGCTGTAAAACATACTAATTACTTGAAATGAAAAAAAGTTGCTAACTTAAGTGATGATAAGAAATGAGAGGAAAAGAAATATGGTGAAATCCGCAATAGCTTTAAAATGGCTAACATACTAATTACTTGAAATAAAAAACAAATTTAAAATTCATCTATAAACTTAATTAGTAACATTTTAGGCTATATATATTAACACAAGTTTATCTACTTTTTACACATACAAATTCATCTATTCCTTATGAAGTTCATCATGTTAAGCTTTGTTATTTTTTTTTCTTGTTCCAAATTATTCGCTCCTCAAAAATGTTGAACAGTGGCGTCTAACCACATGTCTCAGAAACCCAAACCCTTTTATCAAACATCCAATCAATTTCACTATACACGGACTTTGGCCAACAACTTACAACAGTATTGGCAGAAGTGGTCCTATTGCCTACTTCACAACCCCATTTAAAAGTATTTCGGTGAGTTATGGGTATTTTGCTTTTCAATTGTAAATTCCATGTATTTATGCATGATATTTTAGTTTTTTATTGATTTGATTTTTGGTTCTTGTAGATCGGCACTTTATTTCCGCGAATAAATATATCATGGTCGGGTGTAGAGCTATCAAAATAGGCCGAAGCCCATGGGCCGACCCATCAAGTTCGAAAATAGTTAGTGCTTGGGCCTTATTTTTCGAGCCCATTTACATCCGGGTCTTTTAAGCCCGACCCTAAAAAGCCCTAAAAATATGGGTCGGCCCGTATGGGCCATGGGTAGCCCGTCAGCCCGAAAAAATTAAATTTTTTAATATAACTAGAAATTATCCTTTCCTAATTTATAAAGGTATGCTATAAAAAAATTGTGTATTATGTATTTTAATCTATTTTTAGTATTATAAAGGTATAAATATCAAACAAAAGTTGATGGTTTGACTTAATTTTAAACTAAAAGGTTCCATCCTAATATAATTATGTAGATAATATAGAAAAGACACCATGATATATTCTAATTAAAAATAAGGTTGAAATGAGATTTAAAAAGTCATGATGTAATTTTTTTATGGTAGGATAGAGTTAGTACAAATCATATATATAACAATTTGCTCTAAAATAATATTCCATCAATCTAATTAATTGTTATAAAATTTTATAACAGTTTGCTGTTATGATTGTTATAAAGTTATAATTGTCATGAATATTTATATCTTAAAATTTGTTGGAAAAAGTTATTTAATTTTGTGTGCAAAATTAAATATAATTTCTGATGTATTTTGAATAGCTGAAATTAAGTTAATATGTTGTTTTACATTTTAATTGTAACTTATATATAAGTATTATTGCATGCAATTGTTTGGTTATTAGAAAAATAAGTAGAAAATTTTATTTTTTTAGAAATAGGTCCGTTTAGGGCCGAGGCCCATTTAGGGTCGGGTAGCCCGCAACCCAGACATGGATGGGCCTGGGTAGTAAAAATGGAGCCCATTTAAAAATGGGCTTTTTGGGCCCGGCCCTAAAAAGCCCGAGGCCCGCATGGGCCGACCCGTTTAGGGTCGGTAGCCCATTTTGACAGCTCTAGCCGGATGTGATCAGAGGAAAAGAAGAGACTTTTTGGGGTCATGAATGGGCAAAGCATTGGACTTGTTCAAAGAAAAAGTTTACTATGTTGCAATATTTTACTCGTACCTTAGATTTTAAAGATAGGGTTGAGATCTTAAAAGCCCTTAGTGATCATAACATTAAACCAGATTAAAAAAAATAGCATCCTATAGCAGGGACGAAGCCAGAACTTTTAACTAGTGGGGGCAAATATATACATATATTTTTAATATAAAATTTTAAATATATAAATATATATCTGTGTCTGTGCGCGTGCGTGTGTGCGTGTGTGCGTGCGTGAAACAATTTCTATGATATATACTAGTATAGTATGACATTGAGGAGTTGATCATGTAATTAGCTTAAAAGACCACAACTAATTAAATAACATTTGTATATTTAATGCAAAGACCAACTAACATAAAAGAGAGTGAGTATGCAAAGACCAAATGACGAAAAAGGACATAAAAGGGAGTGAGTGTGATAATATGAGGTGTGAGTATGATAATATAATTATATGATGTGTATAAAAGTTTAAAAGATAGTGGGGGCATGGGCCCACACTTTGTTGTGAATAGCTCTGTCTCTGTCCTATAGCAGAGATTAAGAAAGCCATAAAGAAAGTTACTGGAAAAGATTCTGAACTTGGCTATTTTATGTTAAGAAAAACACCACCTGTGTATCTCCATGAAATTGGACTATGTCTTGATAGGGATGTAATTAATTTCAAGGATTGTCCTCCAAGGTTCAATGATCGAGCTGTTGACGAATGTTCAGAGGACGCGTCTGGTGTACTATTATTACCACTGTGACAATCATATATGTGATTTATATATTACCACATACTATAAATTGTGGTTTCTTCCTTATTACTACTTCGGGTTCTTTTATATAAGAGACAAATAATTAATATATCTAGTCTATAAACCGATCAAATACATTAATTATTCAATGAATCTAAAAAATTAATTGTCTCTTATATAAAAGAACGGAGGTAGTAATAAATAAAATAATAATCGATAAAAATATATTTTTGTGTTTCTTCTTATCTTTTTTTTACTAAATGTTTCTTCTTATCATTAGGTAGCAAAGACCCTTTGTATTTTATATCGTAATTTTAATTGGTCTGTAATATTGTAGGTAGGCGGCCTCGAATCGTTTATTATGTATCAAGATTGAAGAACCCTTAGTTCTCCCGTTAATTAATATCTTGCTTAAAAAAAATCAATACTCATTTTATACTTTCAATTATATATTTTGTGTGCACTTTCTCTTGTGTTTGATTTTCTTAGGTCCAATTCATATCATGTTTCTTTTTTCAAATTAACTAATAAAAAACACAAGTTAGGTGAAAGTTTTATAATTATCATTAAACTACGGCCGATAATTGGTAAGCAATTTCGGGTTATGCATAATACTATAAGATGGTTCCATTCATAAGTAAAACATGTAGTATTTATGCTTAAATTTTCCAAATAATTATTTGAAGCTAATAATTTATGGATAAATTGGAAAGAAACATGTGCAAGTTTTTTTAATATAATTATTTTCACATAAATCAATAAAAACTTATAGAGTGAAGACTCATTTTGGTCCCTCACAAATAATACACGAGTCAAATTAGTCTTTCACAATAAAATAGACCCAATTTAATCTCTTATAAAATTTAACTGGATCATATAAGTCCTTCTATTAATATTTTTTTTCAAAATCGGTTTTTGCTAGTTTTAAACCGTGACTGGATTGCCACGTTGGATTTTATTTTACTTTCATTTCTTAATTTCATTTTTAAACATTATACATTAATAATATAAAAAAGTCAAAATTGTTTCTTATAAGGGATTGAACCAGGGCCATGTGGTTAATCTTAAACAATTTTAAATTTCAAATAAAAAATACAAAATTTGTATCAATATGGTCTCGAACCTAAGTCTTTTCAAATTAATTGACAGTCAATTTAATAAAATAGAAATTGATTTGTCTATTTGTAAATGATAGTCACTTTACTAACAATAGAAATTGATTTGTCTAGTTGTTATTGATAGTCACTTTACTAACCGTAGAAATTGATTTGTCTAGTTGTAAATGATAATCGCTTTATTAACAATAGAAATTGATTTACCTAGTTGTAAATGATAGTTACTTTACTAACAATAAAAATTGATTTGTCTTGTTGTAAATAATAGTCACTTTACTAACTATAGAAATTAATTTTTCTAGTTGTAAATGATAGTCACTTTATTAACGATAGAAATTGATTTGTCTAGTTGTAAAGTGAAAATCATTTAACTTGAAGGGACTTAGATTTGAGACCTCATAAATAAAAATTATGTATAAAATTTGTTAATATTAGTAGAAATCATGAAAATTATTTATTTAAAAATTACTTTATAAGAAATAATTTTGCCTTTTTTTTTATATTATTCATTGATAACTGTTTAAAAATGAAATTAAAAATAAAAATTAATTTAGTATTTAAAAAATAAAATAAAAAAATCCACCGTGTCAGTTCAGTCACGGTTTAAAAGTATGAAAAGAACCGGTTTAGAAGTAGAAAAAAACCGATTTAAGAAAAATATTAGCAGAAGGACTAATATGGTTTGGTTAAATTTTGTAAGGGATTAAGTTGGGTCAATTTTTTTGTGAGGGAGTAATTTGAGTCGTGTAATATTTATGAGGGACCGAAATGAGTCTTCACTCAAACTTATATAATTCGATTTTCAACTTACAAAGTAGTTTTATTTTTTAGATTTTGTGTTTATTATCATCATTATTAATACTTGATTTATAGATTATATGCATTTAAAATCATTGCGAAGGAGTGACACCTCTCCCTACCAATTTAAGCCTTCACAATAAATAATTATTACTAAAATTAGTTTACTAAAAAAATCTAACAAAATATATTTAATTTCGAGAAGCTAAATTGACTTTGTTCTCCCATACATGTCATGAGCGTGCATAACCTTTTGCCTTGACACTTTCACTTTTTCACGCACTTTTGCACAAAAACTCTTTGCAAGCCTCATTTGCCTGCTTCACTAGTTCTTCAACTATCTCAAGCTCAGATCTTATTACAAGTACATGTTATATACTCTTATTTCTTCCATCTCTATTTTATGAAGATTATTAGAGATTTAGTCGAGAATGATAACCTAGTAGAGCCCACGACTCGTAATGCGCGTAAATCCATATGGAGTTACTATTATAGAAATGCCAGATGTAATGACATGACGATTAATTATAAATAAGTGGAACTTAAGTATGTTTGATAGTTGCAGGAGCTCCATAAGCTCCAATAATGATTGCAACATTGGTAGTGATAGAGACTCCTTTTTCCCTTCTACTTTCTCAAGAAAAGGGGAGATGATGGCCACCTCTAATACTAAGCCCAAGGACATCATGGATTTCGGGTCCATTTACATTACTCAAGAAAAGGTAGCCTCCTTTCAGAAGTCAACTGTTTGCGGTGAAGGTTTTTGTGGAACCATGTTTTACATGTCATTAATACATAAAGCTCTCTTGAAGACAAACATGCTTTTGATGAAGACAATTGGTATTTGATGACATCAACTAAAGTCAAGCCTAAAGCGATTAAAGATGCAACTAAAGAAAATGTGGTTGGATAACTTTGATTCTCTAATGATGGGAACTGTAGCGGATAAAAATTTAGACCAAAGCCATTGGAGTAACCTGACTCATTATTTTAGTGAAAGTCGCCACTGTATTTTATTGTTTCCAAAGGAAATGGAAAAATGGTGAAATAAAACCCAAAGAAGTTTTTAAAATCAAAACTAATAAAAACAAAGCAGAGAGCTTAGGTACGGGGGTTGATTATGCAAAGGCAATGTGTTAGCACCCATCACATTTGTGGTACTCCATATGAAACTTTTTGTAAATTTGTGTAAGAAAAGTTGTGTGCAAAAGAAAGTTTGTTTGGTTTTAAAATTATGCTCGGCAAAATATCACATCTTGTGCTTACATACCTCCTGAGTACAATGGAGAATTCAGAGCATTTATAGTTCCGCTCAAGATGAATCAAATGTTTTGTTTAAAATTGGATGGACACTTTATCAACACAGAAGAGAAAACTCATGTAACCATACTTAAACATGAGAACAAATGGATTCTTTGCATCACAAGTGAAAGAAGGCCTCCAACTTGGATAAAATCAACAAGTATGTCACTAGCTCTTTCAAGTGGAAAAGAACCAATCATATAAATCAATATTAAGGGATTATGGCATTACATCTCCACCATAATGATTATTCATGCCTAAACTTTAGAAAAATATTTTTAAAGAAAAGTCACAAACGGCAAAAGATTTGGAAGAAAGTTTTTTTTTATCAAAAAGAGTTTTAAAAGCCTGCAAACATAAGAAGATTTTAAAATGGAGGGAGAAATTTTGAAAATTTAAGAAGATGGAAGGAGATGAAGGGACTATCCTAAAGTATAAAAGTAAAAGCTAAGGACAAGAATAATCTAACCAATCAAGAAGGCAACACTTGACATAAAAGCCAACATAAGCATTTACTTCCTTTGGATTTAACTAAATCAACATGACAAACAAAAAATTTGAACAAAATAACCAGAGCTCCAAGATAATAATCTCATTTTAGCATAGCTTCACAAATCTTGGTTTTGTCTCAGATGAACTTGCATTAACATAGCATATAAAACCTTTTCATAACAAACATGGTACCTGCACACAGACAAAATTCCCAATGCCTTGGAGTGAACTCCAAGGACTTCAGACAAACATAACAAAATAAGATAACACAAGGTCCAGAAGTCTCAAGGTAACAAGGCTCCTAATGCTAAATCCAAGAGGTCTAAAACTCCAAGATGCCAAGGGATAATAACCATAGTCCAGGAGAGCCTTAAGTATTTTATTGTTTAAGTTGATTAATAATGTCTTAAGAGCAAAGTAAAAGTCCAAATAGACAAAAGGAAAATATAATAAAAGTAAAAATGAGAATGATGCTAAAGATGTAAAATAAAGCATAAGATAAAATAAGGAAAAGTGATAAAAGAAACATAAAGTAAGAGTTAGAAATTAGAAGTTAGTGATTAAAAGTTGATTATTAGAGTGAATGATCAATAATGGTTGAATAATGAACTTATGCCAAAATTAATGAAAACTCATTGGAGGATTGATAAAACCAAAACCTCCTAACAACAAGTTTCATAAGCATTGGACCATTTGTCAAATAATTAACCATACTTGGACTTTCAAACGTAAGTTTGAGCTATGAATGATCATTTTTTGATACGAGATAAATTTAGCGCTATGTTAAGCAATCGCCAAGTAACTTATATAGAAGTCACCCTACAACGAGGCCGGTCAATAACAATGTATATGTTTAAGAATAAATTAGAGAAATAATATATAGAATCATTCTCCAAAAATTTGCAACACGTGCAAAATAACAATCAAAATCAAGAATGAGATTGAGATGAAGAGAGAGGAGAGGGGAGATTAGATTACAGACTCTCACCAAATGGATTGTCAAGCATTACATCAAAAAATAAATTTTAAACAAATTTTAAAAAGAAAATAATGACCAAAATTCAAATCAAACATCTAAACATCAAATAAATTCAAATCAAAGATCACCATAAATCAAGGACTATCATAGGATCATTTCCAAATATTTGCAGAATTTAAAAACTCAAAAAAACTTTTACACCAATTAAAACTCAAAAAACATAATTCTATTTATTTTAATTAGTTTTCACCACATCCCCTCAACTCTTGGTATTTCTCTCCTCACCACACCAATTTCCTCATAATTCTATTTTCCTCCCATAAAAACTATTTCATTATTTCTATTATTTTTAACTAACCAAAAATTATATTAAAATCTAATAACACCGAAAATGCCAAATAATGCAAATAAAACACTCAAACATCCAATAAAATTAATAAAGGGCGTATTATACTCAATTATAATAATTTACTAGAAAATATGGGTGTTACAACTCTACTTCACTTAAAGAATTTGTGTCCTAAAAAATTACCCGAAAGAAACAAGTTCGGATAAGACTCTTATATCTGGCTCTCTAGCTCCCACGTCACGCTTCCTCCAACGGGTCCTTCCCACACTACCTCCACCAAATCAATCTTTTTACCTCTCAAGTGCTTCACTTCTCGATCCTCAATCTGCAATGGTGATGCCTCAACAGTCAAGTTCTTTCTCACTTGCACATCATCCAATTGAATCACGTGGGACAGAACAGGAATTTACTTTCGTAGTTGAGACACATAAGAAATATGAAGATTCAAAAGAGACGACGGTGAGGTAACTCTGTAGGCAATTTCTCCTACTTAATGAAGGGTCTGATATAGACCAACAAAACGAGGCGTGAAATTTTTAGACTTCAGCGCACGATCAACACCAGTCACTGAAGTGACTCTCAAGAACACATGATCTTCCTCTTGGAATTCAAGTGCCTTCCTTCGCTTATCATGATAAATTTTCTACCAGCTTTGCGATGCCTTTATCTTATCTTGAGTCATCTTAACCTTCTCGGCAATTGGCTATCTCGGGTTCAAACACAACACTTTCACCTGATTCATACCAACACAAAGGTGCCAAACACCTCATACAACCACAATCCACGAATCACTCCCCTTCGTAGTCTTCGACAAACCTACCACAAAATCCATAGAGATGTTATCCCGCTTACACTCATAAATACTCAAAGGTTACATCAATCCATTCGAAAATTTAATTCCGTACTATTCTAATATCATTTTCGAGTTTCATAAGGATCAACCAGTAAGGGTGCAAAGAGCAACCCCACAAATATAATAATCCCAAGCCCAATCCACTTCCTTTCGAATAGGCCCATCAAGTCAGTTCCATCAAACTGAACAATAGAATCCAGCCACACTGCCGCTTAGGTGTATCAGAAAGAAGTTGGAGTCGCCGAACTGAAACCTCACCGGTAAACACTGTCGGAAGCCGCCACAAACTGCGACAAGGCCTTTCAGGTTTTCATTTTTTTCCGCTTTTTCTTATTTTCTTCACGCCGCATCGAGTTTCCGCATTAAAGAAGCGCGATTGAGAAAATAGTCCAGTGATGCAACATTCACAATCTAAATTTTTGTGCTTTGATTTTGCGGAGAATAATAGTTAATCACTTAATTGCGTGAGATTTTATAAGCTTATATGTTTTTTGAACTATTTCGTATGAATCTGAATTAGGGTTTGTTGTGATTAAGAGATAAGAGAAGATGAAGCAGGTAGTAGGAATGGTGGTTTCGAATAAGATGCAGAAATCGGTTGTGGTGGCGGTGGATAGACTTTTTCATCACACAGTGTTCAACAGATATGTTAAGCGCACTTCGAAGTTCATGGCTCATGATGAGAATAATCTTTGTAATATCGGTGACCGGGTTAGTATTTGTAAAGTTGTGTCTATTGATTGTATCAGTGTTGACTAATAGTGGCTAATAACAACGCTATTGATTTGAAAATTTTGAAAAATTACTATGCATGGTTTTAAATTGCGGTCATGGTTCCAGTTGTGTGTGTTGCGATTGCGGTCATTGCAATATGCATATTGCGGCCGTTGCAGAGTGAATATTATTGGGGAGGTGTTTGAAATATATTGTTATAAAACACTACATGATAACATTTTTTATTAAATAGGAAGTATGATTTTGTTTTGGGATTATGAAATTTTGAGTTTTGTTGAAAATATTTGAAGAAATCTGGAAAAGTTGTCTGATGTGATTTCTCATCGGACGTATGATTTTAATTCACACTGCAATTGCAATTGCGGACTGCAATTTAAAACAATGCGCCTATCAGTATTATCAAATAGCGGTGCCATGGCCGCTATGGCAGATATACATGTCGGTTTTTTGGCTAGCTGCAATGGTAAATATATGCCGATATTGCGGATTTTTCGGCCATAATCTGCTATAACAGCGCCGCAAAGAGGTCGGTATGGCAGAATTTTGGCTCTCTGCTATGGACCGTCATCTGCCATCGATAACACTGGCACTTATCTAATACAAAATGTTTTCTAATAGCCGCTATAGTGGAATCTAGACAAACCGTTTTTTTTTTTTTTGATCCAGGATTGACAACACTTTCGTTTACTACAACGTGTTCAAGAGGATCTTATTGTTAGAGACAAATGTAGTTCAAATTTTGATTGGCTGTGTTATTGGTTTTGCAAGAAAACTAAACAAGTGTATGCTTTAATGGTTGTTATTTCAGGTTCGATTGGATTCTTCTAGGCCTTTAAGCAAGCGTAAACATTGGGTGGTTGCTGAAATTCTCAAGAAAGCACGCATATATGTTCCTCCTTCTGCACCGGTGTCTGAGAAAGTGAGCTCCGGAGGACCAACATCTACATCCTGAAATGGTTGAAGGTATTGATAAGCTTATCTTGGCTGCTAGATTTACGCAGTTTTCAAATGTTGGTGTATGGAAGTGGAGTGTGTAATGAGGTTTAGTTGTGTGAAATGAAACCCCTTTAGTCTAGTACATATAATTGAAAGTATCGTATATGATACTGTGTTTTTTGTAGTAACCTCTAATTATAAGTTTGCATGCTTTTGCTTGAATTTTCGCATGCTTTTGTGTCGACAAAATAACTCGAAATAATGGGAATGTCGATTTTTATGGCAGGAGGAATTTTAATGTGGCATGTTCCAAGGTTGATTAGCTTGTTTGTTGATGGGTTAGAACTTAGAATCAGTCTTCTGCAATTTCACGTTACTTGAAGTCTTGTTAGACGTCGAGATGCTATGATGTTGATCTTTATTGCCATATGTGCAAATGAATTATAGTGTAGGATGATTACAAAATGGTTTGTGTGTCTGTTGATTTCTGACTTTCATAATAATTGATAAGATGTTTACACGTGTTTCTATTGCATTTTCTTCCTGTCCCTGTAAAGATGATGGTGAAAGTGAAATTGATTGGGAAAATGGTCAAGAACTACTTCGTATCACTGAAGAATTAAGCAAAGCTCTTCACTCTCACAAGTTACAATACCCCTTCTATTTGTTGCATGGCTCTCTAAAGTTCATTTGTCACTTAAAAAACTGAGTCTGAGACTGAACCTGTGATAAATGAGAGGTTATTTGCACTTCATTTCTTGCAGTTTGGTTCTGGTCGGTAAACTGTGTGGGAAATAATAGTTTGGTTGGTAAATTATCAAAATTGATTCAACTAATTTCAAGATAGTTTAGTTCGGTTTGGCGGTTTAATTTTGTTCCACTTTGCAGTTATTTTGACCTGGCCTAGATGTAGATATCTATTCCTTAAAAAAAATTATTGTTCCACTTTTTTCATGTTTCTAAAACTCACATCGGCAACTTCCAATCGCAAAACGGTTTCAAGAACTCTCGAGATGTAAATCACAGTTCTCAACTGTCCTTGATCTTCTTCCTACAAATTAGTGTTTATTTCAATAAATTATTCTCTAGAACTAAATCAAATATGGACAATTTTTTTTTGAGCAAATCTTAGGACAAAACTTCATAATGAGGAGGTTGGTTTTGAGTTCTATGAAGAATATGAGCGGTATTTGCGTCAAAAGGATATCACAAGCTTCTCAATTCCCGAATGCTTCATCACAAGCTTCTCAGTTAAATATGAGAAAAATATGAGAATTCAAGTGATAGTTAAATATGAGAATTCCAGTTATCAGTGTTTAGACATGGCAATAAAACCCAGACCCATGGGTACCCACCCGAACCCGCCCCAAAGTTGACGGGGAAAACCCGCTTTGACTGGGTTTGGATTCGGGTTTGGGTTTTCCCCGATTAGAAAACATGGGAATGGGTCGGGTAATGGGGACACTAGTACCCACCACGAACCCGTCCCCGAACCCGCCCCGTTTATTTCAATATGTACATTATTATTTATATTTCATAATTTATATTATTAAATATGTGGCTAATGTTTTAGTAATTTGATTTGTATTTATTATTTTAAATATTTGAAATATATGTATGAAATTTTTTTAGATTGTTTTATTTTGTTATTTATAATGTAATTTGATTTTTGAAAAAGTAAATATTTTTATTAAAAAATTGATTTTACGAAATACATGGTGGCGGGGCGGGGATACCCAAACCCAACCCGAACCCGTTAAGGACGGGTTTGGATTTTAATTCTCCATCCCCGTTTGGGTTTGGGGCGGGTAACGGGGATTGATTGGGGATTCGGGTTTGGGTTTGGAGGAGGTAAAAACCGTCACCGACCCGCCCCGTTGCCATTCCTATCAGTGTTTTAAAAACCGGACCGGTCATCGAACCGGTAAGGGTACCGGGTCACTGGTTTATCGGTCGAACCACTGGGTCACTGGTCGAACCGCACGACCAAACCGGATTAAACCGGATAACTCGGTTGAATAGACCTGTCATTATATAGGTATAAAATCGGTCGAACCGGATGATTCAGTCTCTAAAAAAATATAACTAGCTTTTAAATTTTTAAAAAATATCATATCATAAATTCACAATTTCATAACTTAAATTCAAATTTTAAACAAATATATCACACATAACAAAATAGTAAAAAATTATAAAGTCTAATTGCAAACAAAATCTAATTACAACATAATCTAATTGAATAGTTTATAACAAAATAACTCCAATGTGTACCAAATTTAATTTAAAATAGGATCTTCCTAAAAAGAAAATCAAATAAATTCAATATGTTTATGCTATTTAATAAAATTTATTAGCAAAGATAACAAATAGATAATAAAGTTTTTAATTTATCACTAACGAAAAAAACTATGTGAGAATGCTATTTAAGTAATACACTACTAAATATATTAAAAAAAAAAGTTTAAAAGAAATGTTAAAAAAAAATTTTAAAAAGAAATTTAAAAAAAAAAAGCAATTAAACCGCCGGTTTTCACCGGTTCCCACCGGTTTGATGACATACCCGATCTGACTATTGAACCAGACCGGTTACCAGGCCGGTTCCCGGTTCGACCGGTCCGACCGGTCGGTCCGGTTTTTAAAACACTGCCAGTGATACTATGAACCGGCTAAGGATCCATAAACTAGAATTCAAGTGATAGTTAAATATGAATGTGATAGAGAATTTCTTTATTCACCTCCCTATGGGGGTAACCTCCCGCGAAAAACCAAAAATACCCCTACTTCGGAAATACATTTCCGAAATAATTTTTTTTCAAAATTTTCCCAGAATTCGGAAGTACACTTCCGAAAAATATCAAATGAGGGGTGTTTTCGGAGATGCATTTCCGAAAACACTCCTTTTTTTTAATTTCAGAAGTATACTTCCGAAGGAAAAAAAGTAGTAACAAACCCTTCTTCCTCACCAAACCTGAACCTCACTATGAAATACCTTTCCTAAATTATTTTTTCATAAAGTATAAAGGAGACTATATATGCTTCCATGTCCAAAAAGTTTTTTAATAGATTTTTTTTTACCGATTGCTATGATTGCTATGAGAAACTGTCTGTTGAAGAGGAAAAAAAATAAATACAGAACTAGTAAAAACAAGAAACAAAGCAAGAAGAGAAAGGGGATATAATCTTTAATACTTATTATCAACTACTATAATACTACATTACAGTTTTGAGAGAGATACTAAAAAGATTAAATGGGCACAAGCATCAGTTAAAGGAAACTGGGAGCACATACACCATGCGAGTGTTTAATAGGGAAAAGCAAGAGCTTTTTCGGAAGTATACTTCCGAAACTCTAAAAAAGGGTGTTTTCGGAAATGCATTTCCGAAAACACCCCCATTTGATGTTTTCGGAAATGCATTTTCGAATTTTAGAAAAATTTTGAAAAAAATGATTTCGGAAATGGATTTCCGAAATTTAGGGGTATTTTAGTATTTTCGCTAGGGGTGACCAAGAAGGTTGGGAGGTGAAATTCTCATGTGGTAAACTGGTTCTAAACTGGATCTGAATTGGATCCAAATTGGTTTTGCCAAAAATAATTGCTTTCTTTTTAACATATTTTGGAATTGAACCAAACTAAAAAAAAATTGTTAAGATTGTTTGGTTTATAAACCATGCACACCCCTAATTTTCTAACCATCTAAGATAATGATGAGTTACTTTTCAAGTAACCATTGTTATAGTAATAGTAATCATATGATAATAATAATTTATGAAATGGCAATTTATCAACCTCTTTCTCTCTAGCTTGTTTTTCAAATTGCAACTGTTTAGAGAAGAACAGAAGAACAGTGTGAACCATTTTTACGACATGGTTCTTTTATAAGATGCAAAAAAGAATTATTATTAAAAAAAAGAAAAGAAAAAAAAGGACAACTATCAACTATATTTTTTAATATTTTTTCAGACAGTAATAAAGTACTCTTTGTGCGCAACTGCAGAGATTAATCCTCAAACCAGAAAAAAATACAATGAGCGGCAAATTTTTTTTAGGAAAATTCTTTGGCCACCTCCCAACTCTCTAGCCCACCTCTGGTGAAAAACTCAAACTACCCCTGACTTCGGAAGTTCATCTCCGAAATGCAAGAAAAAGGTGTTTTCGGAGATGCATCTCTGAAAGCGCCTTTTTTTTTGAAAAAATTGACTTATTTCGGAAGTTCATTTCGGAAAACAACATTTCGGAAATGAACTTCCAAATTACTACGCGTTTGCAGATTTATCAAAACACCCCCCCTCCCCCATTCATTTACCCTAATTCAAATCAAACACAACCAAACGAGAAATTTTGTGCAAACACACTTCCAAGGCTGCATCAAAGCTCCAATCACATTGCTATACAACATTCAAAAGCCCTCAAATCACTCAATTTGTAAGTTTTGAATTTGTTAGATCCATTATTCAAATGCATGTTATTCAGGTTTTCAATTGCATAAATGATATATGGGTAGGTTGTTAGAAGTATTTAGGTTGTTTAGAAGCATTTTGAGTTGTTTTGAAAATTGGTTTAGGGGTCTGCCATGGAAGTTGCAGAAAACTTCATCGCAGGGGTGTTTCGGAAGTTCATTTCCGAAAACACCTTCATCCCAGTTTTCGGAAATGAACTTCCGAATTGTATCAGAAGTTCAAATTTTTAAGTTTTTTCATTTGTCTCGCATATTAATGGATTTCGATTGTTTACAGGAACATGTCAGGCAACCAACCAGCACGCATCAGACAGGGTAGGGAGACCCAGACTGCGTCGGCTAGACGCGAGCGGGCGGCGGCGCAGCTGGCGTCGACCCAGGGACGGGGGCAAGGTCAGGGACGCCGTGTGCGAGTTCCCGTGGGTGAGGGAGAGGGTACATCTACTTCAGGATCTAGGAGTCGGCTGGCTCGGGCATCTTCTTCCCGTCAGCGAGAGGAGGAGGAGGAGGAGGAGGTGGCGGCAGTGCCCTACCACGAGCCGGAGGGGGTACCGGATGTTGACCCTCCAGCCGGGGAGGATGATGAGCAGGAGGACGGCTATCCGGGAGGGCCCTTTGACACCTCTGTGCTGATTAGCTACCACGATCACGTCCCTCAGCGTATTTGGGAGGGAGGGGTATTTTTTATAATTTAACCTTTTAATTGTCACCATTTTTTATAATTTAACCATTTAATTGTCAACATTTTTTATAATTTAACCGTTTATTTGTCGCTTATTTAATATATGTTGCTTATTTATTTATTTTTTAACAGGAGCGAGAGCCGTTGAAAATGGTGAACCACGCCCGGAAGATTTTCAGTCTGTTTAAACCAACAGCTGAGTGGTTTAACGACCATGTGCGAGGTTCAGGGCTTAGCGGGCTCTGCATGACGGGGTACACCACCATCTGCACCGGCATGCAGGGGGCATTTGTGGAGCGCTGGCACAAGGAGACGTCCTCTTTCCACTTGCCGGTTGGGGAGATGACGATCACCTTGCATGACGTACAGTGTCTTCTCCACCTGCCGATTAGGGGGCCGCTGTTGACCCACTCCAAGATCCAGAGGGTCGAGGCCATTGAGTGGATGACGCTCTATTTGGGCATGGAGCATGAGGTTGCCCACTTTGAGTGCGTCACGACATCTGGGCCTCATGTCCGGTTCACCACACTGAGCACTTATTTTGAGCACCACCTGGACGCGGCTGCCAAGGCTGAGGGTGAGGGTGACGAGCTATTCACACAGTATCACCGCGGCTGCGCTCTCCGGTGCTGGTACATGCATGTGGTAGGTGCTGCATGCTTTGTGGACAAGAGTGCCAGGTACGTCGACGTGACCTACCTCCGCTACTTCATGGACCTGGATACCGTTCACCAGTGGAACTGGGGGGCAGCTACTCTGGCATACCTCTACCATTAGCTGAATGAGGCCTCCAACTGTAGGACGAGGCAGTTGGTCGGATCCTGCACACTACTTACGGTACGTTTTATTTTAACACATTATCGTATTTATTTATTTATTTATGTTTCGTATTTATTTTTAATACATTATCGTGTTTGTGTTTCAGAGCTGGATCATCTCCTACTTCTCCCGCATCCACGGCTTCCGCTACGATCTTGCATATGTGGACGCCATGCCCAGGGCCGCCAGATACGCTCTCTAGAGGGGGAACGATGCGGTGGGACCATACCGTTTGTACTTGGACCGCACGATGCACGACGACGTCACCTGGAGGCCGTTCGTCGACTACGCTCAGATTGTCCCCTTTGACGACATTGCTTTATATTCTGGCTGGTTGGCATGCGGGACTACCATCATGGTTCGGTATCTCCCTGAGCGGTGCATGCGTCAGTTCGGATTCGTGCAGCGGATACCCAGGTCACCCTTTGAGGCTGCTCCGGACACAGTGACCCGAGTGCAGCTCACTGCCATATGGGCGGACTGGCAGCAGCATGTGGTACCACAGGTGTACCGTCTCACTCAGGTCACACAGGACTGGCACAGTGAGGAGGGGGTACGTCACATGGTTCTACCGGGTGTCCCATCCTTTGCTGAGACCCGACGTTCCCGGCGCTCCTAGGCCAGCATACGAGGAGATCCTGGAGAACCAGCAGGCCGAGGATGACCACGCCATTGATCTCATGCCGATCTGCCAGCGGATAGAGATGCTTGGGCGGGATGCGTTGGATCGAGGTGTCGCTCATCAGGGTGGTCCAGATGCAGTCGCTGTGATGGAGATGATCGTCACTGATGCGGGCCGTGCGGCGGGGTACAGGCGGCAGAGGAGGGCCCAGGGTGAGAGGGTTAGGCAACCTAGTAGTGGTCGGGTTTATTTATTTTTTGATTTCGGATTGTATCTTTCGCACAGTATTACTATTATTTTCGGTTTGTATATATTATTTGGATCAGATTTATCATATTAGTATTTTCAGTTTATCTGTTGCTTATTTTATTTGGCGTTTGCGTTTAATTAAAATGCGAGACTGTTAAGAAAAAACATAAAAAAAAAACACAGTTTCTGCATAATTCGGAAGTTCATTTCCGAAGACACCCCCCATGAGGTGTTTTCAGAAGTTCATCTCCGAAGACACCCCCTATGAGGTGTTTTCGGAGATGCACTTCCGAATTGTGGAAATTTTTTTTAAAAAAAAGCGCTTCGTAAGTTCATTTCCGAAGCAGGGGTATTTTGGAATTTTCGCTGGAGGTGACCCCATAGGGAGGTGGCTAAAGAAATTTTTTTTTTTTTAAACTCACCTTCAAAAAAATTTAACACAACCGTCAATTTAGGATTAGGTTCGAATCTAGAATCTTCCTAAGTTCAAGGTTGGGTTTGAATATTGGACATTTGATCTTTTGATTTATAAGAGAAGCATTATTTTAATTTATTTCATGCGTTGTAATTAATAATTTGGCTTGATGAATTTAATGTGTTTTCTTTTGAAACATGGGGAAAAAGGTATTAAGGACATATTAAAGTTCAATGCTATAAATCATTGCCAAATTTGTTTACACACAATTTAAACAATTTGTGGTGTCACACCATTTTTTATTGTGGCATTGTTAATTAGCTTGTAAGTTTGTTGTCCATGATTAAGACGTAGATGCAAATTATTATTTATAGTTCCACTAAAAGATTGAACAATTATAGCAAAAGATGGTTTGAATCTCCATTACCCAATCACGTGAAGGAACCAATGGCTTTAATTGCAGTAAAACGTACGGTATAAACGAAGTGTTCATGATGGTATAATTTGAGTGAGAAAGTGGTGGTGGTTGGTTGTAGAAAAGGATTGTATTTTGCATTAGGTTGAGGCAACAAGAACCCATGATAATAGAAAAGTGATTATTTATCATAAGTGCATTCTACCAACAAAAATTCTTTGAACTTTACCGTTGAAGCATCTCTTGCTTTGGTATATGGAGTTTTAGCTTTAAAATTATATCGCAAATATGTTGAAGAAGTTCCATTTACATAAATTTTAGCGGTTATAATTAATTTATAGAATAAATTAGAGGTGGCAATGGACCCGGTCTGTTAGGCATGTCCGTTTTTCCTGCACTAAGGGCGGGCAAAGAATTTAGACCCTCACCCTCTAATGTGTCCGTCCCGTTCCGTTTTTTTCGCAGACTTTTGCGGGCATGACATTTACATAAATTTTTGTGTTTTCAGACTTAAAAGATGCAGTGCCCGCAGATTTTTCCTGTCACACCCTCACTTTTTTGCGGAGTAGGCTTAAGTTTAAAGCCTGCATCCTCAACCATGTTTGTTCCGCCCCGTTTTTTTTTAGGTTTTTGCGGGTCAGGTTTAAACGGGGCGGACATGCCCGTTTACCATCCCTAATGTAAACTAGTGCAGATCAATTAAACTGATAAACATTTGATTTAATATCACTTATGATAGAGATGTTCTCTTAGAAAAGCTCATGGTTTTTTTTTTTTTTTGGTATTTCTTGTAAAAAAAAATCTATGCATTCTTGTAAAGATAGGGTTGATCCCTCCTAAATTGTGTCAACAAATATTTAACCTTTATGATATACGTGAGATAGGGTTTGTATTGAGCAAAGTCATTTTGCCATGCTTATGTGACCAAACAGAAACATGACATACAACAGCCATTAAAACACATGTGCTACATGTATAGACTCGTCTCTTATTTGGAATCACTCCATAAGCTTTAAAAACCTTATATCTCAAGCAATCTCCAATGCAGTAATTAGTCCCCCACAAATTTGGCCACATATGGTCTCATTGACTTCAGCACAACATTTTTCTTTGGCCTATAGTGAGTTATCGATACATCGACATTAACCTTAATGCAACAGAGGTTTTTGGCATACAAAGGTAATGACTTGATCATATAAGATCAAAGTTGAATCATATAGCGCTTACCATAAAGACATCGAAATTCTTGGCACAAAATAGAAATCCAAATATTTGCAATACGTTAAGAAAATTTCTTTAGCCACCTCCCTATGGGAGTCAACCCCAGCGAAAATCCGAAAATACCCCTGCTTCGGAAATGAACTTCCGAAGCGCTTTTTTTTTTTTTTTTAAAATTTCCATAATTCGGAAGTGCATCTCCGAAAACACCTTATGGGGGGTGTCTTCGGAGATGAACTTCCGAAAACACCTCATGGGTGAATTCGGAAGTTCATTTCCGAATTATGCAGAAACTGTGTTTTCTTTTTTATGTTTTTTCTTAAACAGTCTCGCATTTTAATTAAACGCAAACGCCAAATAAAATAAGCGACATATAAACAGAAAATACTAATACGATAAATAAAATCCAAATAATATATACAAGCCGAACCAAATAGTAATAGTGTGCGCAATATACAATCCGAAAACAAAAAATAAATAAACCCGACCACTACTGGGTGTGCCTAACCCTCTCACCCTGAGCCCTCCTCTGCCACCTGTACCCCACCGCACGGTCCGCATCAGTGACGATCGCCTCCATCACGGCGACTGCATCTGGACCGCCCTGAAGAACGACACCCCGATCCAAGGCGTCCCGCCCAAGCATCTCTATCCGCTGGCAGATCGGCAGGAGATCAATGGCATGGTCATCCTCGGCCTGCAGGTTCTCCAGGATCTCCTCATGTGCTGGCCTAGGAGCGCCGGGAACGTCGGGTCTCAGTAGAGGATGGGACACCCGGTAGAACCATGTGACGTACCCCTCCTCACTGTGCCAGTCCTGTGTGACCCGAGTGAGACGGTACTCCTGCGGTACCACATGCTGCTGCCACTCCGCCCATATGGCAGTGAGCTGCACTCGGGTCACTGTGTCGGGAGCAGCCTCAAAGGGTGAACTGGGTATCCGCTGCACGAATCCGAACTGACGCATGCACCGCTCAGGAAGATACCGGACCATGATGCCGGTCCCGCATGCCAACCAGCCTGAATATAGAGCAATGCTGTCAAAGGGGACAATTTGAGCGTAGTCGGCGACCGGCCTCCAGGTGACGTCGTCGTGCATCGTGCGGTCCAAGTACAAACGGTATGGTCCCACCGCACCGTTCCCCCTCTGGAGAGCGTATCTGGCGGCCCTGGGCATGGCGTCAACGTACGCAGGATCGATGTGGAAGCCGTGGATGGGGAGAAGTAGGAGATGATCCAGCTCTGAAACACAAACACGATAATGTATTAAAAATAAATACGAAACATAAATAAATAAATAAATACGATAATATGTTAAAATAAAACATACCGTAAGTAGTGTGCAGGATCCGACCCACTGCCTCGTCCTCCAGTTGGAGGCCTCATTCAGCTTCTGGTAGAGGTATGCCAGAGTAGCTGCTCCCCAGTTCCACTAGTGAACGGTATCCAGGTCCATGAATTAGCGGAGGTAGGTCAGGTCGACGTACCTGACACTCTTGTCCACAAAGCATGCAGCGCCTACCACATGCATGTACCAGCACTGGAGAGCGCAACCGCGGTGATAGTGTGTGAACAGCTCATCAACCTCACCCTCAGCCTCGGCAGCCGCGTCCAGATGCTGCTCAAAATAACTGCTCAGTGTGGTGAACCGGACATGAGGCCCAGAAGTCGTGACGCACTTAAAGTGAGCAACCTCGTGCTCCATGCCCAAGTAGAGCATCTCCCCAACCGACAAGTGGAAAGAGGACGTCTCCTTGTGCCAGCGCTCCACAAATGCCCCCTGCATGCCGGTGCTGATCGTGGTGTACCTCGTCATTCAGAGCCCGCTGAGCCCTGAACCTCGCACATGGTCGTTAAACCACTCAGCTGCTAGTTTAAACAGACCGAAAATCTTGCGGGCGTGGTTGACCATTTTCAGCGGCTCTCTCTCCTGTTACAAAAAAAAAAACAAATAAGCGACATATATTAAATAAGCGGACATATATTAAATAAGCGACAAATAAACGGTTAGATTAAAAAAAATGGTGACAAATAAACGGTTAAATTAAAAAAAATACCTCTCCCTCCCTGATCCGCCGAGCGACGTGATCGTGGTAGTGAATCAGCACGGAAGTGTCAAAGGGCCCTCCCGGATAGCCATCCTCCTACTCATCCTCCTCCCCGGCTGGAGGGTCAACATCCGGTACACCCTCCGGCTCGTGGTATGGCACTGGCACCTCCTACTCCTCCTCCTCCTCCTCCTCCTCACTCTGGCGGGAAGAAGATACCCGAGCCAGCCGACTCCTAGATCCTGAAGCAGATGTACCCTCTCCCACGTCCACGGGAACTTGCACACGGCGTCCCCGGCCCTGCCCCCGTCTCTGGGTCGACGCCAGCTGCGCCGCCGCCCGCTCGCGTCTAGCCGACGCAGTCTGGGTCTCCCTCCCCTGTCTGATGCGTGCTGGTTGGTTGCCTTACATGTCCTGTAAACAATTGAAATCGATTAATATGCGAGACAAAAGAAGAAACAAAAAAAATTGAAATTCTGAAACAGTTCGGAAGTTCATTTCCGAAAACTGGGATGGAGGTGTTTTCGGAAATGAACTTCCGAAACACCCCTGCGAGGAAGTTTTCTGCAACTTCCATGGCAGACCCCTAAACCAAACATCAAACCTATGTCTACACATTCTAAACATCCTAAATATCAGTATAAATTTAACCTAATACATTTTTTGCTATTTGTAAACACCCTAATATACATTTTAATCATAGATCTTAAAATCAAAATGCTTACCGATTGAATGGATTTGAGGACTTTTGAATGTAATAGAGCAAATAGATGGAGCCTTTGAGGTAGCTTGGAACTGGTTTGCACAAAAATCTCTTGGGGTGTGAGTTTGGAAGAAGATTAGGGTAAATGATTAGGGGGAGGGGGCTGTTTTGCTTAATCTGCAAAACGCGCAGTATTTCGGAAATGAACTTCCGAAATGGTGTTTTCGGAAGTGCATTTCCGAAATAAGTCAAATTTAAAAAAAAAAAGGCGCTTTCGGAGATGCATCTCCGAAAACACCTTTTTTTTGTATTTCGGAAATGCATTTCCGAAGTCAGGGGTATTCTGGGTTTTTCACCAAAGGTGGACTAGAAGGTAAGGAGGTGGCCAAAGAAATTCTCATATATTAAATATACTTCCCCGATCCTTAAGACCAAAGATGAAAAACTCATAGTCCTTAAAGCTATCAAACTTAAATCAAACCTCGTGAAATGTTTGCAAATTTTCCACGTATAAATATTTAGAGTTTTATTTATATGCACTGTTCCATTACGTGTGCATATAAATAAAACTCTAAATATTTAACATCTAATTGTTATAATTAATCCAAATTATTGATACAGATGAATATGAATTAATTCCGTATTCATATCCTTGATTTTTTTGCAAATAGGGCCAGAATTATTCAAAATCATGTGTTTCTCTTTAAGATGATCCCCTCAGCACCAATAACAAAACCATATGAGAGAGCTAATTAACTTTTTAAAATCGAGTAGATCAACCATCCTCGACAATCCAACGTCTTAATTGAAACATCTCTCATCTAAGCTGGTACATTAACATAATTTGTGTTGGACATTGGTTTTTAATCACACATACGCCGTGATTGTTGTTAGTGTACATAAATTCATATTCAATTTCTAGCTTGTTATGTAATAAATATGATACAAATATTTCTTCCCTATACTTTTCTCTTTATGAATTCCCCACTTTACACCGAATTTCAAACTAATTTTTGTTAAATGCATCTCATCAGTCATCACTTCACTTCAAAGCTAATTTTATATTTAAATATAAATATTTTTTACCACAATTATATTATAAACTCTATATATATATATATATATATATATATATATATATATATATATATATATATATATATATATATATATATATATATATATATATATATATATATATATATATATATATATATATATATATATTTTTTTATTTTCTTACATTATACTTCACTCTTTGTCTCTTTCTTTCTTTCGGTTACACAGTCCCTAATAATTTTTTGGCGGGAAGTGGACCCCACCGTATTAAAACCAATCTATCTTTCTCATAAATACAACACCTTCCCATTCCTCTGTTTTCCATTCACTCTCCCTAACACTCCAAATTCACACCACCATTCTTATTCTTCCTCTAATCTCCAAAACGGCACCGTATCAACAAACCGTTATAACAAACTCTGTAACAAACTTTGTAACAACTTTGTTTTTAATTTTTTTTCTTCAATGAAGGTATTTCTCTTAGTTTTCTTTCTTCTTTACTTACATTTTCTCTTCACCTTCACACTTTCTCTCTCCTCCGATGGTCTTGCACTTCTCTCTCTAAAATCCGCGGTTGATCAATCCGGCGACGGAGCTTTCTCTGACTGGAACGGTGGTGATTCTTACCCCTGCGGTTGGTCCGGAATCTCCTGTGCGAATATTTCTGGTGTCCCGGAGCCGCGTGTCGTCGGAATTGCTCTTGCAGGGAAGTCTCTCCGCGGTTATCTTCCTTCGGAGCTCGGTACACTTCGATATCTTCGTCGTCTTAATCTTCATGATAATGAATTCTACGGTGTTGTTCCAATGCAGTTGTTTAATGCTACTGCACTTCATAGTATTTTTCTTCACCGGAATAATCTCTCCGGTCCGTTTCCGGCTTCTGTTTGTAGCATTCCACGTCTCCAGAATCTCGATCTCTCGGTTAATTCCTTTTCCGGCAACATTCCTGATGATGTTAAGAAATGTAAGAATCTTCAGCGGCTTATTCTAGCAAGGAACAAGTTTACCGGCGAGATTCCGGCCGGTGTATGGTCGGAACTCGATAACCTCATCCAACTCGACCTATCTGCTAATGATTTCAAAGGTTCGATCCCAGACGATATTGGCGACCTTGTTTCCCTCTCCGGCACTCTGAATCTCTCGTTCAACCACTTTTCCGGTCGAATTCCGAGCTCACTTGGGAAATTACCTGCCACCGTAAACTTCGACCTACGAAACAATAACCTGATCGGGGAGATTCCACAAACGGGAACTTTTTCAAACCAGGGCCCAACTGCATTTCTCGGTAACAAAAACCTGTGCGGACTTCCACTGAGGAAATCCTGCACAGGTTCCGACTCGTCTTCTCACAAAGACGAGTCAGGTAACCGTTCGAAAGGGTTGAGCCCTGGTTTGATTATTTTGATCTCAGCAGCTGATGTTGTTGGGGTTGCGCTTGTTGGACTATTGATTGTTTATGTTTATTGGAAGAGGAAAGATGATGAAAATGCATGTAGTTGCATAAGGAAAAGAAGATTTGGTGATGAGAATGATAATGAGAAAGGGAATTCTTGTACTTTACTTCCATGTATGAATGGTTCGAAGAATGAAGAAGGTAATGATGAGAGTGAAGTTGAGGGAGATGGAGGGAAAGGAGAAGGTGAACTGGTGACAATTGATAAAGGTTTTAGGATTGAGCTTGATGAGCTTTTGAAGGCATCAGCATATGTGTTGGGGAAGAGTGCATTAGGGATTGTGTATAAGGTGGTGCTTGGAAATGGCATGCCGGTCGCGGTGAGGAGATTAGGGGAGGGTGGAGAAGAGAGGTATAAGGAGTTTGTGGCTGAGGTGCAAGCAATTGGGAAGGTGAAGCATCCTAATATTGTGAGGTTGAGAGCTTATTATTGGGCTCATGATGAAAAGCTTCTCATTAGTGATTTCATCTCCAATGGCAATTTGGCCAATGCACTTCGAGGTCAGTTCTTTAGGTTTCATAAATTAGATGATTGCTTTCGTTTTATTTGTTTAAGTCTTCGAAAATTGCTCTTTATGTTTCATAATTTAGTTTATCGTTAATATACGAGACCAGAAAGAGTATGATCCATGTAATCCTAATTCCTTTCACTCTGATCCGATGCAACTGGTTTTTGGTGCAAGAGCGGTAGAAACCATTAGATTTAGTAAAATAGAGTATGGTTGCGTAATTGTATCTGACCAAAATTTTGTACATTTAAAAACTGCATTTGCATCATGTGACAATTTAAAACCTTGTAGTGCAGTCAAGATCAAGTGGTGGATCGTAAGATGGTGAGGTTATACGTGTCATGACTGCCAAAGCGTGCAATGATCACAGCAAGATCATTTTTGCCGCCAGCATGGTCAAGATTTTAAAAAAAATTCTGAAACTAGCTTCCTTAATAGTATGCAGTGTTCTAGGTAAAAACAAATGCCACTTCTGTGCCTTTCCTTAAGACAAAAAACCCAGTTTCTTAGTGAAAATTTGTGCTTCTGTTTCATGTTTTATTTCATCATATTATAGGCTAGTTTTCTTCAATAGGAAGCAATTAGTCTCAACAAGCTTCAAAACTGTTTTTTAAAATTGACATGGACCCCACTATAATTGTTTTTACACTCTTTCCCTTTACTTCCACTCAACCCATGTCCCACTTTTACTCATACCAGAAGAAAATATTGAAGTGAGGATACATTTGCAGTTTCAATTAAAAGTATCACATAATCTGCTAATTACTACTAGATGTTAAGTAGTCGTGATTTTGCCTTTTTTTTTTCTTTCTATTTTATTTAAGGAAGTCATTTCTGACTGCCAAATATCATGACACGCGGTTGGTTTCTGTCGCATGAATGAAAATTATAATATCGTTTTAGTTGAGTACGAAATTAGTACAATGCTAAATAAAACTTTGCTTAAGTAAAAGAAATGTAGGCTAAGTCGGTTGTGTAATATATTAAAAATGTGTGCTAGTTTAGTAAAATGATTGAGCTTTTGCTCAAATTTGGTAAAAATAATCCTAGTTCAGATGGTTTAGTTAATCCTATTTCATTGTTTGTACACAGGTAGAAATGGCCAACCATCTTCAAACCTTTCATGGTCAACAAGGTTAAGAATTTCAAAAGGAATAGCAAGAGGCTTATCCTATCTTCATGAGTTTAGTCCTAGAAAATTTATCCATGGTGACATAAAACTCACAAACATCCTACTTGACAACGACTTACAACCCTACATTTCCGATTTCGGTCTCAACCGACTAATCAGCATCACAGGAAACAACCCTTCAATCGGTGGATTCATGGGCGGAGCACTGCCTTACATGGCAAAAACATCACACAAAGATGTTAACAGAACGAATAACAGGTTGTCATTAGACAACAGTCGTGGTAGTAACAATTACAAAGCTCCCGAGGCTCGTGTGCCCGGGTGTAGACCAACGCAGAAATGGGATGTTTATTCATTAGGCGTTATTTTGCTTGAGTTGTTGACCGGGAAATCTACGGAATCTTCTCCCACGTCCGCGTCTTCATCGGCTTCTGTTGAAGTTTCTGATTTGGTTAGGTGGGTGCGAAATGGATTTGATCAAGAAAGTCCATTGTCGGAAATGGTTGATCCGTCGCTGTTACAAGAAGTTCGCGCTAAGAAAGAGGTTTTGGCTGTGTTTCATGTCGCACTTGCTTGTACCGAAGGTGATCCTGAAGTTAGGCCTAGAATGAAAACTGTGTCTGAAAATCTTGAAAGAATTGGAAGGTAATAACTGAATTGAATGTTAGGCGGAATCACGAAAAGTACATTATTGTTGTGATTTTGTCAAACTCGGTGTCGATTCAAAGATGCAGAGGGGTTACATTGATCCAGAAGAAAAGAAGCTTCAATCTGAGCTGCATTTTGGTGGGAATTAACAGTGAGAAGATTTTGTGCTAGGCAAAGAAATGAGGCTGCAAAATGCAAATATTTTTCTTTTTCATCTTTGGATTAATTTAGCAATTTAAGTTGTGGTTTGTAATTCATGTAAATTTTTGAAGAGCTGTAATTATCTCGGTCTCATTTCATTCAATTCTCATTTTAATCTTGTTTGATAAAAATTAAAATTATTAAAGTTGTTTGATAAATTTGATAACTTTGAGCGCAAGTGCAGATACTAATTCTTTGGAACGGGAGGACCAATATTTGCAAAGTTGATAGATCTATTATTATTTTTTAATTTCATTTCTCTTTATTAATTAAAATCCCTAATTAGTAATGTGTATGAAAGTTTAGTTATAATTTTTCATTGAAGTTGAGAAGGGTAAAGTTATCTCTCACCTAACATGAGAGTAATCTAAATTTTGTCTAAAAAAAAAATCTAATTAGGACGAGCTTGCATAATTAACTATGCATTTATCATTTAAAATATTTTATATTGATTAATAATATTTTTCAAAATATGACATATAATTGCAAATAGTTCATTTTCTATTTTAAACAAAAATTTATACAATTTTTGGTAAAAAGAAGTGGCTAACATATAAATGTAGTTGAGAGCGAACAAACTTATAATAATTAGCTTAAAATCTAACTAAAATTAAATAAAACTAGCTACAAGAATGGAATATAATATGCATGTATAAGAACAGGTACAAGAGATACTGAAACATGTTGGGTTGAAGGTATTCAACATCTGGAACAACATGTCCTATAAGATGTCGAGACTTGCTGCATTCGACATTGCACCTGCTGAGTTAGATTCAAGAAGATTCAGATTGATTTAAATAGTTACAAAGTATTCAGAAGAATATTATGCAAATCCTTATTGGCGCAGAACAAAAGGTCAAAAAGAATCAAGAAGAATATTGAAGAATATAGACTTTTTATAATTGGAGACAATTTAGGAAGATTTGATTGAAGACCTGATTTTTAGCAGAAGATTTTACTTATTTGTAATAGCAAATATGTTGCGATTAGAAACCCAAATCCAGATGGGTATAGGTTATAAATAGAAGCATTGTAACCTAGAAAAAAAAATATGACAATCGGGTATTCAAAGATGTAATCATTAGGGTTTGTCACGGTAAACCTCCCGAGTTGTGGGAAGGTTACCATGTGAACCTCGAAGTCTGTATGTAAGAGATGTATTGTTCTTGGAGGAAGCTTTTCAGTAACTTCAAGATAGGAATCTGAAGAATGAAATCAATAGAATGAGAGTGTTAAATCGTTGATACAGTTCCTGGGATTGGAAATTATTCAACACCATTACGGTGGTTGAGAGTGAGTAGAGGTTCTGTTGACTTAGATGGGGTTCTAAGACAAAGATTGCATTGGGTAGTGACTAGGTAAACCAGAGGTTGTTTATTTATAAACCGGAGGTTGTTTACATAAAATATTACTATTGATAGTGGATCTTCTTCCTGGCTTAGTATGCCCTCAAAGTAGGTGTGTTTCTCACCGAACTGGGTAAACAATTACTTGTGTTGTTTATTGTTTTTCAGATTTCTATGTTTATACCTTGTTGCTCTAATTGTTGGATCAAATGTCTCAACATGATGTATGACATCTGAAGTCTGACCTACCAGAATTTCATATGTAAGGTTGCATTTCGTCAGAGGAGTAATCGAGCGTGGAGAATTTCAAGTGTTGGAGGTTTCCACAGATCACAATGTTGCTAATATGATCACCAAGACATTACCGAGTTGCAAATTTTTCCACTGTATGCAGTTGATAATGCTGCATGAAGAAAGCTAATTTGTTCCCTTGATGTTGTAGTGTTATTTAATCTAACACAATGATTTTAAAGATTTTGTTCATTGAAGAAACACAATTAAAAAGTTTCTTTAAAAAAAGCTTTTTTAAAATAAACTAATTCTTTTATTACATGAGTTAAGGTCTATTATTAGTTACTTTAAGAGCTTAATTATGAAAATTAAAATTAAATTGCACACTATTTCATAATATTCATCACATTTAGCAAAAAATTGATAAATAAAAAAATAGATTTACTTGTTTATTCCTATCAAATAGAGAATAATTTTATTATCATGAATACCAACAAAAAAAACAACCGCAAAAGTGGTTCACTAAGCCGATAGAACGATTAAGAAAATAAACAGTAAAGTTAAAAAAATTGGAGAAATACCCTAACAAAATAATAGGAATAAATATACCAAAAGTAAATAATAACATGAAGAATAAATATACTTGATAATATTTCTTTTACACCAAAAGTAAATAGTAACATGAAGAACAAACAAAGTTTACTCAATAATTAGAGAGAATAATCTACATCATATTATAAAACACCAGTCTAAGATACTGCTGCCCTTTGTTTTAAGATTTGGAGGTGCAATATATTTCTCGGATTTTTTATCCCAATTATAAACACAACAATTGGGTTTTTTTTGATGACCGGGATGACTGCAAAGTTCATAGACAGAGTTGCTCTCGTACCCCCATTTATTCGGGTTGCTCAACGCCTTACAGCTCTTAAAACAAGTATAAAATAATGCAATGTCCCCCAAGGTTTCGAGTTCGACATAAGTCATGGTTTTGAAATCTATCTTGTAAACTCTTCTATCTGGGGGAGGGTAGGACCCCCTTGTAATATCAGGATTTAATCGAACTAGTAAAAGTTCTTGATCAGATTTAACCAAGTTAAAGGATGATCTCGAATACTCTAATTCTAATTCTAATTCGAATTTGGGGGAATTCACCATTTTAAAAAATTCAATATTTGGAGAATTCAAACTGAGTACCCCTATCCTGATCTCTGAAGTAACAACATATATTATATTGTTGAAAGCCACAAAGTCATCAATAAAGTTGTCAACAATAAGGCTGTTATCATCATGGGGAAAGTCAGTGGAATAAGTAACCCACTCATTATTTCGAGATTGATAGACATGGAGACTGTTGGACTCTAGGAATAAAAATACCAAAACAAATTCGTCACAGGATTTGTCAAAATCAAGTAACGCATGGTATTTACGTCGAGGTGAGAAACTGAATTCAAAGGTGGATGGACATATTACCTTGTTTTTTATTCTTGTAAATGGATTGATGAGCAGAAGCGAAGAATTGTCCGCTATAAGAATGAAATATCCACTAGAACAGGCAACGTAGATAGGGAAGGAGTCATCTGAGTAACTCAATATGTTGATCATCATCTTGTTCAAAGGATAAACTTTTTGTTTGGGTAGGCTAGTAAAGGAATATGGTACCTTAAGAGGAGAATTCAAAAACTCAACAAGTAATGGTTCTTGGGATGTCAAGAAATTTGATTTATCTATTGATTTATGAAAAACTCTCCAATTGGTGCAGACACGAGAAAATTGAAAGAGGTCGTCAAAATCGAGCTTTCGGGAAATAACATCAAGCACATCAAAAGAAAGTTGATCCCAAGGAGGAATTGTGATATGACACCGAGCTGGAACTAAGGTGTTCATCTGGCTGATTAAAAACGCATGCCCTCTGAGCAGCACCTTCACTCTTGAAGAAAATCGCTTGTTGAAACTGTTGGTAGGATTTGAGAGATCCTTAATCAATCTGGTAAAACTTATTTATATCTAGGTCGTATGGACTCAACCTTTTTTTTAATTGGGCTTTAGTTTTTTGGAATTAGGAATTGGGCTCACTATTTTTATTTACAGCTATATATATATATATATATATATATATATATATATATATATATAGAGGAGGGATCAAATTACACCCGAAGAGTTACACCACGAGTTACACTCGTTCAATAACTACATTTTGAATTAATATTTTTTAAATTCAAACGTTGGATTGAAACATAATATCATATAGATCATACCTATAAAGTTTGAGTTTAATCTATAATGATTTACTATGTCATTGAATTATATCAAAATTAACGTTATATGAAAGCTCATTTTGACATTAATCTTTGGATATCTTGATCGTATAGTAAATCATTATAGATTAAGCTCAAACTTTATAGGTATGATCTATATGATATTATGTTTCAATCCAACGGTTAAATTTAAGAAATATTAATTCGAAATATAGTTATTGAACGAGTGTAACTCATGGTGTAACTTTTCGGGTGTAATTTGATCCCTCCTCATATATATATATATATATATATATATATATATATATATATATATATATATATATATATATATATATATATATATATATATATATATATATATATATATATATATATATATATATATATATATATAAAGTATGGGTGCATAGAGAAATTCTCTTTTTATTATATTTTATAATAAATTCTAATTCTATCAATTTTTTATTATATTTTTTTAATAAATTCTAATTCTACCTACGACTTTTCATACTTTTAAAAGTGACTTTTTTTTATGTTGACTTTTAAATTCTTAATGAATACTAGTTTTTCTCAAAATAGCTAAAAAATTATAATCAATTTTTTTAAGTTACCGTAACTTCTTCGGTTCCCTTCTTTTTATTTAATTATAAATTAATTAATTAAAATAAAATAATTATATATTCTCTGTTATAATAATCAACAATAGGAGAACATCTCCAACTTCTTCCTCCCACTTCCCTCACCGCTAATTTCAACATCTCCAACTTTTTCCTCCCACTTCCCTCACCACTAATTTCATTAAGCCACAGTATATATCAACAACTAACCATATTATTTATAATCCACTGACACATAAGAATTGTCATCTCTTAAAAATACTCAGTAAGAAAACAGCTCATGCTTCCACACACACCCCACTATTTTTATCAATTCCTCTCTTTTTCCAGTTCATACTTCATTTATTTTTCATTTGTTTTGATATGCATATGGTAGTTTTTAGTTCTAGTTTATACATAATAATATTCTCTCTTTTTTTCACTTCTTTCCCAACTATTTTTTATATTTATTTCTCAATTTCAGGAACAATCCCTAAGATAGTGGAAATATATTTATTCTTAAAATAATAGATTTTATTTCCAAAATTTATCATTTCAACATTATTAAATTATGTATAGTTAAAATGATATTTTATAATTATAAAAGTATAATCCAAAATAAATAAATAAAATATTTTTGTAGAATTTTAATATTTTACTGAATTTTTTATTTTATAAGAAATTTATTTTTTTATATTGATTAAAAAATGATTTTTCTAGAATTTTTTTTAATTATTTGTATTATTTTATCATTTTAATGTTTCAAATACGACTTATATGATATTACTATTCAGTAGTGTTTTAAAAATCGGACCGGAACGACAGGTCAGATCGATTGAACCGGGAACCAGACATGTAATCAGTTTGGTTCAATAGCTGGATCGGGAATGTCATCGAACCGGCGTGAATCGGTCAAAACCGGTTTAAACCGCTAAAATTAAAAAAACGGCGGTTTAAATGCATTTTTTTTACTTTTTTATTTTAAAAAATTAAAGCGACGTCGTTTTAATTATTTATAATGAAAAATTAAAATAAAAAGTTAAATAAATAAAATAAAAATAAAATAAAAAAATTTGTAGATGCGGTTGATTTTGTTACCGACGATTGATATTGAAGAAGATCCAAATATTTTAAAAGTTTTTCCTTTCTTAAATTAAATTTAGGAAACAATAGAATTATTTTGTTATAAATTATTCAATTAGATTACGTTGCAATTAAACTTTATTTGCAATTATATCTTGTAATTTTGTACTATTTTATTATGTGTGATACTTATGTTTAAGATTTGAATTTAAATTATGAACTTGAAAATTTATTTTTAGTATGATATTTTCATAAAATTTAAGTATTAGTTATATTTTGTAAAGACTGAATCATCCAGTTCAACAAGTTTTATACTTATATAATTTTGTTATAACAATCGGCCTATTCAATCGAGTTATCTGGTTTAACCCGGTTCAGACATGCGGTTCGACTAGTGACTCAGTGGTTCGACCAATAAATCAGTGACCAATAGTGTTTTAAAAACCGGATCGAACATCAAACCGGTGAAGGTACTAGGTCATTGGTTTATTGGTCAAACCAATTGGTCACTGGTCGAAGCGCATGACTAAACCGGGTTAAACCAGATAACTCGGTTGAATAGACCGATTGTTATAACAAAATTATATAGTTATAAAACCTGTCAAACTGGATGATTCAGTCTCTACAAAATATAACTACCACTTAAATTTTTTGAAAATATCATATCACAAGTTCATAATTTAAATTTAAATTTTAAACATAGGTATCACACATAATAAAATAGTATAAAATTATAATGTATAATTGCAAACAAAGTTTAATCGCAATATAATATAATTGAACAATTTATAACAAAATAATTTCATTGTTTACTAAATTTAATTTCAAGAAAGAAAAAATCGTTTCAATGTTGGGATCTCCTTCTTCAATAGCAAAATCATCGATAACAAAACCAACCGTATATGCAATAATTTTTTTAATTTTTTTAATTTTTATTTGTTTTCTTTTTATTTTATTTATTTATTTTATATTTTAATTTTAATTTTTCATTAACATAATTAAAATGACGTTGTTTTAATTTTTTAAAATAAAAATAAAATAAAAATGCATTTAAACCGCCGGTTTTCCCGGTTTGCACCAGTTCAATGACATTTCCGATCCAACTATTGAAACAGACCGGTTACCTGGTCGGTTTCCGGCTTGCCCGATCCGACCGGTCGGTTCCCGGCTTGCCCGGTCCGACCGGTCGGTCTGGTCCGGTTTTTAAACACTGGTGACCAATATCCTCACCAATTTGATATCCGGTCTGATTTTTAAAACACTGCTATTCAGGGTTGGCCCAACAAATTTGGAGGCCTAAGGAAAAATTTAGAATTTTTTTAATAAAAATATATTAACAAAATTTTATTTAAATTTTTATTTTAAAATAAGAAAACCATCAATAAATTTTGAATAACATAATAAAATTTAGAGTGAAGACCCATTTTGGTCCCTCACAAAAATCACACAACCCAATTTAGTCCCTCACAAAAAAAAGGACTCGATTTAATCCCTTACAAAATTTAACCGGACCATATTAGTCATTCTGTTAATATTTTTATCAAATCGGTTTTTTATATTTTTAAACCGTGACTGGACTGCCACGTTGACTTTTATTTTTTATTTTCATTTTTTAAGTATTAAATTAATTTTTAATTATAATTTAATTTTTAAACAATTCTGATTTAATAATATCAAAAAGACAAAATTATTTTTTATAAGGAATATAACTCAATACTATTAAACAATATCTTAAGTCTTTACCACTAGGCTAATATGCATTCATAAAAAATAATTTCCAAGATTTTTAATAATATTAAATAATTATGAATTTAAAACAAAAATTATAAAATTTATATCAATGGGGTTTCAAACCTCTTTGATTTACTAATTTTAAATAATACACCAATTTAAAAATAAAATTTATTAAATGTAAAACCTCAATATATTTAATCAATTAGAGATAAATTAAATTATATGTAATTGAAATCAAATAACACACAAATAAATATTTATTTATTTCAAATTAATTCAAATTAAATAATAATTAATTAGTTTAATAGTAATTCAACTAATTATTAAAATATTTAATAAATTTAAATTAAAAAATCAATTAATTTTTAAAATTATTTAGTTAATACAAACTAAATAGTAATCAATTAATTTAGTAGTAATTCGATTAAATATTAATTAATTTATTTTTATTTGATTAATTTTATTTAGGATTTATATTTTATTTGTTTTATTTTTAAATTTTTGTATTATTTAAAATTAGTAAATATTTATTTTTTTGTTATTAGAAATAAGTAAATATTTGTTCTGAATTATTAACTTAAGTATTCATTATTAATAATATTAACAATATAAATTGACTTGTATAGTTGAAAGTGACTATTATTTAATTTGAACGAATTTGAATTTGAGACTCAGTTGGTACACATTTTAACTTTTTTGTTTTGTTTTAAATTCTACATTATTTAATATTTCTAAAAATTATAAGGATTATTTGTCATGAATATACATTGGACTAGTGGTAAGGACTTAAGATATTGATTAAAGGTCATAGGTTCAATTCCATATAAATTTTTTTTTGGCTTTTTTGATATTATTAATTCAGAGTTGTTTAAAAATGAAATTATAATTAAAAATTAATTTAGTATTTTAAAAAATGAAAAATAAAAAATAAATGCCAACGTGGCAGTCCAGTCACTGTTTAAAAGTATGAAAAAACCGATTTGGTAAAAATATTAACATAAGGACTAATATGGTCCGGTTAAATTTTGTAAGGGATTAAATCGAGTCTATTTTTTTGTTAGGGACTAATTTGAGTTGTGTGAATTTTGTGAGGGACCAAAATAGGTCTTCACTCTAAAATTTATGTTATTTTTTATATAATTTAAGAATTATATTAAAAACATAATGTTATTTTAGAAATTTAATTTAATATTATTCATCAAAAATATTTATTTGTATTAGTGTGGAGATAATAATAAATCTTAGTGAAGTTTGTGTGTCCAAATAAAAATAGATAATGTATCAAAATCAAAATTATATATAATTTTCTCAAATGATAAATAAAACATAACTATATTTATTTAAAAAGATATTTATAAGTTTTAAAATAAATGATTAATCATATCATAAATGTGTTGTTAAATGATAAATGTTTTATAATAAATAATAATAAAAGAAAAGAATGAGTCTCCAAAATTACTATACCAAGAATCCAACTGATGTCTAGAGCTTTGAAGTCGAGAAAGCTTATGCCACGTTTTATTGGTTCGTATCAGATTTCAGAGAGGATAGGTGAGGTGGCTTATCAGATTCTATTGCCACTGTCGTTTGTGAATCTTCGTGACATGTTTCATGTATCTCAGTCGAGGAGATATGTTCCAGATCCTTCGCACGTGATTCGAATGGATGATATACAGGTGAGAGATAATTCGACTATTGAAGCGTCTCCTATGCAAATAGAAGGACGAGAAGTAAATGAACTGTGAAGCAAAGATATTGCCTTAGTGAAGGTGTTGTGGGATGGACCAGCAGGTGAAAGTCTGACGTGGGAGCGGGAGGACCATATGAGAGAGTCTTATCCGTTTTTTATTTCGACAGATAAAATAAAATTCAGTGAGCATAACAGATAAAATTCAGTGAGGTGATCTTCATATTAAAAATTTTAAATCTTAAACGTTAATGAAATCCAATGATTGATATTAACAGTTCTCCTTTCTCACATAAATATTAGTTCTCACCGGATACGTTCCATATATATATATATATATATATATATATATATATATATATATATATATATATATATATATATATATATATATATATATATATATATATATATATATATATATATATATATATATATATATATATATATATATATTATTTAGACCCGTCCGAGGCATGGGTTAAATATTTTTTAAATAAAAAATCTCATTTTAAAAGCACATATAATTTATATATTTTATTTATAATAATTTTATAAATATTATTATTTTATGATTAGTAAGTTAATTTAATATTAATTTTATTTTGATTAGGTTGATTAATGTTAATTATTATAAGTGTTATTAATAACTTTTTAATATTGATTACTATGAAAATATTTGTATAACTTTTTGTTAACTCTTTAATAATAATAAAGACCCATTAACCAAAATAATTGGAATTTTAAAAACCATATTTATTCTTCAACATTTAATTTCATTTTTATTTATAAAATTAATAGACAATAATTATTATTAACACAATTATTGTAATCATGAGTGTTCAATATTAAATTGGGCAAAATAATACTAAAATCTTGTCATAAATTGTAATTTTAAAATTATTAAAATATATTTTAAAATGATTGTATTTTGCTCTTTTTAGACTTAGTTCAAAATAAATTGCATAAAACAAAATAAAATTGAATTAGATTACTTCATTAACCCTCTAAATTTTTAGTGTAAATATTATTGATTTCCATTTTCTATAAATTTGGAACCGGGAAAGGAAAGAAACCTGTAAAATTTATTTCCGTATTAAATTGGAAATAAAAAAAAAAAACTTAAATAGTCAAATATAAGTCAAATTTGAAGGAAGTGAATTTGTTTCAATTTCAATACCAATAGAATAAAATAAGTTTTCAACCACTTTTATTTATAGCTAAATTTCAATGTCATATGAATATGCCATATTTATATGAGAATGTGAGAATGAATATGAACCATTAAATTTTAAAATAAATGGTGAAGATTATGGATGGGTCTTTTTTGCTCTCTCCTACATTTTGAAATAAATGATGTAGGAGAGAGAAAAAAAGATTCACCCATAATCTCCAATATTTATTTTAAAATCCAATGATTCAGATTTATTTGCAAATTCTAATATAAATATGACATTCTCATTTTAAAAGAACTTAATATTATTTTTATTTTGATTAGGTTGATTAATGTTAATTATTATAAATGTTATTAAAAACTTATTAATATTGATTACTATGAAAATATTTGTATAATTTTTTGTTAACATTTTATCATTAAAAAAGTTAATATTTTGTAGAGTGAAGACCCATTTTGGTCCCTCACAAAAACTACATAACCCAAATTAGTCCTCCACAAAAAAAAAAAGGACCCGATTTAATCCCTTACAAAATATAACCGGGTCATATTAGTCTTTCTGTAAATATTTTTTTCAAACCGGTTTTTTCTTCTACTTTTAAACCGTGACTGGACCGCCAAGTCATATTTTATTTTTCATTTTTCATTTTCTAAATACTAAATTAATTTTGTTTTTTAATTTCAATTTTATTTTTAAACAATTCAGATTTTAAAATATAAAAAAGATAAGATTTGTTCTGAAAGGAATTAAACTCAAGACATTTAAGTTACATCCTATGTCTTTACCACTATACCAATGTACACTGGTGACAAATAATTCGCTATTAAACAATTCTAAATTTAAAATATAAAATATAAAATTTGTACCCATGAGGTCTCAAACTCAAGTCCCTTCAAATTTAATGATAGTCACTTCACTGTAAATATGAAAAGTTATCTAAGAGTGAGTAAATCTATTAGATTAATCGGTATTAGTGAATTTTTCTCGATTATGAATGTTAGCAGTGTTGTTCTAATTTTTTTGAAATTGTTATAATAGTTTCAAAAAAATCAGAACATTGTTAACATTCATTATCGAGAAAAATTCACTAATATCAATTAATTTAATTCATACAACCCCTCTTAGATTACTTTTCATATTTACAATAAAGTGACTATTATTTAATTTGAAGGGACTTGGGTTTGAGACCCGTTGGTACCAAAATTTATGTTTTTTGTTTTAAATTTAAAATTGTTTAATATTCCTAATTGGCGGCGTCAGCATCCCGAGCTTCAGAGAGTTGAGGTCCTCAAGGGAGAGCATTTCCCTCCACGTCGCTAGACTGCTCTAGCAATATTCTTGGATGTTTTGCTGGTCTTCTCGAACTATTCCAACTTGTCCGTTGGGTAGTGGATACTTCAGGACCATGTACTAGGTGGATATAATCACCCCTAACAAGTTGATGGGTGGTTTTCCCTATATGATGTTATAAGGTGATAAGGAATCCACTATAAGGTAGTTGACTTCAATCGCCATGGAGTCTGATCCCTTGTTGCATGTTATCTCTAGGGTTATGTGACCCCTTACTTGTATTTGCTCGCCTGACAAACCTACTAGAAAACTACGGAACATCTCAATATTAATAGGATCGAGTTAGAATTCTTGTAAAGAGTTCCAAAATAGGATGTCGGTTGAACTTCCAGGGTCTATCAAGATTCCTTCATATCCCATTTTCCATGTTGCATAATGAGGATTATGGGGTCGTTGTCAAGAGGGAAGACTCAGATGGCGTCGTTGTCAGAGAAAGTGATGTTGGCCCCTAGTCATCCTTGTTAGGCTTTAGAGAGTCTCGAGGAATATTACATTCGCAGTCAACACCTTCTTGACATATTTTCTCGGGGAGGAGCTAGAACTTCCTCCGTCGACAAAACCTAACTATGGTGTTGATGGAAAAGTCACGATCTTTCATGGACATTTTCAAGATAAGGCAGCGAAAATGGCAGTGATGGTGGAAAGTGTGACACATGTTAGTTTGACCGGGCCTCATTGTGGGCGTCATTGTACTTGTCAAAAAGTATATAATGTGTAGCACCCCTATGCTGGTAGGGGTAGCTAGAGGCCTTAGTAGTTTTTTGTGGATTAAGTCTTGCTCACGCTGGTGAGAAACCCTATTCAATGGTGTTTTAGGTTATGAAGAGAGCAAACTCACATGAGGTGAGAAACTTTGTATTCTTGATAATATTTTGTGTGTATCTGAGTTGTTCCATCAACCTTAAAGTTGAGGTATTTATAGAGGCCCGGGGGCCTAGGGTTAGAGTGTTTCAAGAATGATAATCGCACATTTAGTCATTATAATAGATTGTTGAATCTCTACTTCTTAGGAAGACACGCTTTAGTCGATTGACTATGCATTCTCTCTAATCGAGACATGTCTTTTCCATGTTTCCCATGATGAGGCTAGTGGAGAGCGTTAAGGGCGAGATGCCCTTGATTGTGAGCAGTAGAAAGGTGTCACCCCTAGAAGGGCTTCCACAATTTCCTTGCTCTTGGGCGTCTTTACAAATATATCACTACAATGTAATACCATTTGATCACAATGGTTCGAAAATCTAAACATTCATCTTTTGAAATAAATCATATTAAAAAAAATTATTATTTATAAATAAAACAACACACCATAAAACTATTTAGGTTTAAATGTATTTTTAGTCCATTTATTTACGTGTTTTTAAATTTTTAATCCCACTATTTCAAAACTTAACTTTTTAGTTTCTCAACTTTACTTTGGTTGAGATATTTTTTGTCTCTCTCCATTTTTGCACATGTGACGTGATAGTGATGTTTAAGATGAAAAATTATTTTTAATTAAGTAGCAATGATGATTAGAATAATTTATTAAGAATAATTTATTAAGTAATATTTTTTAGAGATTAATTAATTATTTTATATTAAAAATTTATTTGGAAATTAATTAACACAAATTTTAAAACAATTATTCGAGGCTTAGTGCCCACATCATTACTTCATTCGTCCAACCCAACCCACAAGCTAACATAAACACTCAAAGTAAATGTAAATAAAACGATGTGGGAGTTGATTTTCTTTGTCTAAACATATTGCTGCATATTTTTACTTGGTTTTCTTTCACCATACACAAATTCAAGACATGCTACATTTTTACTGTATATTACTAGATGCTCAATTTCATTATTTATCATTTAAATCATGCATTTGTCACAATATATTATTGTTGATTAAACACAACACTTAAAGTAGATATGATTATTTTTTATTCCTTATCTTTAATTATATTGTTGAAGATTTTTCATTCTTCTTAATCATATTAATAACTTTAGACGTATCCTCTTCAACCATCCTCCTAAGTGAATCATCTTCAATATTCTCAGCTTACCATTTAGAAGGATCTTCAATAAATTATTGACTAAAAGTCATACGAAAAGAAATCCGATGTGTATTCGATCACAATTCATTGCGCTCAGAAAACTGCTTCAGCATCAATTGTTTCAGCATCAATTATTCGATCACACTCGATGTACATCTTATAAAGAATATGTTCATAATCCTCCGATAAAAACTGCTTCAGCATCAATTGTTTCATTCTTTACCAAGTTCTAACTGGCCCTTTCCTTTGCCTTTTCCTTTTAACAACAAGTTTATCCCACCAGACAACACCAGTACTTTTAAATCTGATTGTCACCATCTTAACTTACTTGTTCTCAAGGACGCCCATAACATCGAAGAACCCGTCGATATCGGTCTTCCAACAAAGAAACTCCTCCACTTTCATTGCTTTTTAGAACAATGGAATATCAACTTTCACTCGATAGTCATGGTTGTTCTGTCGATTCCCATGATCAACCTCTTCCTTGTAGGGTTCATCTTATTTAGAATTCAAATCGTCAAAACGGTTATTTCTATCCCATGGAACCCTAATTGGTTCCTCTCTCTTGTCTTTTTGCCGATTCACTTTGTTGTTGGTGTTGTTCACCTGCTTTGCTAAAGTCGTCATCTGTTTAGTCAAAGTAGTTAGAGCAACGCTAAAAGCCATGATAATTTCCTCAAGATCTGCTCTACTCACCAGTTAATCTGTCATGGTTGTAAGGCTACAAAAAGAACGTAAGAAATCTTGCTTTGATGACAGTTGACGCAGTCAGAAACTCGAAAGTAGCAAGTGATAAACCTAGAATGAAAACACATGATTGCAAAGGAAAAACCTGTTAGATGAGCTCTTGAATCCACCAAATAAAGAAAATTTTGAATTTTATTTATGATGAATGATAATCCTTATGGTCACGCCAAATGTCTTTAAATACATAAAACAAAAAAACTCTAATGTGCTTAAAGTGACCCTAATGGACTCTTATT
The DNA here is from genome assembly GCF_029867415.1 of Vicia villosa. Taxonomy (NCBI): domain Eukaryota; kingdom Viridiplantae; phylum Streptophyta; class Magnoliopsida; order Fabales; family Fabaceae; genus Vicia; species Vicia villosa. Next base: position 6,918,270 of record NC_081184.1, on the reverse strand, counting down.
CCAAAACAGAAATAAAAATAAAACTGTTTAAATATTCAAAGAGAAAATTTCTTAAATATTAAAATATTTTCTGACGCGGGATGTCTTCTTCGATACGTGCATCCAACCTTCATACATCAGTTGTTTTATGACATGTGTGGTCATCAATGTAAATTTTTAAAATTGAATTTTAGTTCTTTTACTAATCCTCATGTAAAATTGACACCGGCCCATGCATTAAACAACCATCATTTTTCCATTATTTTTTATGAACACATTCTTTTTATTTTTCATTGCAATCTTTATTGTCTTCTTTATCACATCTTTGTTGTTGAACATCATACGTAATGAAAATTTAGTGGTTTGCACTTCTTCACTCATTCTATAATACTAGCGTTCAGATGGGCACTCCCGTGTCCGTCAGTCCGCTTTTTTAATGCGCACAACAGAGAAAAAATAAACGTGTATACATCTTTTATAGTGGTTTTTATTGTGTGACACATTTTAAAAAATAAAGATAGTTAGACACAATTATTATAATTAAAATCAAGATAAATATATCTTTTTAAATTAAGATATAGTTTGAAAATGGGAAACAAAGATATTCAAAACTATGTTCAAAACATACACTGCACAATTTAAATTGTGTAATCAATGATCCTCTTTATGTGAAAGGCCGAACATAAAGTTTTTTTCCATTAATTGAAAAAATGTAAGACTTTCTAAAATAATTGGTAGAGATTATCTATCAATTTTTTTTCTTTCTCAGTAATCTTTTATTTTATTGATGGAGGAGAGAGAAAAAAATATTGACTCATAATTTCCACCATTTATTTTAAAATCTAATGGTTCATATTCATTCTCATGTTTTCATATAAAAATGTCATTCTCATATTGTACGCCTATATAATAAATATTTAATTTCAATATATTTTAGTATATTAAACTAAAATTTGAATAGTCAACATTAAAGGGAAAAAAGTGTGTTCGAGATCAATTTTTATATTGTTTCCATAATGATAGCATAGTGTTTTCTAATATACATGCAAAGGGTGGGTAATTTTGGAATTAAATATTTTAACCAAGCCATTGATTCTTCATTAAAAAAATTAAAATGTTAAAACAACAACTTCACATTTCCATGACATAATACGTTGTAAAATATACCAAAAACAACTCTAATTCAATTTAAGGATACACCACATACCCACGGCAGCATTGTAGTAAATTTTAAGACACCATTTTTTGAACTTAAGAGAATAAATGATGACAACAAAGTAATAAAAGGTACAGTTCATATTTCTCCGTTGTTGAATATAAACGGTGCTTCAACTTAACAACATTAGGATGATCAACCATCCGCATAACTCGAAGTTCCCTGATCTCTCTTGCAACACTTTCTTTTATGGCAACCGCTCCACCAATTTCAAGACACTTAGCATACATAAAGTAGAGAATGTCATCAATAAGTTGACATCCCTTGGTGGAGAGTAAAGAAAAAAAAAACTATCTTAGTAGAATATAATTTTTAGGGGAAAAAGAAAAAGGCATCTGAAGAAGAATTAAAAAACTATCTTAGTAGAAGAATTTTTAGTTGAAACATGTGTGGGTCCTACCACTTTATGTGGGATTCATTTCTAAAGTGAGGGACCCACCCATATTTTAACCAATAATAAAGTGAATGTTAAAGAGAGTATTAAAAAGAGAGTGTTGCTAGCACTGCTCCAAATGGTGTATACTAGTGATCATAATCTTCAACAACTTATTACTCCAAATAATCTGCTTTTGTTAAATTTAAAGTATTTTTTGTAACCTCATTGTCAAAATTTGTATTGTTCTTATCAATCTCACCTTAAATTTCAAGGGTAGTACAGTAGTTCCTCCATATCATCATATTTTTTGATACATTTAAACTCATTTTAGTAAAATTGCAAAACTTACCATTTTTCGCTTCACTCATTCTATAGGATGTAAACTTCTCGATTTCATGTTCATATTTATTCCCATGTGGTGTATGCTAGTGATCATAATCTTCAACAACTTATTACTTAAAACCATATGCTCTTGTTAAAGTACTGTTTGTAACCTCATCGTCAAGATTTGCATTGTTCTTATAAATATCGCCTAAAGTAGGTCTTATAAATCAAACATCACCATCATGTTCCACATCAACTTCTTAATCATCACATATGCTTACATGAACATATTCTTCAACATTCTAACCTACACCATCTCTTCACAATCACATTGTCTTGAACATCATGATCAACTTTCTGACCTTAAACTTCCCTATTGCCCTATCATATTTCAGCATCTATGTCACCATTTTGTACTAAATTAATATTTTCACCAACATTTTGTCATAAATCAGCTTCAACCTATACATGTATCATTTCATTTCCATTTACATCTTTAGAAAATTGAAGAAAATCCCTATTAAGCATGCTTAGGCAACTAGGCGGACCTTTGACAGTTTTTACCTCCCTCAAACCCAAACTCAGGTCCCCAAACAATCCTATTTCCCGTTTCAGTCTCTAAAAGAGATGAAGAATTAAAACTCAAATTCAGCCCACACAAATTTGGGTTGGATTCAGATATTTTCTTCTTGCCACTAGGGGCGGCAAACGGCTGTGCTCACACCCGTTTAAGCCAGCACCTCAAAATCCTACAAACCTTTCACTGTCTCGTCCCGCAAAAAAGTGCGGACAAAATAGAGATGCTTAACGAGTCAGACCCGTTTTTCCACCCCTACTTTCCACCATCCATTTAGTGAAATTAATTTTTTAATTGAAATATTCATTTTTTCGACATAAAAATTACATTACAAATAGTAATAAAATAAAACAATCTAATTCCCATCAATGTTCAGTGGTCTTAGAGTAACTCCAATGCGAATTCTTCCTTGGTTTTTCCATGCGCAAACATTGTTTTCACTTTTCAAACCAATGGAGTTGGCCACATTGGCCAACCGTAGGATTCTGAAGCACCGGTTCATCACCTTAACATAAATAATAAATTAATATTAAACTCACGATGTTATGCTACATAATTTTCAACTTTTTTCAACTTTTTCTTTTAACTATTTATTTGTTTATACATATTTTTTATATTAATTTTATTTTATATTAATAATGAAATAATTTAAAATTTAAAAATTTAAAAATGTTAATTTTATTTTAACAGTTTAAATATAATTTTTTATTTTAACTATTGTTATAGAATTTAAATTTAATTAGATTTATATATTTATTTTATTTCACATTAATATTATTAAAATAATTTAAATTATTATTTTAAATTAAATAAAATTTAATATGAATAAAATATTAATATATAAAATAAAGATGCAGACCTAATATGAGTTCTTTAAAGTTGCACCATTGATGTGAAAATTAAATGAGTTACTTTAAAATAACATGGCTTAATGGATCCCACAAAAAACCCAAGATTGCACATGCTCTTAGTTCACGACAAAAAACCAAACTTAGAGTTTCAGAACCACATACATTTTATATTCTCGAAACCTTCATTTCTTTCAACTACATATTTGACAAAATTTATATCCCACATCAAATTCATTTCTAAAAGCTCTCTATTTATAAACCATTTAAGAGATCTACATACTAATTCACTCATCATATGCTGTATTCTTAACCTTACTCTTTGATTAGGGGCCACAACTAGGGCTGTATTTGGTCCATATGATCCGAGATCTGGACCGGAAATCGGACCAGTGGAACCGGTCCATTGGACCGACCAAATGTTATTCGGTCTGGGAATGGGTAATTTTTTTATCCGATACCAAAATTGGATACTATATTGAATACTTATTGGATACTTTTGTCGGATATCCGACGTAATGGTCCGGTTTCGGTCCAAAAAATTGATTCATCAATGTTTCGGTCCGGTCCGGATTTACCCGATACTATTTCGGTCCGGCTCTCAGGATAGAAAATACCCGGACCGAAAACAGCCCTAGCCACAACATACCAATAACAAAAAGCACTAAAATAACACAACGTACACCTTTGTACCCAAAAAAAAAAAAAAAAAAAACACAACGTAACCAAAACAATGAAGGTCGGATTTGTTGCTTACACGATGAAGGTTCTGCTATTGATTTATTTTAAAACTAGTTATAATTTATAAATATTATTCATTGAGATGATCGCATTTGCTTACTTAAATCCATTAGCACGTAATAGATGATATGTTAAATTTGCAAAAAAAAAAAAATATATTGGATGATTACATTTTCAAAAAATATCTAAATCAACCAACTATTTCATAAGGTTTCCCATAAAAATTATTTTTAAAAAATATCATTTTTATTATGTTGAAATATCTAACAATAAGGATATAAAATTACTCTTCTAATTTATAACAAATGAGTAAGAAATCTTACCGAACAATCATTCTATATATTTCGGGCAGAATTTATATGTAATTAGAATCATGTAAAATATATTTTGCCCTATTATCATTCCTTGTATTTTCTTCACAAGGTTTTAACAGAATGATTTATTTATATAATTCGATGTGTTTAGTCAATTATTACGGTAAGAAAAACAATCATTAGTTATTAATGTAAATGAGCTTGCTTAAACGACATAGCACCTTAACAACTACAGTAGAGTATATTTTTCAATAAAGGGCTAAAAGAAGCAAAATTTACAAACTATAGAACACAGTTGGCATATGGTATAGTATGAAGGACCGAATCATTCAACAAAGCTGCACAATCAATACCTTCTTCAACTTGAAGAGTAGCCAAAAAGTAAAATACAATAACAACAACATCTGCACCACATATACTACATGCTCACCCAAAAGTTCAAAAAGGGAAACTCAAGTTTCAAGTGATTTCAAAAGAAACTTGATGATCCAAGTCAGGTGCATAACTCTGAACGTTGTTGATTGCCATGTCATATCTGTTCTGTGCCACACAAAATATGGTTGTTAACATCTATGATTGCTATGCATACAAATTGAACATTTATTTTGTATAATCATGATAGTGAGTTTGGTGATGCTAATTGACAGAAGTAATAATAGAAACCAATCAATGGAACAGATCCAATCGCAAGATGATTTTACACAGTTATAGATATTGTCAAAATAAGGTCAAACTGTTCGAGAATATCACTGTTGACATGCTTTGCATGTGAAATCATTTTCTAACTGTAGGTTCGATGATACTATATAATAATTTTCAATTCTAAATTATAGCTCGGACTCGGAGATGCCAAGTATTAATGAGTCGGGGCCTAAGTCTAACTCCAACATAGCAGGGATCCTTTTGATGCATCTATCTTTATAACTTATTAGATAATACTTATTTAGTTTTGTGGAAGAAAAATTGTTTAAAAATAATGCTATCCATAATCAGTTTCAAATACTTGCCAACTTTAGAGAAGGATGAACCCTAATCTAAACCTTTCCTTCAAGTTTAAGAGGTGTATCAGAAAGATCTCGCCATAAAAGAAGAAAAAAAAATTGAACTAACAGTTCAATTTGATTACTGTATTTTTGCTCATGTTGAAAAAAATAAAAAACTACAGAATTGTTTACAATCTACAGCAGCAAACTTTTCCTCACATGGAGATAAACCAAGTAACAGACATAACTGGTCTACTATATTCTTCTTAGGGGGCCTATTATTTATCTATTCAAGATTTTGATAAAACCAAAAATTTAAAAATTAAACACAAGATTAAAAAATGCAAGTTACCTGAAAAAACAAAAGTAATTTCCACCATTGAAGATGGTTATTCTGCAGCAGCAGATCTCATAATTTTTTGTCTCAACTTCTTGTTATGATTTTCCTGTTCATAATGTATAAAAGAGAAATTAACTTGGGTTAGTAACAGCATAAGTACAGTAATTTCTATCAGCCCTATAAAAATCCATATCATTATTTCTCAGTTCCCAATATAGTGAGGAAAACAACTGTTCAGAACAAAGCCCTACTGGGTGTGCTAAGCTAGTATGAATACTCCTGATCTCATTCTACAAAATTAAGATATGACCAAAGATGCCTATTCAATTTACTCATGCTTCCTTTTATAGGCTTCTGTAGAAGCCACTTAGATTCCGGGTTTATTGCTCATCAAAAAAGAGCTGCCAATCAATTAGCCTTGCATTCATGCTCGAAGGATAAGAGCGTAGGTTACAAATCAACATTGTCCTTCTTAGGATGGGTGCGGTCAACTTGGCCAAAACAGAACGAAGTCCCCAGAGCTCAGGAAGATTGTTTTGATTTTTCCAACCTTGAGACCACATTTACTATTGCGTAACTTGAGCCAATTTGTACTCAACCAGGATAGCACACCGCTACCAGATTGAAGCTAACTTAACTAAGAAATGTTCTAGCAAACAAGTTTATATGAACGTGATTTCTCCATTGTAGTTCTACAAAAGGGTACACTATGCACACGATGCATGCAAATGACATATGCTTAAATTCACAAATGATTTCTATTTTAATGTTTCACTAGAAACACAAACTCCAATTGCAGTACTTCCATCTAATGAAAAAATGAACAAGCTATAACATTTTATCAGATAGTCTCCAAAGCAACTCATTTTTCATATTGTTTAACATTGTAAAGGCTTGCTTCTCTTCCCTCTCCTTCTGTTGATAACAACATAACATATTCATAAACTCATTTTTAGATGAAATCCACAAATACCATGTATCTTTCAATCATGTTCGAATCAAACGGAGTATGCTTGTTCCATAAACACACACACATGACTACATCAAGAAATCTAAATTTTTCACAACGGATCAAACCAGGGACCTCTCAGTAAAGAGAATCCCTATACACATATCCATAACCGTACTCTCCACTTGCGGAAGAAGAATGTTTCCACCAGACCAATCATATATTCCTAAATAAAACCAATAGCACTTCAATCTACTCTTCTTAACTACCCTATTAGCACAGACCGACACTTCAAAATCAAGGCGTGCCTAGTATCTGACACTAACCTGACATTGACACATATTGTTTAACTTAATCACTTTCAATTTCTTAAACTAAATCATTAGCAATGTCTAAATCTGTGTCAATGTCATGTCCGGTACATTTTAACCACTACATTATGATCAAGATCACCAAGATCTATATATTCATTTAGCACTGAATTGAAAGAAAAAAAGTACAAACAAACAATGCTGACTAACCTGCTCTAGAACCCTAGCCGAACTCTGCTCAACCAAGGTAGTCAAATTCTCAATCTTGACAAGCATTTTAAGGTACAAATCTTCCAAACTCTGAGTATAATTCTTAGCCTCAGAGCCCATCAATTTACTCAACCTACTAACCTCAAGCCCCTCAACACAAGCATCCAACTCCATCTGATCTTTAGAAGCCTGTTTCATCTTATTCAGCCGCTCATCTTCATTATCGCGTACCATCGGCGTGTAGCCGAGCTGACAATCAAGAGCAGGAAACGGAGAGTTAGGGCTGAATGATCCATAATGGTCGCGAAAAGCCGGACCGATGTTGATAATATCGATCGAAACCGGATTGAGTGAATTCGTTCCGGTTAGGAACTGGTAAGCGCGGTAATCGTGAGTGTGAATGTGAGAGGTTTGATCGGAAATTGGGGAAGCGAGGAGGAAGAACAAGCAAGGGTTGAAATTGAGGGAAGATGAAGATGAAGATGGAGAGGGTTTGATGGATGAAGAGAGTTCGGAGAGAGAAGAGAGAGAGGAAGAGATGGAGAATTCGCGGAGGGAGGGACGGAGGGGAGTACGGCGGCGACCGGAGAACCAGCCGAGGAGGGAGGTGGAGTTAGGTATGAGACGGCGGACGGAGGAGGCGTTGATTTTGCCGGAGGTGTCGTGGAAGGAAGAGGAGGTGAGGAAACCGGTGACGGTTGCGAGGAGGGTTTGGGAAGTTTCGGAGGAGTCGTCGGTGAGGTTGAGAGGGGTGACGTAGGTGAGGTGGCCGAAGAGGAGGCCTTCGATTGAGGAAGTGGTGGTGGAGAAGCGGTGGATTAGAGAGGCGAGTGTTGCGCCGGAGATTGCGATTTTTGGTAACGGCGGTGGGTGGTCCATGGCGGAGCACGGTGGAGGGTGAATCTTGTAACGGTTTTGTGCAAGAATAAGTGCAAGAAGTAAAACAAGAACGAGTGTGAAGGTTCGGTGCAAGAAGTAAAATGATTTTTCTTTAACTCAAAATGAAAAATTAGTTGGGCCTTTATTCATACAACATTTTGAGTAAATTTTGAACTTTTTTTAGAAATATATTAATATAATAGATTATGTAATATAATCACATGATTATTTTAATTTAGAGAAAAAGGAAAATGCTAATGTATGTTTATACTCTCAACTAATGAGAGACATGCACCACAATAAATCCTAATTTTATTTTTAAAATACTGGAATGAAACAGCAATTACAAGAGTTTTTATTGATTGTATGTGTAAAATTGTTTTACACTGACAGTGCAATATCTTTAAACTCTTTAATTTTTTTATTAAACAGCACATATTTAATAAGATGAAAATGTCATATACTAGGAATAATTCAGAATTGGTAATATTATCAAAATAATAAATTACAAATGATAATACTAATCATAATACAAATATTATCATACGGGGTATATTAGACCCATTGTTCCTTATCTTCTCATGTAGAACAATGCCGTCTATGTATCGAATAGAATAACATCTATAGTGGCACTTCTGAGGTGCCTTCCTCTATTTATTTTCGCTCGCATAATATCCATAATACGATAACATGCAGGTAACACATCAATAAAATGATATGTTTTAGCCTGCTTCTTCTCTAATATTCCTCGATGAGCTTGCTTGGGTGGATTTCCATAAGTATTTGGTGTCGTGTAAGGATGTGACATTTAAAAATATTATTGGATGTAGTTGGATGCACTTATCCATTCGCGAGAAGCTACTAAACTTCGTGTTTTATCTGGTACTAGATGATTAAGGAAATCATCATACATCGCATATATATCTTTACGGGCCATATCTCTACGGAAATCATCAAAGGGAAAAGAGTATGCATATAGTTGAAGTGTGGTCGCTACCATAGTCATAGCATGAGATCCTAAAACAGGTGCTTTATGTTTTTCATCATTGTCTTGTTGATTTTTAGATGCCCTAGACTGAGAATTGGAAAGGAGAAATGGCTCATCATATCTATTTCAAGAGTTGTTTGCAAAATGACCATAATTGCCATAGAATGGGCGTATAGCGCCCCCGCCACAACTTCACACATGATTGAAGCGAACCATACCATGAGAGTTAGAGAAGCTACCATGTGAATTATTTGGTTCTTAACTTGTATGAACAATGTTGGCATACACAAAGGTGAGTGTTAATTCTTATTTGAATTTGTCAAGTTGAGTTTATTGGACATATAAAAGTGCTTCTACGTCACAAAGTGTTGCAGATTCTATGTTCATATACATTTACATAACAAAAGGATTGTACACTTTAGATAACTCATCGAGTATGGAATCCATCTGATCTTGTTCTGAAATCTAGTCTCCAAGTGGAAAAAGGGAATTAGCGATGACTTTGATTCTTGACACGAACTCAATAACTGAATTATTGTCTTTCTTAGTTGATTTCAATTGCACTCTTAATTGACAAACTCTTGCTTTCATCCGTACATTAAAGTATTTGTGAATTTTATCCCAAACTTCAGAGGAATGTTTACATGATAAAACCCTAAGTAGAACAGATTCAGAAATAATGGATAAAAGTTAGATGAATAACGATTGATCTTGAATGATACATGACTCATATTCATATGAGAGTCTACCTTCTTGACGATCTTGGTCGGTTTTGAACTTTAACGCAATCTAGGGATTCACCATGAATTTATGCAATTTTTTGTATGAGAATTACCCCTTCCACCTATAGGTTTCATTGAAGATAGTTGTTTTTATGCAATTTAATTGAAAACTTTGGTCTTGTTGGAATTCGATGTGGAAAAGATGGAAGATACCCCTTGCAATTGAGATGGATCTTTAGTGAAAGAAAGTTTAAATTTATGGAATTACCCTTGATGATGCAATTTAGATGTCTACTAAATTTTGATGAGGGTTATAGAGAAGCTTTGATTCATGTTGGAGATAAATCCACCATTGAAGCTTTGAGTCGAAGCTTGAAGATAACAAAGATCTGTTAAGTGGTTAGAGAAGTGTAGTTGAATCAAAAGCTCAATCTGATACCATATTGAAGAATGAATCTTTCATTATTTCCATTGTATTGAAAACTTGTGTTACAACTGATAACAAGTGTGCTTATATTAAAACCAATTAATAGTATCTTAATAAAAGCTTAACTGCTATAACTGAATCTTAACAATATTCAACAGAATTTTAAACTGATATCAACAAAAGTTTAACTAACTTTAACAAGCTTGATTAAGCCAATAAATAGCAATTGAATACATTCATTATTCATCTAGTTGAAAAAGAATACTTGATGTTTGAAACAAAATCCTCACACCCTATATACATATATATAAACTCAATAAACAAATAAAATAAAGAATCAAATATATGTATACTATAAAGAATCAAGTAACTCAATGTCATTCCTTTTTATTCATTTGTTTGAACTTTAGCTCCATCTTCATCAACTTCAACTTCAACCAATTCTGGCTTAATCTCTTCTAACTGCTGCAAAACTTGCTTAACTTCAGGCCTAGCAGAAGGCGAAGGATCGACACAATGTAAAGCCAATTTCAATGTATTAAGAAGCTCATCTCCTATGGCTGGTGCATCCCTCATGAGTTCCAAATCAAAAACTTCATTAGTCCATTCTTCTTTGACTATGGAAGCAACCCATTGAGGTAAATCCATGCCATTGGTTGGTTCCCCGGGCGGTTTACCGGTTAAGAGCTCCAAAAGGATGACGCCGAGGCTGTAAACATCGGTTTTCGTGGTTGGTTTCTTTGTTTTTGAAAGCTCGGGTGCGTTGTATCCGAGGCTTCCTGCTGTGGCAATGATGTTTGTGTTGGCTGAAGTTGTCATTAGTCTTGAAAGACCGAAATCGGTTATGTGAGGATTTGTTTGCTCGTCTAATAGTATGTTGCTTGAGGTGAGATTTCCATGTACTATGTTTTCTTGGTTGTGGAGGCAAGATAGACCGTTGGTGATTCCAATTGCTATTTTCATCCTTGTTGGCCATTCGACGATTATTTCCGGGCCACGAGCTGCAAAGTTTATGGTTAGACATATCAAGATTTGGAACATGATAGGAAATCGCACAATCTAGACCATGAATCAAGATCAGATAGTTCATGTTCCAACTTTATTAGAATCGGAACATGAACCTTCTAATCTTGATTCACTAGTCCAATACCTTAAACAATGTGTAATTATGTCAACACGAAAACTCGAATATAAGAACTACTTAGTGCTTACCATGAAGGAATGATGCTAGGCTTCCTCTACTCATGTAATCAAACACAAGAAGCTTCTCTCCTTTAGGTCCAAGATAGTAAGCTCTAAGAGCTAACAAATTAGGATGCCTAATTTTTCCAAGCAAAGCAACTTCACCTTCAAACTCCTTATGTCCTTTAGTAGTCTTCTCCCTCAACCTCTTCACAGCAACTTGATTACCATCTTCCAACGTCGCCTTATAAGCCGTTCCATAAGCACTTTTTCCCATTATCTCCGCCGTTGCACACAAAAGATCATCAGCAGTGAACACAAATGGCCCATCAAAGTGAACAAGCTTCCCACCAGCTTCACCTCCTGATGCAACCTCTCCACCACCACCACCTTTCTCCAAACTCCTAGCAGAAGCAGCAGCTTTAGCAACTTTACCACTCTTTCTACTTGAAGAAGCTCTTTTCCTGACCAAACAACAAAGCAAAAAGCAGCATAGTAATAGCAAAATCAACAAAAGAACACCTGCTACTATCAGGATTATGTCCTTAGTACTCAATTTCCTGTGATGTTTCTCCGACGGAGATTCTTCCGGTGATTGAGACGGAAGATTATGCGGTGGTGGTGACTGTGGCGGCGGTGAAGAACGACACGGTTTCGAACTTATGTAACCACATAAGCCAAAATTTCCTTCAAATGAACTAGCATTGAATCTTTTGGAAAGTACTAATGGAACATGACCAGATAGATTGTTGTGAGAAACATTGAATGAACTTAGATTTCGAAGTTTCGCATAAGAATCAGGAATTTCACCATCAAGTCTATTATTCTCAAGATTCAATGAAACAAGAGAAGTTAAATTAGAGAAACTCAAAGGCAAACTACCATTGATTTCATTGTTTGACAAATCAAGAACCCTAAGCCTTGAAAACTCACCTACTTCACTAGGAATAGGACCAGAAAGTTTGTTATAACTCAAATTAACCCTGAAAACCCTACTGGAATTTGTCAAACCAAAAGGGATTCTACCAATAAGCAAATTATGACTAACATCAAAAGCTTGAAGCATTGGCAAATTAGCAATAGAAGGAGGAACAGAACCTGAAAGCTTGTTGTTAAAGAGATAAACACCTCTTAGATTAGGAAGAAAACCTAGAGAAAAAGGAATTGAACCAGCAAGATTGTTATCATGAAGACTTAGTTTTCTAAGAGATTGAAGTTGGCCAATTTTCTCAGAGATTCTTCCTGATAAGCTCTTCCAAGGAAGCTGAATTGCAATAACTTCACCTTTTAAGCACTTGATTCCAACCCAGTTACCTGAACAAGCACCTAATCCACTGTCATTCCAGGTTTTGAGAACACCTTTGGTGTCAATAAGTTCAGTTTTGATAGCTTGTAGAGATTGAAAATCAGATTGTGTTACAATAACACCATCCCATAAATCTCCCAAAATGGGTTGAATAGTTGAAGATAGAAGAACAAGAAAAGCTAAAAATGTAAAACTAAAACTACCCTTTTGATTCTTTCTACTAAAAATCAAATCTTTAGTGTTGTTCTCCATGAAAGGTGAAGTGAGAACAACAATGGCTATGAGAGGTGTACAAAGAAATAAGGTTTCACTAGAATGAAGAGTGGAGAAGGATGAAAACTTTGAGAGTGGAAAGGAGAAAGGTGAAAGCTTTGGGATGAATGAATGAGGAAAGTGAAGTGGGGTTTATGGTTTTAGGGAGAGAGGGAAAGAGAGAGAGAAAAAAACAACATGGGAATGGGTCAAAGGTTGCAGGTTTTGTTGATGTAACGGCTAGTTTTTAAGATTGTTTTGTTTTGTTTATGATGGAAATTATATAGTTGTTGGGTTTTAATTGTTATTGTAATATTGTTGTTGTGGTGTTGAATAATTGAATAATTGATGAATGTAGTAACGGGTTGGTTTGGGGGAGAAGAGACAATGTGTGAGCACCGATGAGAATAATGAGGATGATATTTTTGGTCCCCAACGGTTACTTTTGTGTTGGATTTTGTGAGGGACCCACTGCCATGTTCTACTCTGTGCTACTTTGATTAATATTTTGTTATTATGGTTGATTATTATAAAAAATGTTAAGCTTAGATGTATTGTAGGGGTTAGAATGGTTTCTAATTAGAAATTAGAAATTAAATACATTTAACATGATTATTCACGTGAATTTAATTGGAATACACTGACGGTGTAAAGAAGTTTTACACCGTCAATAAATCACAACCGTTAATCTAATGGAAGTGTTTGACTTTTATTTTAATTTTTTAAAAAGTAATATAATTGAGTGGTTGTGATGCATTGATAGTGTAAAAAAATTTACACTGACAGTGCATAGCAATTAAACTCTATTCACATTACATGTTATTTTACGGAAATGGATTCATTAACTTTCAATCCTCTAACTTTCAATTATTTAATTTTAGATGACTTTAGGTAATTTTTGGAGACAGAACTGAGAAAGAGAAGGAAAATAAGGGAAACATGATGTGTGAGAGTGAGTTCTGAAGAGATATAGAGAAAAATGTAGATGACAAGTTCCCTCCAAAAAGTCAGACGATTCTTATTTGTGACTTTACTGTTCAAGAATATTTGAATGATATATGTTTATTAATTTCTTCCAATTTAACTAAAAGTGATAGATTTGAACTCAATCTCAAGTACACAATATAGTTAAATTTCAATTTCTATTAAAAAAACATACGATTTTACTGTCTTTGTTATTTTTATCTACATATAAAAAATAGTTTAAATTTTGTTAATTTGTGTGCTTTTAATTTTTTTTATATTTTAAAAATGTGTTCTCATGTAAAATGATGTTGAGTTGGGTTTTTATTTAATTCAAAATAAATTTTCTATTTTTTTTAATATAATTTTTTGTTTTAATGTGAAAATGTCACCATGTGGATTTGTACTTTATTTTTAACCTTCATTTTAACCACTACAATCAACATTGACCACCTTCAATCACCATTTCATCTATTGATATTTGATCTCCATTCTAATTATTACCAACTATTATTATGATCACCACTCTAACCACCGTCGAATACCCTAAGCACCACTCTAACCAACAATATTATGATCAACGACCACGACAATTCACAACCAATGACTACAACTTTGAACACTAAACCTACCACTCTGATCACTCCTTTAATAACTACTCATAATTATTTATGAGTCCGACAACCATTTTGCTACTAAATAAATATATAATATATTTGTAATATATTTAATATTTTAAAATTTTAATACTATGAATTATTCTAATTAAGATCTATTTATGAAAATGTTTATTTTATGTTTATTTTTTAAACAAATTTTTATTTTTAAAAATTTATTAACTCAAAATTAAAATTGACTTTCTATTTTTAAATTTTTAAAAATTAAATAAATATTTTTTTTTATTTTTAAAATTTCAAAACAAAAAATTATCACCAAGGAAGCTTATATTTATAATTTTTAAACATAAATGTAATTTTTATATTAAATTTGTTGCTCAATTTTTTTTTTACATAAATACATTCAAAACTAATCGATATACATTCAATTCATCTTAAATAATATAAATTTTTTTTAAAATTAAATTTTGAAGGACTTTTATTAGAGAAGTTAGTAAAAAAATAGATTTTTTTTAAATAACTAATTTTTTTCAAATAAAATAACCAACATTCTCAATTATTTAACAAAGTAGTCATGTTCCAAACCAAACAAAAAAGATCGCATGCAAGGGAAAACGCCACTCTCTCAGACGCATGCACTTAAAATTTAACTCATGCGTCATTGACTCTGACGCATGTAGTGTTGTCATGTCAATGCATGTGGCGCATGTCTTGTGTATTTTAGAACATACGTCATTTTCTCTGGTGCATGCATTACTTTTTTACTGATGCATGTGACCAAAAAGTAAACCATACACCCAAGAGAATGACGTTTTCACCCTCAAGACTCAAGTTTTTACCACTATGTCACAAACAAAGACGTTTGCTCTTAAATACACAAAAAATGTGTCACATACATTAGCGTGACATCACATTGTATACGCAAGAGGAAATGGCGCGAGAGTTAAATTTTAAATGCATGTGCTAGAGGGAGTGACACATTCTTTTTGTGACAAATTTTTTATTTGAAATATGATTATTTTAGTAGTTAATTTAGAAAGTTGATAATTTGAGGATTTTGTTTGAAAATTTTAGTTATTTGGAAAAGAGAAAAAATGGAGTAATAAGCTTAGACAAATCTATTTCTCTCTTATGGCTAGGATTTGACTAGAGGGGTTCTCATTGGAGAGAATCTGCTCCCTACTTGACTAGCCTTAAAATAGGAAACCTTGTGATGGACTTAGTGCATGCAAAAATGGCAATTTGTGATAATAGTTTCCCTTTTTTGTGTTATTATTTTTTTTCTCATGAAAAAGACTTTTTTTTTAAACTTTCATGTAAAATGGTTATCACAAGCATATTTTTAGAGATGGTGTGTATTAACGTGACACGGATTGCCCACCTGAAACTTTTTACAAATTCATGATTTTATTAAACACATTATTGGAATGGAATGAGTAAAAGATCAAAGACTACATGAGAAGGGTTGTTTAATTTGGTAGCAGAAATATTCAGTTGTCACATTCACAACGAAATTATGGTGTATTTCAATAATTTTAGGGTCATATTTTGGACCAGCCTGAGGAAGAAGTGAACATAAAGAAATTGAAAATTGGTGGATTGTAAATGAAGACATTTTGTGTTCAACTTTTCAACAACAAACCAAAACTGAAATGAAATCAAAAAAAGAGTAATGATGTTTATGATAAACCTTAGGCGCAGATCACAACCTCGATTGATAAGTCGAAGTTTAACATCGCAACAAAATAATAAGGTTTAAAAAAGGCGTCACAATCAGCATGGGCGGTTCTAAGGCCTAGTTAGCCGGGCACGCGCCCAGACTCAACCCCTATTTTCTTTGTACTCCCCTTCAACCTAATAGCTGGTTTTTAGATAAAATTATGGATAGAATTAATAAAAATAGAGTGTAAAAATTAAAACAAATGAGTAATCAATGGTGTAAAGTTTTTGTCCAAACAACTTAAATTTTTTGACTCCGTCAATGACAATCAGAGTGGATATCCGATTGATAATTTTAGAAATAGCACCACAATCGGCTATGGAGGTTTGAAGTAACATGCTAAATGTTTAGTGTCTCGACAAGTCGATAAGTTAAAAATACGGTTCAAATAACATAATAGAGTTTCAAATTTAACTCAATCTAAATCTTTCTTTTTATGATAATTTATTTCATTTATACAAAAAGATTAATTATATGCTAAAATGTAGAAAACATAATTAGAATGCTTAATTGTAACTTTAATTCCTTATTTTTCTTTTATTTTTTAAGTTTTGATCTTCATATTAAAATCCGATTTTTGTCCCTTCATTTAATTTTTTCCCCATATTTTAATCTTCCTCCCAAAATGACGTGTCATTGCCACATTTGTTAAATTTAATACTAAGTCATTTTCATTGATATTTATAATTATGTTATTTATTAAAAATAGTTTATTATCACTAAACATATAAAAATCAATTTAGTAGTATTGAATCCAAATGTTCTTCTTCTACCCCATTTATCGTCTTCACCTTTTCTCCTCTTCTATTCGTAGATTTAAAATTTCAAACTCGTTATTTGAACCAAATACTATTGAAATTGAATGGATTGGTTTGGTTTGAACCCGGACATAATTGGTGGGAATTGTTCATGACACTCTTACCATTACTCCCCGACCCTAGTGAAAAAATTTAAAATATTCTTTTTGCAATATCTAGAGTTTGGAATTTGGATGCACCACAAGACAACAAATTCAATCTCATAATAACATCAAATGTAAATCAAAAAGATGTCTGAAGGAGAAAATATGGATGTACAACAGATGTTAAAATCAGCACACTACCATTTAGGTGGCACGGGCAGTCTTTTCCTCTCCATTCCCTTTAATTTAAAATCAAAAAAAAGTAAACTCTCTCAAAAACACAAACAAAATCTCTCTCAAATCCTACTCAAACATGTTTTCAACCTATTCTCTCAATATTTACCTATGTTCATTCTAATCAAGCAGCTTCATTAACTTTTACTTCTCTCTATTCAAGGCAACCAACTTCATCTCTCATATTTGGTAAGTTTCTCATTGATGATTTTTGTGCTTTTGATGCATGCAATGCAATTCTTTAAATAATTCTAGTTAAATTCCATTAGGTTCCTTCCAATAAAAATTAGTTAAGCTACATTAGGTTACATCCTTGGTTTGAATCTTTCTGCACTTGGGGTTTATGGTGCATGTTGGGGTTTGTCACTAATTCGAGAAAAATCATATTTCAAAATATGTATTCACCTATTTGAAAATCCAGATTTCAAAGCCGAACCCTAATACGGATTAAAAAATCCAAATTTTTATGCTTGTTATTATTTTTGTCATTTTGTTTGTTAATCCAGTTTGTTAATGATATGTCATGTCTTGTGTGATTATAGAAAAATGGATGAGAAACAACCAAGTTATAAACATGGTCAGTTGTCTCGACGTCCTCAATGCGTAGGGAGATATCTAAATCTTTATGAATTGTTGGAGAATTATATTGGGATGTTGAGGGATCGTCTTTTGATAAGTACAAAATTTACTTGTTTTATGTAACACCCCACTTTTCCCACATTTGAAAGTTACGGTAAAATAGTAATAATATTATCAGAGTAATACAACACAAGTGGAATGTCACATCTTTCAAATAAAACAGAAACTAAAGTCTCAATACTTTATTTATTCGTTCCTCACTAAATTCATTAACACAGCGGAAATAGTTTTATTTAAAATAAATCACGGCACACTTGCCTCCAATAAATAAAATCCACCTTAACTCGTAGTTCTCCAAAAATTAGAAAATCGAAAATGATACGTAACAAAATTCAATAAAATAATAATTGAAATAAAATCCCCAAAAACTCCCGTGTTACGTATCAGAGCGACTCCTAAGACTCGATCAAGCAACACGTACTCCACGTACAGCTTAAGTACCTGAGTTATCTGTACTTCCGAAGAAGCACAGACACAACAAACAAGAAAGAAAGGGGTGAGAACTACATTCAATAAATAACGGTGATTAATACATGCTAAGGAGTAGTACTCACGCCAATCACACATTACCACATATCAGCAACATAATTATCAATTCAATCACAATTTAATATTCAATCACAATAATGCAATGTGACTCCATGACTTGACGCAAATGCATGTGGTACCAAAACACGGTTCATTCAATCGAACCCGATTCACAAAGAATCCGGATAATTCGCATACACTCCACTGAGCAACGAATTATCTCCAACACAACTCCACAAGTGAGTCCGGACCTACTAGGCATCCACCAAAGATTTTCACCTAGCAGTCTCAATGCTATAATATGCAATGCACCAATAAACAATACATATATTAAAAAAATACATCACGCATATTATACGATCCATCTGATCCACGATCCTCTTGATCACTTGTAAACATCGTTTACCGTAACTCACCTCGGAGTTACACTCGCTGTCCAAAATACAGCACACCACTAATAATATCATTATTACCGATTAAACTTGTCAATTTAATTCAGCCAAGTATTGAAATCTAGCATTGATAAATTACTTCCGGTCAATATCATTTTCCTCCTAGCAACACACATCACAACATGCCTCTTAATTTGCTGTCAAACGGTTAAAGGTGTCCGCCAAATAAATTGATACTCACTGTATCTACTATCCATAAAGGGATTAATTGTATTATACATTTTTATTAGTCTGAAACTTACTCCTATTAATTGGTTAACAATTATAATAATTTGATTAAAGTAGTTAACAGGTAGTGTTGTAATCATTTCTATACTTAATTTTCTGCTATGACAACTCTTTTGCTATCCATTCTAAACCGCTATGCTACTGGTCTTTCTAACTATAAGTGAATTAATTACATAAGGTCCCTTGAATTAGTATTATAGAATTTCTAATTAATTACTAATACTTATTAATAATATTTATTCACTTGAATTAGTGAACAAGGCTACATAAAATAATCACTAAAACATGTCAAGCCCAAGAGTTAATAATTCACGTGACCCTCTACTCCACTCATAGCTTAGCCACCGCCCTCTCACTCTATGGCCACCGCCCCTCACACACACCATTTCCCTTTTCATTTTTTTTATTTGTTTATATATTATTACTTCCTACAGCAATTAACTACAGAAGTTCCAGTATCATCTCAGTCATGAGAAATCAACCGCGATTTTTAATTGAATCCCTCTAACACAGAAACAATGCAATAGTAGCAGTAGTCATACAACAACAATATCAAACAGAGATTTCATATCGATAGGTCAATTAATCATACACAAATAGAATTAACACATAAATTCCTATGAGGATAAGGACCCCTCACTACCCTCTCATGATTAAATCACCTATAATGAACCGATTCTCCCCCCTTACCTCGATTCCGGAAATTGTTTTGACTATGGGGAAATCTCTTAGTGGCCTCCTTGTTCTTCCTCCTCCCTTAGCCTCCAAATGCACAAATGATTCTAAAAACCTAATTCCTCTCTTTAGACCCTTATATACTTATTAGTAAAATATCACTCTTGCCCTTAGCCACTAATAACCTAATTTCCTTAATTTTATTAATAATAATAGTATTAACAATTATACTAACAATGCTAATTCTAATAATAATATAAATAATAGTAATCAATAAAAAAAATAATAGTACTAATAATAATAATAATAATAATAATAATAATAATAATATTAATATTATTACTAATAATAATATTACTCAAGTCTAGCATTACTAAATTAATGTTATTCCGACGGTCTTAATTTATCCGCTCCGGTAAGGGTACTCCGCCTACGCGTTTGATCACACACCCAAAACAAAGTCAATCAAATATAATACTACGATGATTAAATAATTTAAAATGGGGTGTTACAACTCTCCCCCACTTAAATTATTTTCGTCCTCGAAAATGTACCTGATGGAAACAGTTCCGGATACGACTCTCGCATCCTGCTCTCCAACTCCCAGGTCACACTTCCTTCAGCAGCTCCTCCCCAAGCTACTCTCACCAACGGAATCTCCTTTCCTCTAAGCTGTTTCATCTTCCGATCTTCGATCCTAATCGGCATCGCTTCCACAGTGAGGTTATCACGAATTTGAACTTCATCCCGTTGAATGACATGAGATGAATCAGACACATATTTTCGAAGTTGCGACACATGAAACACGTCATGCAAGTTCGAAAGCTCAGGCGGCAACGCCATCCTATAGGCTACTGTACCCACTCTCTGCAAGATTTGATACGGTCCAATAAACTTAGGATCCAACTTCTTAGACTTCAAGGCACGACCAATACCTGTCACAGGGTTAACTTTCAAAAACACATGGTCGCCTTCGCTGAATTCTAAATCCTTCCTTCGATTATCATGATAACTCTTCTGTCTACTCTGAGACGCTTTCATCTTCTCACGAATCATCTGGATTGTCTCAGTAGTTTGTTGCACAATTTCTGGCCCAAGCACAATCCTTTTGCCGGTCTCATACCAACACAAAGGTGTCCTACACCTTCTACCATACAGATCCTCGAAAGGTGCCATTCCAATGCTAGAATGGTAGCTATTATTATACGTGAACTCAATCAATGGCAAATGAGTATCCCACGCACCACCTTTCTCCAACACACAAGTTCTCAACAAGTCTTCTAGCGATTGAATAGTCCTCTCCGACTGACCGTCCGTCTGCGGATGATAAGCCGAACTCAATTTCAGCTTAGATCCTAAAGCTTCTTGCAAGCTCTTCCAAAATTCTGAAGTAAACCTTGGATCTCTATCCGACACTATGCTCAACGGAACGCCGTGCAACTTCACAATTATTTTGATATAAATCTCTGCTAACTTTGACAACGGAAAACTGATGTTAATTGGTATAAAATGTGCGGACTTAGTAAGTCGGTCCACAACCACCCAAATAGCATCAAATCCCCGCGCTGTATTTGGCAAACCTGTAACAAAATCCATAGTAATACTGTCCCACTTCCACTCAGGAATTTCCAACGGTTGCAGCAGCCCCGAAGGTTTCTGATGTTCTACTTTTGATTTCTGACACGTCAAGCAAGCATACACAAACTGGGCTATGTCTCTCTTCATACCGGACCACCAAAACAACTTCTTAAGGTCTTGATACATCTTCGTAGCTCCCGGATGAATACTCAAGCTACTTCGGTGACTTTCCTCCAAAATCGCCTTTCTCAATTCTTCATTATCTGGCACACAAATTCTGCCCCGAAATCTCAACACACCAAGATTATCCACTTTAAAGTCACTATCAGGATTGTCTTCTCCGGTAGGTATTAAATCCACCAGTTTCACATCAAGTCTCTGATTCTCCTTAATTACATCCAAAAAGTCATTATTTACCTTCAACATCCCCAATCTAACACTATCAGGTGTCATCTCACAAACCATACTCAGATCTCTAAACTGTTCAATTAGTTCCATCTCTTTCACCATTAATGCCGACATATGAACCGTCTTCCGACTCAGCGCATCAGCTACCACATTAGCCTTTCCTGGATGGTAACTCAAATTAAAATCATAGTCCTTCAAAAATTCTAACCACCTCCTCTGCCTCATATTCAATTCCTTCTGATCAAATAGATATTTCAGACTCTTGTGATCACTGAATACTTCAAATCTTGATCCATACAGATAGTGTCTCCAAATTTTCAATACGAAAACCACTGCTGCCAATTCAAGATCATGAGTAGGATAATTCCTCTCATGCACCCTCAATTATCGTGAAGCATAGGCCACAACCTTACCATCTTGCATTAATACTCCGCCTAATCCCATTTTAAACGCATCGCAGTACACAACAAACGGCTCACTTGGATTCGGTAGAATCAACACTGGCGATGTAGTCAACTTCTTTTTCAACTCTTCGAAACTGTCTTCACATGCCGCATCCCACACAAAGGCTTGACCCTTCCTCGTCAACTGAGTTAATGGTAACGCCAAATTGGAAAACCCTTCAATGAATCTGCGATAATATCCTGCCAAACCCAAAAAGCTTCTAATCTCCGTCACTGTCTTCGGAGGTTCCCACTGAAGTATTGCACTTACTTTAGATGGATCCACTGCTATACCTTCACCCAAAATAACATGTCCTAAGAAACTCACAGTTCCTAGCCAAAACTCACACTTCGAGAACTTTGCGAATAACCTATTATCCTTCAACACTTGCAACGCAATTCTCAAGTGTTCTGCATGCTCCTCTTCCGACTTAGAGTAAATTAATATGTCATCAATGAATACCACAATAAACCGATCCAAATACGAATGAAATATACGGTTCATGTATTCCATAAAAACACCTGGCGCATTAGACACTCCGAAAGGCATCACTGCATATTCGTAGTGTCCATAACGAGTTCTAAAGGCAGTCTTCTGAATATCTCCTTCTTTCACTCTAATCTGATGGTACCCCGACCTCAAATCAATTTTACTAAACACGCGGGCACCAACAAGTTGATCCATTAAATCATCAATCCTTGGTAATGGATATTTATTCTTAATGGTCACTTTATTCAACTGACGGTAATCGATACACAAACGCATACTACCATCTTTCTTCTTCACCAACAACACTGGAGCTCCCCACGGTGATACACTCGGCCGAATAAATTTCTTATCAAGCAATTCTCCAATCTGAGCCTTCAACTCCGCCAATTCTGATGCAGACATTCGGTACGGCGCCATAGAAATAGGCATAGTACCAGGAATAAGATCAATGGAAAATTCGACTTCCCTCTCTGGAGGCAACTCTGTAATGTCCCCAGGAAATACTTCGAGAAATTCTTTCACCACCGGTATCTCTTCAATTGATGTTTCGCTCCCAACCGATAGTGAGGCAAACACAGCAAACATCTTGGCTTCATCCTCTAACAATACTTTCATCTCCTTGGTAGATAACGAATCCGCCAACGCTTCTTCTTCTGGAGTCAGGAACAATAACCTCTTTCTAAAGCAGTCAATATACACATGATTGAACTCTAACCAGTTCATTCCCAATATAACGTCTAGATTACCGAGTGGCAAACAAATTAAGTCCACTCCAAAATTCCTACCAAAGATAGTCAACGGACAATTCAAACACGCTTGAGAAGTAACCACAGAACCAATAGATGGAGTTTCAATTGTCATCCTCCTATCTAAAGTAGACGGCACAATTCCCAATCTCCTCACACAATCAACAGAAATAAACGAGTGGGTTGCACCCGTATCAATAATAGCAATCAAAGGAGTGTTATGGATGAAACAAGTACCTTTGACTGTTCTGTCATCACTGGTAGGCTGGGCTCCGACCAATGCAAACACCTTGCCATTACCCTGCGCTTTCTTTGGCTTCTGACAGTGAGTGCTGATATGCCCTTCCTCACCACAGTTGTAGCAGGTAGGTACTCTGGTCTTACAATCTGCCACCATATGACCTGCTTTCCCACATTTGAAGCACTTCTTAACATCCTTCTGACACTCATTAGCACGGTGTCCCTCCGTACCGCACTTGAAGCAAACAATGGGTTTGGAAGCAAATCCTCCCCCACTTGGCTTCTTCCCAAAATCAGCCTTCTATTTTCCTTTGTCAGCAGGAGTACTATACGGTTTCCCACGATTCTGATTACCCTTCCGATCATTCACAGCTTTGTAATGTGCAATCCTGGCTCTGTTATCATTGTCATAAATTCGGCTTCTGCTCACCAGCTCTGGATAATTCCTTATCTTCTGACAAGCAATACCCTGTTTAATCTCGGGACGCAGCCCGCTCTCAAACTTGATGCACTTGGAATTCATAGCCTCATTAGTATTGTAATGAGAGCAATATTTCACCAATTCCTCGAATCGAGCAGCATACTCATCGACAGACATATTCCCCTGCTTCAATTCCAGGAACTCAATCTCCTTCTTGCTTCGAGCATCTTCCGGAAAGTACTTTTCTAGAAACTCAGCCCGAAACACTACCCAAGTAATCACAGTACCCGCCGCTTCCATTCTCTGACGACTGTTATCCCACCAGTCCTCAGCTTCACCTTCCAGCATGTGCGTACCAAACTGTACCTTCTGATCCTCATTGCATCCCATGGTTCTGAAGATCTTCTCAATAGCCTTCAACCATTTATGTGCAGTATCTGGATCAATAATACCACCTTCAAACTTAGGCGGTTTGTTGCTTTGGAACTTCTCCAAGTTGCGAAACTGCAGATCACCAGCATTTTGATTGTTGTTATTCTGCACCGACTGCGCCATAGCTTCCAGTGCAGCAGCAAGAGCGGCATCATTCCTTCCTGCCATTCTGCCCAACAATTCAAAATACAGTTAGAAGAACACACAAGTCTACTCCTAAATTAAAGACTGACTCTACTACATTTGGCCGATTGAACCGACCTGCTCTGATACCAATTGTAACACCCCACTTTTCCCACATTTGAAAGTTACGGTAAAATAGTAATAATATTATCAGAGTAATACAACACAAGTGGAATGTCACATCTTTCAAATAAAACAGAAACTAAAGTCTCAATACTTTATTTATTCGTTCCTCACTAAATTCATTAACACAGCGGAAATAGTTTTATTTAAAATAAATCACGGCACACTTGCCTCCAATAAATAAAATCCACCTTAACTCGTAGTTCTCCAAAAATTAGAAAATCGAAAAATGATACGTAACAAAATTCAATAAAATAATAATTGAAATAAAATCCCCAAAAACTCCCGTGTTACGTATCAGAGCGACTCCTAAGACTCGATCAAGCAACACGTACTCCACGTACAGCTTAAGTACCTGAGTTATCTGTACTTCCGAAGAAGCACAGACACAACAAACAAGAAAGAAAGGGGTGAGAACTACATTCAATAAATAACGGTGATTAATACATGCTAAGGAGTAGTACTCACGCCAATCACACATTACCACATATCAGCAACATAATTATCAATTCAATCACAATTTAATATTCAATCACAATAATGCAATGTGACTCCATGACTTGACGCAAATGCATGTGGTACCAAAACACGGTTCATTCAATCGAACCCGATTCACAAAGAATCCGGATAATTCGCATACACTCCACTGAGCAACGAATTATCTCCAACACAACTCCACAAGTGAGTCCGGACCTACTAGGCATCCACCAAAGATTTTCACCTAGCAGTCTCAATGCTATAATATGCAATGCACCAATAAACAATACATATATTAAAAAAATACATCACGCATATTATACGATCCATCTGATCCACGGTCCTCTTGATCACTTGTAAACATCGTTTACCGTAACTCACCTCGGAGTTACACTCGCTGTCCAAAATACAACACACCACTAATAAAAGCATTATTACCGATTAAACTTGTAAATTTAATTCAGCCAAGTATTGAAATCTAGCATTGATAAATTACTTCCGGTCAATATCATTTTCCTCCTAGCAACACACATCACAACATGCCTCTTAATTTGCTGTCAAACGGTTAAAGGTGTCCGCCAAATAAATTGATACTCACTGTATCTACTATCCATAAAGGGATTAATTGTATTATACATTTTTATTAGTCTGAAACTTACTCCTATTAATTGGTTAACAATTATAATAATTTGATTAAAGTAGTTAACAGGTAGTGTTGTAATCATTTCTATACTTAATTTTCTGCTATGACAACTCTTTTGCTATCCATTCTAAACCGCTATGCTACTGGTCTTTCTAACTATAAGTGAATTAATTACATAAGGTCCCTTGAATTAGTATTATAGAATTTCTAATTAATTACTAATACTTATTAATAATATTTATTCACTTGAATTAGTGAACAAGGCTACATAAAATAATCACTAAAACATGTCAAGCCTAAGAGTTAATAATTCACGTGACCCTCTACTCCACTCATAGCTTAGCCAACGCCCTCTCACTCTATGGCCACCGCCCCTCACACACACCATTTCCCTTTTCATTTTTTTTATTTGTTTATATATTATTACTTCCTACAGCAATTAACTACAGAAGTTCCAGTATCATCTCAGTCATGAGAAATCAACCGCGATTTTTAATTGAATCCCTCTAACACAGAAACAATGCAATAGTAGCAGTAGTCATACAACAGCAATATCAAACAGAGATTTCATATCGATAGGTCAATTAATCATACACAAATAGAATTAACACATAAATTCCTATGAGGATAAGGACCCCTCACTACCCTCTCATGATTAAATCACCTATAATGAACCGATTCTCCCCCCTTACCTCGATTCCGGAAATTGTTTTGACTATGGGGAAATCTCTTAGTGGCCTCCTTGTTCTTCCTCCTCCCTTAGCCTCCAAATGCACAAATGATTCTAAAAACCTAATTCCTCTCTTTAGACCCTTATATACTTATTAGTAAAATACCACTCTTGCCCTTAGCCACTAATAACCTAATTTCCTTAATTTTATTAATAATAATAGTATTAACAATTATACTAACAATGCTAATTCTAATAATAATATAAATAATAGTAATCAATAAAAAAAATAATAGTACTAATAATAATAATAATAATAATACTAATATTAAAATTATTACTAATAATAATATTACTCAAGTCTAGCATTACTAAATTAATGTTATTCCGACGTTCTTAATTTATCCGCTCCGGTAAGGGTACTCCGCCTACGCGTTTGATCACACACCCAAAACAAAGTCAATCAAATATAATACTACGACGATTAAATAATTTAAAATGGGGTGTTACATTTTACATGGGTACTTATTAACTTAAAACACAGTTAATCACATGAGACAAGTCAGATTTATCATGAAAATAGGATAAATCACTTGGACCGTGTTTTTCACTATGTTATTCATGACCACATGTGAAAAATTTTCAAGAAAACATAAAGGACCAAGAAAAGGGTAGAGAGACCAAGAAAAGGGTAGAGAAGCTTGCTAGGCGAGACAGAGGCATGCCTAGCAAATCACATACAATTACTTTGTGCAGCCAGCCAAAGACCATGCCCAATCAAATACAAGGAAACATAGGCAGTGATTCCCTCGCTATATGAGGAACAACATACGTTGGGTGGTTTTAGACAGAACAAAAATCATTCAAACTTTTCTTTAAAGCCAAGTTACTTCAGAGTGAAGTAAAGTGAACCTTGTTAGGAGAGGATGACTATATCGCCTATGAAAGCAAGGAGGTTTAAGAGTTCTTGCAGGCTAAGTAAATTCAAGGGGAAGAAAACAGGGTTGTTAGGCACAAAGTAGGGTCTCGCCTAGCGAGATATTGCGACACATATCCACTTGGACTAATTGGTAGACAACTTTTGGGGAAAAAGAAAAGCTCGTTAGGCGAGCTAAAGGTCTCGCCTAGCGAGACTATTTCTACTAACCCATACAAATGGTAGACCAAACCAATAGAGAAAGAGACTTTTAGCCTAAGATTTTAGTTGTATTCACATAGAAACACTCCAAGAACAACAAGAGAGAGAGAGAGAGAGGGAGAGAGAGAGAGAGAGAGAGAGAGAGAGAGAGAGAGAGAGAGAGAGAGAGGAAGATCAAAGGAGAAGCACTATCCGAGGACTTCATCATTCTATGAGTAATAATAACTAATTTCTCTTTTGTTGAAGTTAGATGTAGTTGTTCAAATATTCATGTATCAATCGTGATTATGGAATGTTATGTAAATCTAATTATGCTTTAAGATTTATAAACTTCTTCATGCTTATTTATTGTTTTAGAGTGGCTAATTAGAACATACTTTCATGATTTTGGAATGATATCGAGAGATACTTTTCAACATTAGATCCATGATATTCATCTGCTGGAAGCTAAAGTCTAGAGATAGATTTAGATCGAGCATCATCACATACTTTCAATTCTTAATGTTATCATATTGATTAATAGGCTGAGAGGTCGTTTATTAAGTAATATAATTGATTTCACGATGTTGATTTAGAGATAAACAACGAACACGGAGCGATAGGCGGTAATATTAATTGTTGATTAAAAATGCATATTACTGATCAAAGATAGTACATAAATACATAACAATGAAATATAACCCCAATAAGCTTTCTCATATATCAAAACTTAAATCTTATTTATAATTAATTCAATATTAAGTTTTCAACACAGACAAGCTTTTATAATCCTTCCTTAAAATTCTAAGAACTATTGAACGACTTTTGAAATCATCCCAGTCCCTCTAGAGACAATAAAATAAATACATACTAACTTTTTTAACAATATCTTCCTAGGTTCATGTATCTTTGGCTCATAACGAAGCAGACAATGCTCCCATTCATTCTTTTGATGTTGTTGTACATGCACATGATTCACAACTTGTAGTCGAACATGTTGCTACCGCACTGGGTGGTTTGCTTGGAGGTCAAGATAACATGTCACTACTTTTCCTTTATATGCACATCATAATGGAGGCAAAATTTCTAAACCAAATTTTCCCATATAATAAATTAGCAAATACTGCCATCATTATGTTTTCCCAAGGAGCATCAGACACCTTATGTAAAGCTTGGGAGCGGTACAAATTCATGCTAGAAAGATGTCTGAACCAAGATTTTGATGACCTCACACAGATACACATCTTCACGAACGAGTTACAATAACAACCAAAATTGTTATTAGATGCTACCATTGGAGGTTCTCTCATGTTCAAAAGTGTTGAGGAGGCCTTTAAAATCAATGAGAGAATGGAATTAAGAGACCATCAAGGGCAATAAAATAGAGGTCTAACACAGAAGAAAAGTGGCATTATAAAACTCAACATCAATGATGCAATTTTAACACATAATAAGTTGTTAACTCAGCCAATCGATGAGCTTGCAAAGTAGTTATCCATGCTACCTCAATATGTACAAGAAATGCATGAAATGCCGATTACATTTTGCAAATTATATAGCTGAGATCATCCGGCAGAATTTTGTCCACCGTTCGAAGAAGATGTCAAGTATGTAACTAATCAATAGAAGCCAGGATAATACCAGAATAATAATTTCCAATGGGGAAATAATTACAACCACAGGTGGAGATCAGAAGCAGGTATGTACAACTGAAACTCGCCTATCGAGAGTATCGTTACATATAAATCACTTTTAAAAAACCAATTTCACTTCATTTCTTATCTTTTCCATGTGCGAATTTTTACTCACAAACTCATAACCCACAAATTTTCAAATCTTTAAGTTCTTTTCCAAGTGCTAAGATATCATGAACCATTAAGAATAGACGAAGGAGCTCAAGATTCGGCTTTGACTTTTTATTATTGAATGGTTGTGTTACCTCAAAGTGATACACTCGTGTTAGACTTTAACCAAATTAATGTTTAGCCAATGTTTTAAATTTTGCAAATCACTTGTTCATGAATGGTGAAAGGATGTAACTTCATCTGCACAAGTCTGGTTCTCAGATCTAACTAAATGTATCAAAACTTAAATCCTGAGTTGGCTAATTCTTTCGTTTTTTCATTTATCCACTTAATTTCTTGTAGACACATAAAATTGATCTTTCTCCTAACCGAGTTATGCAATTTTTTTAAAATTTAGCAAAATAAGAGAAGTAACAAGTTACAATGGTTGGTCTGTGACATTTCTACGTGCTCTACTTCAAGTTGAAGTATAATATAAGTCGACGTATAAAACACCATGCAGTAATTTGTTCAGACTTTGTTGTGTTGGTTTTGTTATAAGGTGCAGTTCAACACTGAGAAAGCTATGTGATTTCTCTTAGAAAAATCAAAAGAAGCACACTATTTTACTTAGAAAAATCAGTTCAACACTAGACACATGTAATTTCACAACTGTTACATGAATGATACAACCGATTTTCTCAATTCTCAATTTGCCCCTCTTTTCCCATCTCTTTTAAATCCATTAAATTATCAATTAGATCATGAATAAGATATCAAGTTAGAACATTAATCATACACCAATCTATGCATGTGACAAATTTTCCAAAATCAAATTATTTGACTTCCTCTATAGTTTGACAAATGCAAACACAAGGATCCCGAAGTCCAATATGTATGCAAGTCGCACCATCAAGGGATCACCATCCCTGAATTCACAACTGTGATATGAATGATACAACAGATTTTCTCAATTAAACTCAAATGAATGAGTATGCCTCAACTTTCCCCCCTTTTCCCATCTCTTTTAAATCCATAAAATTATCAATTCGGTCATGAATAACAGATCAAGTTAGAACACTAATCCTACAGAAAATCTATTTGAATGACAACAACAATCCAGTCTTATCCCACTAAATGGAGTTGGCTGCATAATATTTTATCCAGGATCAAATTAAATTTGACTTCCCCTGTAGTTTGAAAATGATAACACAAGGATCCCTGAAGTTTGAGATGTATGCAGTCACACCAACAAGTGATCGTGATAGAATATGAGTAATTTGATCTTCTTAACAGAAGGGCCAAGATTCAATAGTATGTGATGGCAAAAGTTATGTACTTGGGTACATAACACTTCTAGCACAACTTAGCAGAAAGGGTGGAAAAAGATTGAACCCTATTTCTATTCTTTCTTCATACCAGAAATAATGAAATCTAATCATCATCAAAGAGACATAATCATGAAGTAAACAATACCGAACAATGATGAATTTCCCTATCGATTCATTATAAATGGACATAATCATGAAGTAAACAATACCGAACAATGATGAACTTCCCTATCGATTCATAATAAATGGACATAATCATGAAGTAAACAATACCGAACAATGATGAATTTCCCTATCGATTCATAATAAACTGAAACAAAAAAACCAAAAGCTGGCTAAATTTACAGAAGCAATATATATATCTATTACAGAAAATTGATAGATCCATCAACAACATAACCAAATCATGTATAATACAAAATCAAAATAACAAAATCCGTACATATAATATCCAACATTCATCTTTACCTATATTTATATAAATCCAATTTGTCAATACAGATCATGGAATTAAAAAAATACAAAATACGAAACTAATTTTTTTATTTTTTTCAGCATTGCTTTCTCCAATATTACCAAAATTCAACGGATCAGAATAAAGAAACCGTCACATTACCAGATTCAAGATATCTTCAATTCACTCAAACGCGTGCGGCGGCGGCAGGAACGCCGACTGCAGCAGGAGCGCGGAGGAATGATAGGAATCCGGTAGCCTGAGAATTCTCCTGCTCATCAAGGAAAAGATCCTCCGGTGCACGGAATGCTCCATGAATACAAACAACAGCAACACCAAGCATTAAAGCTGAGACGAGAACAGAACCAACGCTGGTGAGAAACACAACGATAAGAGTGAGTCCAGAGAGAATCGCTAGGGTTTCGAAATCGGTGTAAGTGCGGCCGAGAATAACGAGAGGCCGATCGGAGGGACGGAAGAGGTAGAGAAACGTCCAGGAAGCGAGGAGGCCGAGGAGGAGGATGAGAGAGAACGGATTCGTGAGGAGAGAGACGGCGAGGATCCCGGCGACGATCGCGTAGTAATTCACGCGGAAGTAGGAGTAGTTTTTGCGGACGCGGAGAGTGGCTTCGGAGAACGATTCAGGCTTGGAGAAGGCGGATCTGTCGATGAGTTCTGTCCAGGGGCGGCGGAGGGCGAGGCCGTGGCGGAGAGACTCGGAGAGGTTGTTGAAGAGGACGCGGACGGCGGGGGAGTTGACGGGAGCGTCGGATCCGGTGCTGACAGTGGATGGTGGTGGAGGAGGGTTGGTGGCGACGGGGAGAACGGGTGGTGCGGAGGAGGACATTGTGATGGTTTGTTGTAACGGTTTAGAGAGAGAAAAGAGAGAGAGAGTTTGTTGAGAGTTTAGAGAGAGAAAATGAGAGAGGGGGTTATGAATTATGATGAAATATTTGTAATTGTGATTTTGTGAAATAGAAGTAAAGGGGTTTTTGGTTATTCTTAATGGTTAAGGTGTTGAATCCATCACCGACGAAAAAACGCAGTGGCGTTTGCGGGTAGGAATGTGATTGGTTCATTCTCGTCACACGTCGTTTATATCACGCCAGCGTGTTAAAGGAAGTATAGTGGAAGTTTACTGAAAAAATAAATAAAATAAATTAATGATAATTATGTATTCCGCCCTAACAATTGAATATCTTTGTAATATTTTTTTACATTAATATTTATATTAATACTGCATTACCATTAATCTCGTAAATAAGTAATTGGTTAATGGTATTTTTAATTAAAATTGATTTAAAATTTTATTTTTAAATAAAATAAATATAAAAATTACATGACATTGAATATTTGTTTAATTAAATAAGAGTACTAGAATTTTTAACAGAGTAAAAAAAATCAAATGCAGCTAAGAGGGAGAATGTTATATGTAAGTGTGAGTAATTAAAGTTCTACATTGCCTATGAATGGGTGTAATGTTGGATATATAAGAGAGAGAACTTATTTACGTAACACCTTAAGGTTTTGGGTTGAGACGTGGTGTCTCCCTCTCTTGTGGTCCTGGAGCACTAGTCTCGTTGGTGCTCTCGCCCGAACCACCCAATAGTGGTATTAGAGCCGTGGTTCGACTTGGTGGGGGAGCACGAGCTGGATCCGGTGTAGGATCCTGTTATGGGATGTGGGGGACTCACACTTGTGGTGAAGAATGTTGGGTGCAAGTGTGAGTGGTTAAAGTCCCACATTGCCTATTAATGGGTGTAATGTTGAATATATAAGAGAGAGGACTCATTTACCTAACACCTTGAGGTTTTGGATTGAGATGTGGTGTCT
Organism: Vicia villosa; assembly: GCF_029867415.1. Classification (NCBI taxonomy): domain Eukaryota; kingdom Viridiplantae; phylum Streptophyta; class Magnoliopsida; order Fabales; family Fabaceae; genus Vicia; species Vicia villosa. The sequence goes on along the minus strand of NC_081184.1, from coordinate 6,885,016 downwards.
CTCTCTCTTTTGTTATCCTGGAGCATTCGTCTCGTTGGTGCTCTCAACTCTTCCGAACTCTCCAACAGTGGTATTTGAGTCGTGGTTCGGCTAGGTGGGGGAGCGGGAGTTGGATCCGTGGTTCGGCTAGGTGGGGGAGTGGGAGTTGGATCCTGTGTTGGATCCTATTATAGGATGTGGCTAGGTGGGGGAGCGGGAGTTGGATCCTGTGTTGGATCCTATTATAGGATGTGGCTAGGTGGGGGAGCGGGAGTTGGATCCTGTGTTGGATCCTATTATAAGATGTGGGGACTCACACTTGTGGTGGAGAATGTTTGATGCAAGTGTGAATGATTAAAGTCCCACATTGTCTATGAATGGGTGTAATGTTAGATATATAAGAGAGGTGACTCATTTACCTAACACCTTAAGGTTTTGGGTTGAGATGTGGTGTCTCTCTCTTTTGTGGTCCTGGAGCATTGGTCCCGTTGGTGCACCCGACTCTTTCGGACTCCCCAACATTAGGAACATACATCATATTATATCAATTGCGCTTATATGACTGTTATTATAATCGAATAGGGAATAGAATCCGCTTAGGAATTAGAAATTATTTGGGTCAATGATAAGTTGGGAAATCAAATAGTAGATTAATCAATTCAGCTTATTTTGATAATCACTTATTTGCACTATTTGTCTTAATCGAACAAATAATTAAAAAAAAATATGCCACGTGGAATGACAGACCAGAAGACTCTGGTGAAATAGTTACCCAAGGTCTATCTATAGTGTGGGAATCTTTTGTTAAGGGAGGAATCACAAAAAAATTCTTAAAGGGGAGAATATCAAATCTTGCTTATTAGGCAAAGAGGCATCGTATATAAAACCCATGAGATTTTGATATATATCAGAAAATTTAGCTACCACTGATTAACCAAATCATGCACACAGATAAAAGGGAACACTGTCTACTAAAGGTATATGACAAATGATAAAATGTGATTGAAGGATAGTATAAAGAGGTACAAGAATAAATGAAAGGAAAAATAAGGTTAAAATCCTAGGCAACCTGAGACAATGAGAACAAAAAGAAAAACAAAAGAGCCACAGTACTGTCTTAAAAACACCAGGTCAAAAATACAAATCGAGTCAGAGCACTAGGTACATGGCCAGAAAACACAGCACACTTGAAATGACAATGAGGAACATTGCAACACTGAATTCACAACTATGACAAAAACTAAACAGTCAAACACCAATCAATCATATATAGAACTATTATGGCATCATATTAATACGCAACAAGACAAATATTTCATCTAGGAATCATGTTTAATTGATCATGCATCATCAATACAGATGTCCAAAAGATCGATAAGCACACATAATCCCTATTTGTCCATACAATTGATCAAACTGACTTGCATGACTCGCTTAGGTCATAAGAAACCCCAAGTACTAATGTTATGACACCAAATATAGACATATAACTAGAAACGGAACATAATGAAGACTCCATCCAGCATTTAAGGCACCATGAGTAACCAAACTAACACGGAATTCAGAATGTAGAACCGTTCCATCCAAAGTTGGAACCCTGCAACACAATCAAAGCAGAAATGTCAGCAAAAGAAGCAGAATCAACTATTTGTTGTGCAAAAAAAAAAAAGTAAACACTGAAAAAGTGAGGTGAAGCCAAAAGAAGATGCAGATAGAATTTACTAATAACATCTTATAAGGGGCTAACTAACAGTTTTAAACAGTAAGGATTAGTTTACATGATCTACTGCTGATGTAAAGCATGCAAACACTGTGCATATTCTTGACTCTGATGGGCCTAAACAAAATCGACGAATGCAATAAGAAAAGATTCCAGAGCAATGACCCTTCTTTTCATGACGACTTAGAAATTTATACACTTGCCTTGGTGTCATAGAATTTCAAGAAGAAGCGTGACTTAGGCACGGACAACTTGGTTTCGAGGATTGCGGCAATTGCAGCACTAAGTTTCTTGTTCACATCCGGGTTAAGACCGCCAATGGACACCAATTCTCCATAAGCTGCTGGCTGCTCATTCCCACCAAAAGATATGGGTACTGATCCTTTCAGCACAATCATCACATACTGCAAAATCAACAAAGGCGTGACTATTCATGCTTTAAAAACACTGAATAAATCAAAACTACAAAATACTATGGCAAATAAAAGAATATAGTAAAAGAGAAAAATAAACTACCAGACACAAAAAAGCAATTAAACATAAGCATAACACCCTGGATACAGCATCAATCTAAAGCATCCTTAAAACTCACTCAAGATGGTTTGTTCAAATTCAAATCAAAGTAGTCAAAGATGATACGAGAAAGGGATCCAATAAGTAGAGAGTTGGTGTCGTCTTTAATGTTCTGATTATATTTAGCCCCTATATACCATCCCTCTTAGCATGTTAGACACATTGACTAGACAGTACACAGGGAAGTGCTTTATGGGATATCTCAGAAGCCTTGTACTACACTTGTTTGAATGAGCAGTTTTAGAAATGTATATTGGAAAAACATGAGACTGTTAGATACATAGAGAAATGTAAGACAGCTCAGACCAAAAATGCAGATCTAGAACTTTAAACAGTTAGATACACAGGGAAGTGTAGAACGACTTCGACCAAAACACTGCATTTGCAGACAGGTCATAGCAGAAGACCAAAATAGTATCTCGAAGGAAATCATGTCCAACACCCTCTAAGCAGAACCCAAATAAAGAGTCAGATCCATTGTTGTTCTCCAGTGGGTAAGCTGGATTTCCTTGAGAGTGAACCTCCATCTTCAATTTGCCATCTAATCTAATAATAAAGGTTTTCAATGAACATCTGCATTGCAACAACAACAATTGCAGACACAGTGTCGCGATTTTCAGGGCCTGTTCGCATCAGCCACATTGTTCAATACTTAACTACATCTCCACAACCTAAATTTGTTTTGAATTAGTAAAACGGTAACGACACCATCCGCATGCATTAAGGCTCCCCTTCAATCTTGAATGTGATTTCAACTGGCTGATTCTAGGGTTTTTCTTTCAAAAAAGGTACACAGTTTTCTACAAAAACATTCTACAAAATTAGGTTAAAAAAACCTAGCAACCCCTTCACAGAAACCAAAACCTCATCATCCATCATTTTTCACAAATCAATACAAAATACATGAAATCTCAAACATATTACAGAAATTGCATGCTATTCCAAACAAACCAAAGAGAAAATCAAACAAACAAAGTATAAAAAAAAACTGCAGATACATAGAGAAAAGACGTACGGACTCGGGTTTTCCGATGATGTTAGCGACGGTGGAGGTGGCTTCGGAGAGGATGGAAGAGGTGTCGATGCCGTCGAGGTTGACGTTGGTGGAGAGGTTGAGGCACGGCATCGTTTCGTTTCGATATCTCTCTCCAAATCAGAGTGAAAGTCAGAAGAGCTAATTCTAAAAACCAGTAGTGGAAATTGTAAACACTTTATAAGATAGAGTCACTATATTTACATACATGGCATCGTTTTCTATGTTGTTTTCAATTGCCAAAAAAATGTATTTGGACATAACTTGAATACAAATACAAAACGGATGTCTAGGAGTATTCCTATCGTATATCCTTTTCTTTTTTTAGTTAGAAAATTTATTTTTAGATACTTAGATATTAAAATAATTCTTTCTTTTAAATACATTCAATAATCAATATTCAATGTTTCATATATAGTCTATATACAATTAATTTTTTCTTATGATTAAGACAAGAAAAAGAAAGAGAAAGTAATAAATGAGTTAAAAGGTAGTGCAGTGACGGTGTAAAAAATCTTTATACTGTCGTCCAATAGAAATATTTTATTTTGTGATATCATATCAGTAATTTAAAATTTACAGTATGACTTGACGTTTAACAAGGACGTGATTGATTGAGAGTGTAAGCTTTTTATACTGTCAGTGCATCACCCATTTTCTTAAATAAATAAATAAATAATTATAAAAATATAACATTGAAACAACTATATAGACAATTATCCAAATTATTATGCCGAGTTAATTATGCATGTCCACCCTATCCTGCTCTGAAGGAAATAAGAGCTACCATTTTAGATCACCAATCCTTCAATTATTCATTTTTTGTTTCTAAACGGAACATTGACGCTGTATGTAGGAAACGACTTTTGATTCCTACGATTTCCATAATTTCATATTCAATCTCAAATATACCATTTCGCAATCTCTTTAAGTCACCAAATCGACTTATGATTCCTATATTTTTTGCGAATTCACGTTCGCTTTCCAACTACATTATCACAACTTTCTCAAGTATCATAATTGAAAGTTTAATGTAACGCTCTTATAAACCTCACGTATGATTTACAAATAAATTAATCAAAATATAGCACAAGGGTGTCACACTTCATAATGTTGTGAAAAACAATGCCAAGAACAAAGTATAATACAAATTAGGGAAGATAAGAAGAACACACGAATTGGTTATAACTGCTATTCTTTTACTTTCTCTTAGAAAACAAGATTACAAGTTTACAAGAATAAAATAACCTCTCTCACCCTAAATTAGGATTTGCAGCTTAGCAATGATGAGAGACTAGTATGCTATTTATAATAAAACCTAACATACTAACTAATGGGCTTTTTCAGCAAGGCCCATTACACAAGCCAACTTAATAAACAAGCTAACTTAACAAATTAGGGTTTAAACACTAAAACCTAATTTAACATGCTAACAACTCTAGCATCTTCGACATCTGCATGCTAGACCCATCTTCGACTACAGCATGCACACTTCGACACCAGCATGTGAACAATCCTTCGACTTCATGCTTAACCCTGTCGAACTGTCGAACCAAGAAGCTACCCTTCGACAATACTAGAGTTCGATCCAATATCTCACACATAAAAACATAACTAATCATGCTTCGTAATACGAATTATATAAAATTAACATTTAACCTTTCAAAACAATACACATTTATGATGTTTATACATTATCAATTCTCATATAATAAAGTCGTAGCGGAAATCATCATTTAATTTTTAATTATATAAAACAAAACACACTTTGAGTCTTAAACTCCAACTTTAATAACCTCAATAACAATATTGTCAACATTTAACTCAAACATCTTAAATATAGTTCAACAATTTGCTTCCAAAATAAACAAAGTAACAATTTAGGTAATTCAAATGTCAACCCAAACCTGATATTACATGATCAGAGCAGAAACCATTACAAAAATGATAATTAAAGAATGTCTCAACAACTAACTTCCACTTACTTCCACAAAAGCTAATCATGAGTATCTTCATGTTACCCACATAGAGGCAACATTCAAACAACAAGGGTGAGTAATCATAATTAATTATAAAAGATATAAGAAAGAATAGTTTTGCAACATTTATAAGCTACAAGTCCACAACATCGACATATCATAAACTCACACCCCAAACATCATAAGTAATTCATATACAACTGCCATCATAAGACTCACATATAATCACATAGCAAATACAAGTATCACAACATCATATGGCACAAACAAAATTATGCAATACCACATAAAATGCTATGCAACAACACTGACTCAATGCATGTGGTAATAATTTATGAACACACAGGTTCATTTCGCTCCTTGTTCCACCACCATAGGGTACATGATTCGCCACTATAGGATCTAGTTCACTCTTGAACCAGAGCACATCACAAAAACGTTACCGACACCATAGGTAACGCTTCACTAATTCTCCATCATTGGAAATTAGCTACTCGCACTCGAACCACCACCATAGGATCGATGTCACACCACAATTAGAACCGAAGTTCCGACAACATGGATGCATGATTCACAACATGCAATAACAACAAAAACAGCAAGACACATACACATTGGTCCACTTTTGACCATGCATGCCAACATCAATATAACATCATCAACACAATTCATCTCCATAACCTCATTATAGAAATATTAACATAACAACATTTAAGAGTATTACTATTACTAACAACAACATCAAATTCAGCAACTCGAGATCTTAACAAACATGGCAATATCAGTATCACGTAACGTTATTACAACAATGCAGCAATTTCATAAACTGAACATATATAACAATAACTACATAAACACAATAGACATATAATAATATCCAAATATCTCATTTATTATTATCACATTATAGCACTGAGCGTTTGCTTCCCAACGCTTCAAACAGCGCGTCTGTTACCAAAGATTTCGACTTCTCTATATTTTTAGAAAGTGTGGGAAGAGACGAAAAGATAGCCTGGACGAATAAGGTTCGACGAAGAATCTAATAAGGCTCCGTCGAAGCAAGTCACAACGCGTTTACTCTTAGAGATGCCAGTGTCAAAAGTCTGGCTTCTAAGAGTAGTCGAAGTCGAAGGGCGGGAAGAAAAGTGACAGTTGTTGGTGGTTTTATATTCTGAGACACGTGGAGAAGTTTTAATTAATATCTTATGCATGGTTGTACACGTGTCGTCAAGGGGTTAAGCAACCGTCAGAAGCAGATATTTTGAAATGCCTATTTAAGCAGAAGAATAGAATCATCTTAGAGGTCCACAATTTTACACTTTATGATAAACTCAATCTCTACACTGAAAATGAGAAACGAGTGCAATCTGAAAATGTATGTTTGTGTACCAATTTACTTTTCATGCAATCATTTACATATTTTCCATTAATATCATTTTGTTTCCTTTTACTACGCTTCATCACCTTTTACTTTGCATTTATTTCAGTTAAAGTCTTTTCACTAGTTCTTCCTTTTCTCTACATTAATTTCGTTTGTCTTTATTGCATTTAATTGAGTTTTATCCTGTGTTTATTGTATTTAAAATTCACTTGTGTCCACTTTTCTATCATTCATTACCACAAAATACGGTGCTTATGTCGCCAACACGAAATTCTAACAATACTGGGACAGTGGCAGCCACTGTATCGTCGCCAGTACGCTCGCCATTCTAGTTGGCGAGACCATTATTTCAAGGAGGAATTCCTCCACCTGGATTTCCCCAATATGGAATGCCTACATCAATGATGATGGGATTACATACTAATCCTTCCACCTATTCTGAAAACATGATGGCTACAGGTACTTCTTATAATCCAGGAGGGCGAACTCTAGGAGTAGGGTATTTGCCACCACCATCACTGACGTTAAATACGTCTTCCATGATTTCAATTAGACAACAGATGGATGAGAGTAATCATGATATGGTTAATGCTTTGACTCAACAGATTGGGACTATATTCACTCCCATGATAAATAACACAAACTATAGTTATGAAATGTTAGCCAATCAAATGTTTAGAATAGCATATTTCTTTGGGACACCACCGGTCTAACCCAGGCATACTTCCCAAGTATCGAACGTGAGGGTAGTTGAAACATCAGGTAATGGGGATGGTTTAGGTACTCAACGTCAAACCACAGAGCGAGACGAAGAGGAACATTTGGAACAAAATATACCTAGGGTAGTACAAAGAAATCAAGATGCAGAGCAAGTCTTAAGAAATGTTCAGCAAAAGAATTGTATGGGTCATAATAACATTTCAAATGTAGTAGAGCAAATCTTAGTCCAAAATGGTATAAATGTAGGTTTGCATAGACCCAATTTTGTATCTCCTCTGTCAGAGTATATTAGACAAACTGAGTTACCTAGGGGTTGGAAAGTCTCAAAGTTTACAAAGTTTGATGGCGAGACTGGCGAATCTACAGTCGAACACGTTGCTAGGTTTCAAACGGGTGATCTTGCCAATAATGAAAATTTAAAATTAAAATACTTTCCCAGTTTTTTAACAAAGAGTGCTTTAACTTGGTTTACCACTTTGCCACCTCAATCAGTGTTTTCGTGGAACCAGTTAGAAAGATTGTTTCATGAACAGTTTTATATGGGACAGTCTAAGATTAGTTTGAAAGAGTTAGCAGGTGTAAGACGAAAGACGTCTGAGTCGATAGATGACTATTTAAATCGATTCAGATTATTAAAGACTAGGTGTTTTACAAAAGTTCCGGAGCATGAGTTAGTCAAAATGGCCGCTGGTGGTTTAGACTATCCCATTAGGAAAAAGTTAGACACAATATTTGAGAGATATGGCGCAGTTAGCCGATAGGGTTTGCCAGGTAGAACGGTTGAAAGCCAAAAAAGTAAGATCAAATAAATGTCATAAGAATGAAAAAGTGGCATATGTTGCAACAGATGAGTTTGACTCAGACAGTAGTCATGACGATAACGAAGTTAATGTGGCTGAGTTAAAACCAGGGCCTCCTTATGTTTGTAAATTACTCAAGCCTCCGAATGGAAAAAATCCTGTAGAAGAAAACCAAAATGAAAAGTTCACAAATAAAACTTATACTTTTGATATAACAAAATGTGATGAGATATTTGATTTGTTAGTTGCTGATGGACAAATCATTGTGCCTCCAGGATTAAAAAATCCTCCTTTAGAACAAAAAAAGAAAAGAGGATTTTGTAAATTTCATAATTTTTTGGGCCATAAAACATCTTAATGTGTGCTTTTCAGGGATTTGGTGCAGAAAGCTTTGAAGGAAGGTAGGGTGCAATTTGGTGGGAAGCCAAAATCATCAATGCATGCGTCACAGTGTATGGCATGACAGAGGAGCACGCGCCATGAAGTGTTGCACCTCCTCTTTAATTAAGGTGCTTACGCCACATAGAGTGGCTCCTCCTCTGTGAGGCGAATTGTTCTTGTTTTGAATGTGATTAGTTTGGTACATTTTCTGAAAAAAAGGAGGTAATAAGTGGGGAAACCCACTCACATATCACCTTAATGTTTTTAGTGAATATGTGGTGTATCTCTCACAAAGGTGTGTCCCAAGTGTAAAAATGCTCTCTCGCGTTGACCCCCCGAATTGCCCTCAACAGTGGTACCGAAAAATCAACGGCGCTAGAAGGGTGGTGAGTAAGAAATGTTTCGTGTTGACGTTGCTACAAAGGTGGTAATAAGAAATGTTTTATGCGGTACAAGTGGATGTAGAAGAAAGAGCTTCTACTTGAGGGGGAGTGTTGAGAATATATAGCAAGTGTTAGTAATGAGAAAAAGTCCCACATTGGATAGGAATATGGTGACTTGAGCATTTATAAGTGGTAGAACCCACTCACCTATCACCTTAAGATTTTGGATGGACAAGTGGTGTGTCTCTCACAAAGGTATGTTGCTCAAAGGAAAGTCCCACAAAGTAAGACTTCTCCTCGCTCGACCCTTTCCTGATTGTTGCGCTATCAAATGATATCATGAGCCTTTGGTTTCGAGAAATGGGTCCGCTCACTTGTATCGAAATACCGTATGAGATGTCTCGTTGTAGAGAGTCAACGACGGTACAAGTGTATTTGGAAGAAAGAGCTTCCACTTGAGGGCGAGCATTGTGGACTCACACTTGAGGGGAGTGTTAAAAATATAGGAAGTGTGAGTAGTGTGGAAGAAATAGTCCCATTTTGGATAAGAATGTGGTGACTTAAGCATTTATAAGTGGGACTATTTCCCCACTTCTCACAATTGAAATATATTATTCTCAACAAAATCAAAGCAAGAAAATGAAAGGAAAAAATAAAACAAACTGGAATGGACGGAAGTAACATAGTCATAGGGCGGTACGACGGATTCAGGTGGCGGTTCGGCCAGGGCATCACAGTGAACGATCAAATTGATTAAAAAAAGAGGTCTGCAATCGCGAAAACGTCTGCGACAAAACAGTATTTGTAGATGTTGATATCGATACTGTATCACTATTTTTATGTTAAAGAATAAATTGTGATTAATTTATAAAGCCACGACCGTAATCAATGCCACAATACTTAAACGACCGAAATCACAAAAGTCTTTACGCGAGCGTGCTGCAACCACGTTCTTTTTTTAAAACCATGATTTTACACATATTGAGATCTAGAATCAACTTAAGCCTATTTTGATCATTGTTTAATATTTTCTTTAATCATTCGTTATTTATTATATAAGACTTAAAGTGAAGTGGTTATAGGGTTAAAGTCGCATTGTATTTTGTTCATAAAGGAAGTTATTCACGCATTATCATAATTGAATGATATATGTTAAAGATTACGTATTTTAATTTTTGTATGATATTATATGCAATGGCATTTTTATAATGGGTTGGTCGTTATCAATGATATGTTAAATTTGTGTTTGTTGTATTTAACTCTTAATCGAAAAAGTTAATTGATTAGATGAATAAAAATAAGGGTAATGCTAACTTGTACCCCAAAGACACAAGTTAATAAACCCATAAATAAATTTTTTTATTTAAAATAATAATAAAATTATTAATTATAAACTTGTATTAAATTCATTGCACAATTTCCAAGAAAATTTTACTATATTTATCTCTTAACTTGTACCCTTGGGGCACAAGTTAACATTACCCTAAAAATAATATGCTACTTCCTCCGTCTCATAATAAGTGTCTTATTTAAGCTTTGCACAATTTTTAAGAAAATGATTATATGTTTTGGTTTTGATGATAAATTTAATATCATTTACTAAAGTATTTTTATTTAATATATGTAGTGGAGTAATTGAAAAACGTATAAGTTAATATATAGGGGTATAATGAAAAAAATAATAAATGTTGCATTAGTATTCTAAAAAGATATTTATTTTGAGACATATAAAAAGTGCAAATGAGACACTTATTATGGGACATAAGGATTAGGATGGTAAATAATTACTAGTTAGGAGGAATAGATAACATATTTAGATCATAGACAATCATTAAAGCATGCAATATAATCCATTAGGCATTTACTTAATCAATTAAGTATTGATTATAACTTAAAAAAGTATCCCAAGTTAGGATTCTAATGAATTTTGAGGTGTTTAGTCTATTAGAATTTTAATTTGACCAACTCAGTGATTATCTATAATGAAGATTTATTCTAAGTTATATTATAATCGATTATACTTAATCAATTATTTGGAAGATAGTGATTGATTAGGATGGTGATGTTAATAGATTAAGAGTGAGTTAGATTCATAGCAATGTTTAAGTATTGATCTTAAATGGTATTAAAGGATTATTATGTATAACGAATAGTATGATTCTTCATATATGTTTCAGATATAAGTGGGGATTATTAAAGACTAAAAGAAGTTGAGGTTGTTCACCTTCACTTTGATTAGACGATCAAAAGATTTGTTATATATTATTAGATTATGTAAATATAAAAAGAATATTATTAGAGTTTATTGTATAGTCTAATAAAATCAAAGTCAATTGAAAGATATGATGAATTGCTACAATATTTATCGAGGTTTTAGTGAATGTTTTGGTTTTGTTTTTAAAAGAGATAAAAACAATTTTAAAAATGTAGAATTTATTTTCTGTCTGGAACTAATTTTATATGAAATTAAAATTTATAGCATGTGAATTTAAGAGTATGTTTGATTCTCCGATGAGAAGAATTGACTATGAATTAATTAATTTTATAGAATAGATTTTTGTTAAAAGTAAGTTGGATGTAAAGTCATTGTTATGTTTTGGTTTGTTGGCTGCATTTTGGTAAAACAATAAGTTCAGTAAGATGGAAAAGATGTCGTAACATGTTGCTACGACATTACAATATGTGTTATTTTTATTTCTGGAAGATCTAATTCTATTGTCCCAGAAGATTTGTATTGTCTTTCGGGGATCAAGCAACACATTGAAGATTGGATTCTCCGAAGATTTGTTTCAAAGCTGAAGAGATAACATAATATCTGATTTGCTTGATTGGATGTCAAAATCTTTTGCCTCGCGTTTGAAGAGCCTCGCGTTTGAAGGTTTGATTGGATTTAATTTGATTTGCAGAAAGTTATAGCCATATTTAATATCCAAGCCCAAGTGTTGCACTAGCTTATAAAAGGAGGAGTCTAAATCTAATAAGATTAAGAAGTTGGGCATAAGGATTAATATCTTTTGGAGTTTCGTCTGTTCTTTGTTTTTGTATGCCACTCATGTATCATGTTGATACATAGAGTTTGACTGATTGTTCATTGTGATTCACTCATGAGCTTTTAAGCAAGAGTGTAATATTTTTAATTGGAAGTGTGTTCTTCTGTCAATTGTTATTACCACTGAGGTGATTGGAAAGTGGGATGGGGTTTTCATATATAGGAGTGTCCTAGGTAGAAATTGCATAAGACAATGATTAGGTGATAAGCTGTAAACTAGGATTGTTTAGCTTTGAACTAATACTATTATAGTGGATTTCCTTTCTGACTTGGATGCCCCCAGAGTATGTGAATTGTACCAATCTGGGTTAACAATTGATTGTTTATGCCACCTTCTACTTTATACTTCTGCATAATTTATTGGTTTAGTAAAAGTTTTTTGTCAGCAGACGATGTCTTAATATCTGTCTTGACATTGTGTTTTGGTGTTAGGGCATCAGTCTTGACATTGTATTTTGGTATTGGGGCATCAGTCTTGACATTTATTGTAAAATGCCAGAATTTCAATAATGTTTGTAGAAACTAGTGCGATACCCGTGCATGCGCACAGGTACGTGTTGGTGCCGTGTCATTTGGGTCAACTAATAGTTATTTGTCTACCTTAAATTTTTGTAAATATTTTTGATGTTTTGATAAATATTTATTTGAATATATTTGGATTATGCATACCACGGGTACCCGTCGGTCTTGCGCATTGGGTTTTAGGGCACTTAAATAAAATAGGGAAAATGAATATATATGTGTAAGTTAATATAATAAGGTAAAATAATTTAAATAGGTTAAAAATATATGTTGGGCCTTATAGTTTGTTAATATATGTAAGTTAATAGGACATTAAAGTTTATTGGGCCTTAGATGGTTAGCCTTGGTGCAGAATACCTAATTTAATTGTTAGACCTAATATGTTAATAGGCCCACAAAATAATCCTATTATTGTTATTGTTACATAACGTGGGCATTTAAAATTAAAGAAACGTTGGATTTCATAACTCTTCAACGTGTTGGCAATCAAAGGTTGTGTCTTCTTAAGTCTGTGTTTAGCATTGTTGCTGTAAGAAACGCAGGGTCCGGTGATACGTTTGAAGAACAAAATGTCACAACCAAGAAGGTATTCTCTTCGAATGAGGTATGTGCATGTGTTACTGTTTATGTTGTTTGCAGAGTTTATTAGAAGATATTCATCCATTTAGAGGTCGCAATGTTGTTTTGATTTTAGTTCACCCGATCGGTTGGAGTTGCAAACACCATGGGAGCGGCTCACAGTTGAGAGGATATTGAGTGGGTCACATGAGAATGAGGATGTTATGGAGGAATGGAAGAAACAACATGAAAGATTGAGTCTTGTCGAAGAGGCTTCCAGTGTTGTCGAAAATAAACGGTAATCTTATAGTTTTATTTTATTTTTTGCATTGAATTCCATTTAACCTCCACAAAATTGAATGTGTTTCCCGAATAATGTGTTACAACTTAGTTTAATGAATAGTTTGTATGTTATTGTGTTGAAGGAATGATGGAGATGGGATAGGAAGTTCTGTGGGATTATCAGATACTGCTGATTTGAATGAATACATAATGATATCTTCTGATAGTGAGAGGTAAAGTTTATTTATAAGTGATAGGGAATATATTATAGTTATAGGTATACTGATGTTGTTGTGTTGGAATTTTGTTGTAAATGTGGTGTTCATTTCAGGGAAATGAGTCCTATACAGGAGGAGCTGGAAGAAGCATACTGGACTCGTGAAGTTCATGATGTAAAGAAGTTTTGCTCAAATGTTATGGTAAGCAGTGTTCAAAGTCTATAGTTGTTGGCACAATGGTGTTATACACAGAAGTAATGTAACTGATATTGTCTGTCAATGAGTGCAGCATATTCCTGCAGAAATAGTAGACAAATGTGGACTTGCTGGAATGGCGGAGATTACCCTCAATGATGTGGACAACGGGTACCCATATGAGTGCAATGTGAAGAAGAGGCCAAAAAAAAATGAAACATATTTGTATGGAGAATGGTTTGATTATGTAAGGGCACCTGAATTGAAAGAAGGAGATAAAGTGCACTTTGTGATTTATTACCCGCTAGTGTTAGATATTATGGTTACAGTGGAGCGCAGTGGTGATCGTTGATAGAGCTGTTGGTTAGGCAATGTTTGTGGTGGATGTATAGGACTGTTTGTTGGCAGTTTGGTTTGTATTGGAATTATCGTTTTGTTTTTTTGTTGTAATGGTGGATGTGAACAAAGATTAACAATTATGGTACTATGTATGGTTTTAAATTAAATATTATCAAATTTGGTTTTAATCTGCCATGGTTTTATATGCAAAATTGATTACCAATCTGTTTTTAAATTAAGTATTGCTTATTATAAGTATTGAACAGGATTTCTATTAAAATTGATCAGAATAGGGTTCCTAATTTCATTATTATTGGTATAAGTAGGGGTATGGGTCCTGTAAATGGTAGGCTATTAAATCTAAATGGTGAACATACAACAATGGACTTATGAATAGTTGAAAATCCAATTTAATAGGAGTATATGTTAAAGAGTAGTATGGTAATATTAAATGGTTATGAAATAGCTGTAATGTGTTATATTATATTGGGATGTGAAAGATCAATTGGGTTATGGGCAGTTAATGTTTTTCGTGAGGAATATAAATAAAATAAAAACTGTTTTGAAGTGATGTAAATGCAAAGAAGACTAATTGAATAATTGCATTGAATTCTATTGGACTGTGGAAAAGTTGCAGGTATGTGAAGAGTCCATTTAGAGTGTTATATAAGTAATGTGTAGGAAGTTTGAAAGCACTAAAAACTGAAGCAATCATCATTACTCTGCAACCAATAGTGTAAGCCGCGAACTTCTGAAAAGATGGAAGGAAGTGTTGATCAAGCAATGAGAGGTAAAGGTAAACATATCATTTGAATGGTTGTTCTGTTACATTTTGAATTTAAAAGTTATATATGGTTGCATGCAGGTGAAGAAAACTCGGTGAACCAAATGGCTATGGAGAAAGCTGTCACTTGTGATAACTCTGTGTATGTTTGAATTAGCTTATGTTGAGTATACGTTTTTATGCTTGAATTTAGAATGTTTGATAACACATTTATTTATTCACCATGTTGTTTGTTTCTATTATGTTTCAGATGCCATGAACCGGATGGTGAGGATGTTAGTTGCCATGCAGAGCAGCCTGCTAAGTTACGATATTGTATCTGGAAGCAAGATGTGGCTAATGGGAAGATGGCTCAGTCATGTCTTTTTGTAAGTTATTATTCGTTTTAAGCTTATTGTCTTTCCCTATCAGTTAATGGGATAATGTAATGTTGTTTTATATTAATATTGCAGGAAATTCCTGAGCATATTGTGGCAAGTCGCTGGCTCAATGGAGCAAGGTTTGTAGATTTGGTTGACTGGGAAAGAGAAGTCAGGTATGAATGTGAAGTTCATCATACCGAAAAGGGTCAGATGTTCTTAGGGCGTGGTTGGTACAAATTTGCCAAGGAAAGGTGCCTGCTTGATGGAGACTCTATGGGTTTCAGCATTAAGGATCCCGTCAGCAAGGAGATACTTGTAACAATGTTGAAAAATTGAAAAATGATGTAAAAGTTTGTTATAAGTATCTATCTATTAAACATTTTGTAATTCCCTGGTGGACTTAGCTCCACCTTTATATTAATATATATGATTTTGGTATTTAGATGTTATGCTATAAATATATTACTTCTGTTACTTGCATTACTAATATGCTGTTAGTAATATATATTACTGCTGTTACTTGCATTACTAATATGTTGTTAGTAATATATATTACTGCTGTTACAGATTTACCGTGATTAATTTTTAAAACTTAGACATTGTTAAAAACCTCTTTATACACAAAATTTGTAGTTTTCCCCCTGAATTTCTTTTCTTCATCATGTATCAGTATTTTGACTCCCTTTTTTGTTGTTACTCTTGACAATGCGTCATAAATCTGGCCATGTGTGAATACATCTTTTGGTAAGTACAAACCAACGTTATCCAATGACTGTCCCTGTGATTTGTTGATGGTCATAGAATAGGAAACTATAATAGGGAACTGTCTCCTATTCAGTTTGAATGGCCATGTTTCTTGTCAATGTTAATACCTCAACTGAATGTCATATGTAAGATGCATTTATGGCACAGTGTACAATATCTGCCTCTGGGGACGACAGGTAAAATCTGTCTGAAATCGCTACCGAAAACAACAACCTTTCCACCAAATACATCAGTTGAATTTTTTTTGCACTCATAACATATTTCAAAGTTCTGTCAAGCGATTCTATTGCATACTTATGCGCCATTGGTGGCTCATCCTGTAACACCCTGGATTCCGCTTACCCCGCAGGGCTTCCGGCCTACCAAGCATGTCACCAGCTTAATCAATAATCCCCCCTAGGTCCGCTTATCGGCTGCCCAGGAAATATTGTTTTTGCCTCCCGCAGGAATCGAACCACGTACCTAGGGGTTAAGTACGTATTCATAGCAATTCCTGCTACCACTTGACCATATGGTCAATTGGTAGCAGGAATTGCTATGAATACGTACTTAACCCCTAGGTACGTGGTTCGATTCCTGCGGGAGGCAAAAACAATATTTCCTGGGCAGCCGATAAGCGGACCTAGGGGGGATTATTGATTAAGCTGGTGACATGCTTGGTAGGCCGGAAGCCCTGCGGGGTAAGCGGAATCCAGGGTGTTACACATCCCATATTATAAGCTTTGTCTGTCGTAACATGTCTGCAACATCATCGTTGAACTGAAATATTATTACACATATATATTGTTACCTCCTGGAAGTAACAATATCAATTCCAATTACAATATTAAACTGTATGAAATCTACAATATAAAACTGTATGGATTCACATTACTCAAGTGATAACAGCTGTTATGAAACAAACAGATATAATATTAATGGGGTATGTTGGAAAGTTGATTGGGATGAGGCAATAAGTGAAGCATTATCTGCTATATACTTTATACAATGCAAATGGAAGGTCTTGTCATTATAATTTCAAAACGTTATGCACAATCTTTATATTACCTATTATAACAGTCCTTATTAATGAGAACATGAATGGACATTAACATATTTCTAACTCTCATGTGTACCTTTATTTAACTCAGTAGGTGATCCCATTCAATCCAATTGCAACAGGTGCTCAGATAAATGTCAACAATTTGAAGAGAATACATACAATGTCATATGCGCAACTATATTAATTTTGATTATTTATAACATTCAACAGAGCATTTTGTCGGTGCATGCTAGTTGTGTGGACTTCTCAGTAAAAAGGCAAGTTCATTTTCACGTGAGTAACTCTTGAATAAGGTTTATGTTTCTTTTACCCGTGTAGTCGTAACCAAGATTGCTAGTTTGGATATTGGAAATGAGTAAAAAACAAAGAATATCATAGCAGTTGAATAGATGATTAAGGAAAAACAGAAAAGTCTTATATTAAGATAACAGAAACAGACTTACAAGTCTGATTTGTTTATGTGGCAAATAAAACAAAAAACAAATAAAGTGGAAAGGAAATAAAACATGTCCACACCATAAAACAAAAACACACCCAAACATACTTAAAATTATGCAGGAACTACTAATCTATCTTCTCTATTTTTATAATTTTCTTTAACTTGTTTGATGAAAGTTCTCCATCACACGTGGCATCCGAGGTTGTTGACTCGCTTGATGCGCCTGGAAAGTGTCTTTTTCCAGTAGGAGTAAGTGGATCTGTGCTGTGCGTTGAACTCACATCAAGATCCTGTTACATAAGTGAACAAACATCACACAATTAATATTCAACAGTACATTAAAAGTGGAGTACATTTGAGTACAGTAAACGTCCTTACGACGACAAAATTAGGTTCGGATTGAATAGTGGTCATTGCTTCGACAGCAGGCTGTTTCATCTACAAATCATTCGAAACATAGTACCAAATCATAATATGCGCAAAGTCAGTTTACAATGATTTTAATTTGCATAACACATGCAAAGATTAAATTCAAATACCTCATCTGTGTCAAACTGATCAGCAAGCTCTTTCACAAAAGGGTCATTCTTCAATAGCATAACGACAGAGGCATTCTTCCAATGTGGTTGCCACTTAACTTTGAAAGCCATCTTGCAATCCAACATCTGATCCAATGCCAGTGGGAATTCCAAGGGATCATGAATGCCAGCCTGTAGGAGATTGCAAGACAAAGATCAGTTAACTCTGGCATAATTGTCTATGTTTTTCCAACGGTATGTAAACGGAAATACCTTAATCATTGTATGACGCAGCTGAGAAGCAGAGAATCCCAAAAGTAACTCACACTCTCAGTCCCAAAATAAAAAGTTACAGCTATTCCCGGCATGAGTAACCTCAATCTCAATCTTATACCTACATTCGCAGTATACATAGAGCACTCAAAAAGGTCATGTTCAGTACCTTGACAATCACACATATAAATGAAATAACATAAAACATGTGACAAGGATGTTAACCTAAAAATCTCTGCCTCAGTGAAATGTCCAGCCTCACACTCAAACGGAGCTCTGTCACCACGCGCAATACATGAGCAAGCATGACAACCACGATAGTACCAGCCATACGGAGAGGCAACCAGCATTTTAGTTTCTCCCACAGTCGCACAAAATGTAATCTGCAATTATGGAACCAAAAGATAATACGATACACCGTCAAATGCAACGGAAAAATGGAAATATATACTAAATCAGAATAAATGGCCAATAACTTCCAAACATACAGTTCTGAGTTTTATAATATCCCCAATAGGCATTACAACAGCCTTTGAAAGCAATTTCTGTACAGGAGTCATCTGTTGATTTTCAGAGTTCTGTGCTGAAAGCTGTGAATTGGAACCCTCCTGGTCAGACAACGTAATCATGGAATCCTTCGGAAAACTGTCAAAGAAAGACAGTAATGTAACAATCACATTGCATAAAAATTAAAACCACACAAGAGCAAATCCAGGGAGCATACCTTTCTATAAACTCTTTCATCGGCAGTAAATCAGTATTCAGACCAAGGACGGTAACATTAAACGTGTTTGTCACGGACAGTGGAAACTTACCTATTCAAATAAAATGTTACATAACCATCTGTATCAAAATACAAGGATATCTAACACCAAACTTGATCAATTACTAACCCTGTTCCTTGACTTTAGCATATTGAATCATGACAAAAATAGGACCAGAATCATCTCCGCGCTCCTGCTTGAACTTCATGAATTGTTCAGCATAGGATTCCCAAAGCGTGCAATTGATAGTATTCTCACTGAAGAAATAATACAAACCATGTCATCTACATAGTCACATAAGATATGTTCGATAAATTATACAATAAATATGAAAACAAACCCCCCGTCACGCAGCATCATGTTAATCTGCTGCTTCCGGGCACCTGATGTGGTCTGTGAATACCCAATACTTTCCACCATACCAATGACATCTAAAACACATACAGCCAAAAAAACCTTAAAATGAAACAACACATAAAAAACAAATCCAATCAAACAGAATAGAGATAAAATATTCTACCTATTAGCACATCCTTGTTAAAGTTGCCGTTTATTATATCAGTAAATTTAGTAAACACCAACGGCTTTGGAGGTATTTCAGCGTTGTTATCATCCGTAACCGTAGTGCCAGCAGTAAACTTCAACATAAACTTATGAGACGAAGGTCTGAAAGCCGCAACATTAGCCTGAACCTTAAAATTGGAAACAGTGTAACTATGATCCAAGACCATTTTTTCAGAAAAAAGAGATACATGCGGTGCAGGAACAACAACATGTATGTCACCACCCTGGAAAAAACATTAAAATCAAACATACAACAAACCAGAAACAATATATGTAAAAACAACCGAACAATTCACTTCATTACCGATACATCAACAAAAATCATCTCAAAATGCTCCCTCTTGTTCGAAACAACTGTCCATTTGTGGTGCACACGAACAGAAACTTTCCAAAGTTCTTTGCTGTCATTGATGTCACGTATTTTTGCTAATGGTCTTGCCATATTGAACACTGGTATGATACTGCAGAAAAGTGTAGCCAACCAATACCATAAATAACCAAACCATGTAGGAGTTACAAACTCTTCATTCCACTCTTCATTACATAACCATAACCGATGCTAAAGCTGAATGGAAAGAAGCATATAAAGTCCTCATTAAGCATAGAAGCTGCATGGACAAACCAAACTTAATGCCAATTATATGAGACATCAATGGTGGAATATGGAACAACATACGTTCATTAATCATCAAAATTACACATGGCGCATCAAGAAGAAACAAATTCTGCTGTAAGACTAAGCCACTTGGCAGCACCACATAGAAAGTTCACAAAGATAGAACTTTCTTATATTATAGATAAGTTGAACAACAAATTGTAATGTAAAAATTGCATTTAAACTTAAAAGCTACAAATTGTAGCTTTTAGTAGAATCAATTCTAAAAGCATAATCAATTCTACTTTAAAAGAATCAAACACCCCAAAATCATTCCAGAATCAAATCTATACGTTAGAATTATTTTTGCGTCTTTCAAAAATTAAACCAACCACATTTTACATTGAAATTTACTGTCAAATCACTTTTAACTAAAATCAATTTTAAAAAATTAATTTATTTAAAATAAGTTAATTTCATTGCAGAATCGAATTTACGCATAATCTACTTTAATTCATAATGATACGACAATCAAAATTTTAACGAATCTAATTTATAAAAATGAGTTGTTGCACATGTTGAGTGTTTCTTTAACTAGAGAAAGTTTACATAAGTTAGGCTCTAGAAGCACATTAGAGTAAGGGCAGACTTCAAGACTCGGAGAGTGTTAATTGAGGTATTTACAGATCACCCACCAAAACGGTCTTCATATCGACAATAGAAGTTGAACCCATGATTTTCGGTGTGTGAGCCAACTCCTTACCAACTGAGTCAATCTACCTTAACATGTTAAATGTTTCTTAAACTCTTGTTTGCAGAAATCTAGATATTAAAACATATTTGCTAGTTTGACTATTGCTGCTAAAGCGTTGATGTATAGTTATTAATTGGTGATTAAGTTTATCCATATCGTATAATAGATCAGTCAAATATGGTAGTTCATATGGATTGACATGTTAAATTCTATAAAATATAGGAATTTAGCGAGTTCAAATTTTTAAGAATTTTTTTAATAAAATCCTAAAAAATCCAATTATTTTATAAATTTTTTTACACACCGTTTAAAATACCAATCCATCAAAGTAGAGAAGATTAATTATGGAAAGACTTTTTCCTCATAAGTACTAATCAACTATCTACCCATTACTAAGATGTTGCCCAAGCAGACTAAAATACCCTTCCTCCCAAAAACAATCACACTACCAAAAGGATAGATAAGTAATTAACAAATTAAAAAACCAAGTTTGCCATTTGTGTGATTCTTATTGGACAACCTAGAAATATTTTTTACTACCAGCTTTTTCGTTTCACTTTTGTACTTCCATTCAAGTTTTTTCTTTTCCCTCCCTACAATATACCCACTCCATTCTCTGCAGAACTTACATTCAACTTTGGTAACCACACAACACAGAAGAACTTTAGGCGTTCAAAGCTTAGTCTCTCTTCCTCCTTTCCCTGTTCAACGTTTGTTAACCAGCAGGTATGAATAGCACCCACTAATCTGGTTTATTTTGCCATTTTCCTTTCGATTTTTCAAGGACAACCCGTTTTGGTTTTTTTTCTTTTTGATTTGTTGTTGTTATTCCACTAAACACCACACGATTCATAAGGCCGTTTAAGAGTGGAAAGAAAAGCATTGGTATAGAAGCAAGAACAAAACGACAACACCATGAGGAGCCTCAGGAAGATGACTGTTTGTTGTCTCTTACATGGGCGTTTTTGATTTTATTTGTGGTCTCTTACAACTTTACCGATTTTTTTCTGTTTAAGATAATTTTTTCACATCTATACTTGCTTTTCTTTTCTATAGATTTCTTTTCATGTGATGAGCAAACGTAACCACCCATAAAAGTAGTGTTGTTTTCTTCAGACTTTGCATTTGTTAATATATTCTTTCCATCTTATGTAGATAACATGTCAAGAGCTCCCATTTTCATTAAAGATCTTCTTAAGGGAAACCAGGTCTGGAAAATGCACGTTCGAGTTGTTGATATGTGGGTTGTTATTGAGAAAAATGGAGCAAAACACCTTGAAGCCGTTATTCAGGATGCAAAGGTTGAGTTTTTCCTATTTTTTTGTCCTTTGGTGAACATTTACTTTGCATTTGGCCATTTCTGTACATTGAAATCGATATGCGCTTATATAGTATGATGTTTAATCTTCATTTCGCAGGGTGATAGGATTCACGTCGTCACACGGGGAAAAGACTTACAAGATTGGGTTGAGGTTGTCAAGGAGCATGAGACTTACTACCTTTACAATGGAGAGCCAGTTGAGAACGATGGGCCTTTCAAGGTGTGTTCTAATCCACTCAAACTCATTTTTAGTGGAGGGACTACAATGACGAAGGTGGCAATACCTGAAATTCCTACTCACAGCTACAGTTTTATGCCTATTGGGAGCTTTCTCAATGGAGACTTCAAACATGACCACTTATATGGTACGATCTCACTTTCACCGCATTAAGTTTCACCATAATTAAGTTTCATAGATGGATCTTTCTATACTGTACCCTGCAGATGTTTTGAAGACCCAGACTGGAGGTGGTGGTAGGAAATCTTGTGTCAATGTATCCATACGTGATGTCGAAGGCAACATCATTGAGCTGGTGTTATGGGAAGATTACGGCAAACAGTTCATCAACTACACTACCCCTAACAACTTTGCTGGTCCTACTATAATTGTATTGACACATGCATGGTGCAAGCCAAACACAAGTTATGGAACTATATGTTCATTTTCTTATTATGCTATATATGTTGTTGAAATTTTGCTGGGTCTGTTATTTGTCATGTTAACCATATGTTCACATATGTACATTTTGGTGGATTAGAACACCAAATAGCATAATCCAGAAACTATTCAAATCATTGGACAAACTCAAAATTATCAATTTCTCATTATGCTATGTGTAATTGTTCATTATGATGCATCTGTTTTTTTGGTATGTTATTATTTACTTGATACACTATACATTTCAGTGTCGGGATTACCGTGTCTTTCCAACGCATGGAGCGGGTCTAAACTTCACATCAACATGGAACATCCACAAGTGAAAGAATTCAAAGCTAGGTAACAACATCTTAACCTTAAACTAATAAAAAAATATAAAGTTTATATTATGAATATATGTTTCACTAATGTGATGTTTAAATCTCAGTTTTGGTGCCAACTTACCTGCCCCATCCCAATCATTGACTGCTGATTCATCTGTTCAATCTGCTAACAATTTCTGGACGAAATTGTCCGAGGTGAAGAGTATCCGTGCGGTATCTGAATTCGGAAGGGTATGCCTATTTTTATATTATTGTATATTCATTCTATTTGGAATATAATCTAATTACAATGCAAACTCTAATTTCATAAATCAACTGTGCTTTGTATACACTTTCACCCAATAGGACTGTTTTGCAACAACCATAGGGACTACCACTGGATTTAATCCCTCCAGGTTTGGATGGTATTTTGAATCTTCTGGAAATAACGATGCTGAACGCGTTACCAAGTGAGCTCCAAATCTTACCTTCCATTTAAGATTTAATCTTTCTATAGTTGCCTTGATTAAAAAATGATTTGAACCTTTTATTTTTAGATTCAAACTTGAGGTGGAGGTGGAATATGATAACCATAAGGGGATCTTTATTTTTTGGGATAAGGATTGTATCCCTTTTACTAAGTTGACTGCTCAAGAAATAAGAGAAATTATGAAGAAGGTGAGTCTACTAAGGAATTTGGTTTGTCTTATTTCATATCATTAATATAATAATTCATGTGTATTATTTCTTGGTTGTTGACCATAGGCTGGAGAGGACAATCCTAAGATATGGCCTACTCACCTCGATGTTCTCTTGAATAGACAAATGGTCTTCCGTATCAAGTATCAATCACAATTCAGACGATTCTCCATCGTGAAAATACTCAACGAGGATGGCCTTTACAAAAAGTTTGATGACTACCTCACACCAGTTGAAGTAAGCAGCATCTTCTTAACGCATGTTTTTGGTCATTCTTAACACTTATTAGTCGTAAACAAATACCGTTTATGTTTTTATATAGGGAGCTAATGCTGCTGTAATGGATGTGGAAACAGAGTCTCCAGCTCTTATACCAAATCAAGTATGTTCATGCAGCATTTCATTTTTTTGAATACTGACTATATTCAATATTATAAGGATGTATCCCAAAACATTGCTCCTTCGTAACAGATTTTATATGTTTCATGTAGCTCACACAAACTTGCGAACCGTTAATTGTTGCTGAACCAGATTCGATTGCTACGCATACTGGGAGTCCTTCTGCAAGTTGCAGCAGTACTCCTGCCAAGAGGGATATTATGTCAACCTCAATTAACAACTTGATTCAGTTTGAAGAACTCACTCCTAAACAATCAGCCACTAAGGGCACCAAAGGAAAGAAGACCAAGCAATTCAAAAAGGATTAATATGGTGGGTTTATTTCAGCAACGAATCTCTTCTTATGGTGCTTAATCTAGCATAACACCCTTTTGTAAGGATATCATCCAACTATTTTGTGCTCATTTTGTTGGCCAATTTCATCAAGAACTTGAAAATGCCATGTCTAATGTACTTTAACTCTTAAACTCATCGTTAAGATACTTTTGTAATGAATCTTAAATGGCTGATTCCCCTATATTAACTACTGTTTTATTCCATCATATCAGCTCCAATTATATATTGTCTAATGTACTTGAAATCTAATGTCTGTTCTTTCAATTCAAATGAATATATAGGGCCATATGGATAGTAGATACATGTAGTAGGTTAGTGAGGAACACATGCAGCAGAATTGCAGCAATTTTAACACTTAGCTTGCTATATCACCTATCTAATATGGGCATCTACCAAGCATGGTGCATATCAAGAGCAAATAACAGAATTCGTGTTATACCTGCCCTAGAAAGATAACAAAAGAAAGTCAGGTTATAACATGAAATTGCACTCTGATATTTAACAGCACCATGCCCAATTGAAAATGCAAGGAATCCATATATATATTATTTTGAGTGCATGCTAAAACCAGTACAATTTTCAATCAAAGCATTTGAATTGAAACTTGAAAAACAGTTTTTATCATGCAGAACACGCCACACCAGCATCAAGAAATCCGCAACTTAAAGATAAAATAGTTTTAGTTTTTGTTAAGTTTTTAGTTTGGGGTTCAATTCATACACTCTTGCTCACTTTAAATAGAAGTTTGTGTTAGATAACAACATCAGATGGCCACAAAACAAACCCTTAACTTCAAAGTCTTCACTATGATATATAGATCTTCAATACATACTTACCAAATTAAATCAAAGATAAGTTATCAAAAACACATGCTAGGTATTTCTCACACAGCTAAGATAATTGGTGATCATTTTAGTTCAATATTAGAATTGTTTAAAATGAGTAGTTAGTCAAATTCCTTCTTAGATACATGGAAAATTCTTGCAGATAAATAAAGTCAATCATCTCACCACTTTTTATAGAGTTCAGAGTATGTATTCTTTGTGTGTTTTGTTAACTAATGTTCTGTTAAATATACATGGCAAGAATCATGGCTGCAAATGTGATTAGTAGTTATTGTAGGGCAGGTATTGATAAAAAATACTTAGATATTGATCAAATAATGTTCTGCTAAATAATTAAAATGTTGTTTGACAAAATACTCAAACTACATTTTAAGCGTAAAGTTAAATACAAATCTGTTAAACACTCAAACTGCATTTTTGTTAAATATTTTTCTGTTATTTCAATCGGATTCAATGGGAATATCTTTTCAGATTTCTTTTTTTATTGTTTAAATCATGTTTTGTTAATTCTTCCAAGTTTCTCTAACTTTTCCTTTCAATCCTGATTTTTGGGAAACCGAACAGGGTGTAGGTTTGGACAGCTTTGCATCAGCTTGGATGATCAGGTGTATCTCTCACCAAATCTGCCGGTTTTCAACTTTACCTATTGTGTAAACCAGGCTGTCACAATTTTCTTTCATTGGAAACAACATCCAGTGATATTAGGATTGCAGATTTCTGCCACATCTATGCTGCTTCATAGTACAAGGGCCATGATTATGGGAAACACTTTAGCTTAAAGTCACTTCAACCTTAAATGCATGGGGCTTTGCAATACGGTAAGTCAATTTATTATACTTTCAATTTTACTTTTTCAATTGCCATTTTTATGTTTAGTCTGTTTAAATGTTACAATTCTTGAGGTCTATGGCACACATGTAGACTTTTAGATACAAACAAATTTCACTTTTGCAACAGCTAAATCATTTTATATTTTTACTTGACAATTTCAGCTAAGGATTTGACAGTCCTATATGCTACACTTTGATATATTTTAAAATCTATACATGGCCTTTGTACAAAACGTGTCAGTAGATGTGTATTAAAATTGCACTTTGATTTCATTATAATTTTGACAGTCCTATATGCTACACTTTGATCCACTTTGATTTCATTATATTTTTTAAACAAGTTTTTTAGATTGTTGATTATAGATAAAGATTTCATTTAAAATTAAAAATTAGATGTGTTCACGAAAATCAACATAACTTAGGCAATGTGAAACTTTTAATGAATAAGTCAGTTACCTAACATACCTTGAACAATAAAAATAATGGCTCAGAATTATGGGATGCCTGTGTTGCAAGTGTGGACATATCTCCCATACTGTTAACAACATACATAGAGATTTTCAGGTAAACCATCTTCATTGTTGTTAAAATCTGAAAATCAATGGAAACTATAAAACATATATACTCTTCCTGTCAATGTTAATGTCTTGGATGCACTACAGTTGAGATTATACAAAAATATAAACATAGGTGCTTCCCTTATAAACAAAGAAGCTAAGCTTGATAGAGGAATACTTTATGCTGGTTTATTATGTTGTACAAAAATAAGTTGTGGGGGGCCTGGGTTACTCACCTTAGTTTGAATGCTCTACAAAGGCTTGGCCTCAAGTTATTCTGTGAAATCATTCCAACCTGTTATTGAAACATGTTTTACTTACCTCTCATTATGGTCATTTTATAATAATCTGAAAGAAGAGACAACTTTCAATTAATTCAGTTGGTGGGACTCATTTATTTTGAGCAACTACCAAGTTATATTTGTTGATGGCATGAACTTTAATCGTTTTTAACAAACCAAACTTTACACTCTGCCATTGGTTCATTAAATGTATAGTAAATGGCATTGGTTGGTGTACACATAATAGTTATGTTGGGTGTTGTCGGTGTAAATGGCATTGGTTCATTTGTCTTTTAATTACACCTACTAACTGAATTACTTGGAATTTTGCTTGATTGTGTTAGGTTTAGGAAGTTGCCAACTATGGACCCTTTTGATAGAAAACTTGACGAGAAAAAGGCACGGTCAAAAAGATCGTTGATTTTGAAAGAGAATCGTTCCAAACGTCAAAAAGGTAATCCTGAACAACTACTGCCTGGTGATACCGTGATGAATACTCCAATGACAAATACACTGAGGCAGCCTTTGCTCGATTTGACCGCATCGTTTAATAACATTAATAACAACGCTCAAACAACTGGAACGCCTGTTGTCTTAAGTGCACGTTTCGAAGGTTCAGAACCTAGCATATCAAGACACCAATTTAATACAAATTTCAGGTCCTGCTAGCTGGAAACTTTGGGAAGAAATCTATTTTCCAATTTTGCATCCAGTTCTAATACGAAGGAAAATGATGTACTTTTTCCTTCCTCTAATGTTGAACTGTCGCCTGAACAAGAAAACATTGTCATTGAGGCTGGAAGTTCGTCGAATATATCCACGTTAGTTTCTTCTATTGACTTCTTTTGAACAACTTTAATTATTTAGTAAACATAGTTGATGAGCCAAACTCAAATGGGAGGTAGTGTCCCAGTTCACATTAACTTGTGTGTCAAGTAAATCTTGATCCAAATAACTCAAGTTTCGTATAGCAGACGTTATCCTCTAGAAACTGTGATATAGGCTGGATACATATATAACCATTTAACCATTTACTAAGCTTTTTACATATATAACCATTTACTAAGCTTTTACATATATAGCAATTATTATACATACTTTTGATATAGCAATTCATGGCTTTAATTCTCAACAGAGCTACAGCAACTAACAGACCAGGTCGGGGTAGGCCCAAGAATCAATATGGAATCCCAAATATGGCAAGGAACTTGACCAGACAGTTTGCTATACCAGCAGCCGATTGTAATGCCACGCCGAATCTGTATCTCGGGACGAACACACAAAATAGGTACAACAATGCCACTGCCCTGAGCAACATTTTTTTATTTTATCAGGAGTCCAAATGTGATTATAGAATTAATTGACTACATTATTATAATAGTTTTGTGGTATATAGTTTTATAGGACCATTTTTAAGTGATACTGTAGTGTAAGAAAAATTGGACCATTTTTATAAGATCTCCTATTTTTCTATAACTCTGTCTGACTTAAAAATGAATTACTGTTATGATCGATATTGTAAAAATAATAAAGTACAACGGAATGACGAACACACTAAATAGAGACAACAATGTCACTGCCCTGATTTGATGAAGTTCCAACATCGTAAAAAATAAATGTTGCAGGGCTTTTTTTTGTGTCTCTATTATAGTTTTCGTGTTTTTCTGTATGTGTGTGTTAGCTGGAGATTTCGTTTAAGAAGTTGATCTTCGAAGGTTTTAAGTTCGAAGAATGATGGTTACTGATGACCATCTTCGAAGATTTAAAAAATGGCTACTGATGGCCATGCTTCAAGAAAAAGTCTAAGTTGAAACGAAGGAGAGAAGTATCGAAGCTAACACGGAAGATATCTTTGCCAAGACTTAGACATTTCGCGGAAAATTACATAAAGTACTGAAGCTTAATGTATTTCCGTAACATTTTCGAATATAACTATATGGCCACATGTCGAAAAGGGCTTGAGCGGGAAGATTTGAATTGCGAAACGGTTTATGTAACTGCACATAGACAGATGGCATCCCCAGAGTTCTCGTGGATAACGTGGCATTAGATTATTGTATGACCGTTAGGGTCAAATTTAGTATAAATAGGAGTCTTAATGATAGGATTTCGTGTGTTCATTTTGTACAAATCACTCACATATCGCTCAAGTATCAAGTGTTAAGAGAAAGAGTTCGCTGAGAAATGTACGTATGACACCACCAATTTGAATACATGTGTATTTACTTTTATCGAATATCTTTTCGTTTTTCTTTACTTTCCTTGTTTAAACTTTTACTTTCGAAGTCATTTAGTTTCATGCACATTACTTTCCTGCAATTTATATTCTTGCGACTTACATTCTTGCATGTTAATTTTCTTGCAATTTACATTCTCGCAATTTACATGTTTTCTTATTACGATTTATGCGTCGAAGTTACACTAACTCATATAACCAGCATTATCTCGAATGATTAGTCATTTGAACATAAATTTCTCGAAATCAAAACAAACAGGTATGAACCAAATCACATCAATAAACCTTTCGTTTGACCATGTCCTAGGATCAATCTAGTCGATCCTGCGAGTAACCAAATCATATTTATTATAGTTTGGAGGACTAGCGGTTGTTTACCGGAAATCACCGTAAACAAATTGGCACGCCCAGTGGGACTGTGTCAAACTAAGTGTTATTAATTGATTGTTTTGTTTTGTCTAGAAATTGTCAAGACCTTGTATGAACCTTAGGAACGGTAAATTAACCAACAATGCAAATCCAGTTCCTAAACGAAGGTACAACAAGAAAATGGTCGTAGCGGCCAGTGCAGGGGGCGAAGAAGATCCCCAACAAGGATCAGGAACAGTAGCGCCAAACGCGACGAATGTTTCGACTTCCACTCAAGGAGCGCAGGCCATACCGGTTTCGACAAGATCTGAACCAGCGGGTAGTTCGCAAGCCATGATTGAAAATACTTCCACATCAACTGGGACTATCCCAATGTCAGTATCGACCACCGCTCCTCCGTTTGCAAGCACAAGCGAGATACCACCCGTATCGACGAACGCTGCAAATTATTTATCTACCCCAGGACCATCATTCGCTGTAGATGGTTGGAGACAAAATATGCCATACGGGATGCCATATTCATACATGGCAGGACTACGAGGAACAGGGCCTACATACACTACAGCCAACCCAACGGCGTTTTCACCAAACATGGGTTCAGTAGGTCGAAGCGCACACAATACTGGTTTGTCGGCTCAGATTCCCCCTATGACCACTAGTACTCAAGCAGCATTTCGACAAGAAATGGATGCAAGTAACCAGGATATGGTAGGACTCCTTGCTAGAGAGTTAGGAACAATCTTTAATCCAATAGCAGCAAGCATTACTAGGTCTAGCCAGGATAGTGCAGAAACATACCAAAGGTTATCTTCGCAATTGGGACGGATGGCAGATTTTTTAGGAGTCCCACAAAATAGACGAAGGAATAACCAGTCAACCTACCAAGAAGAGGATCCAATTGTCGAACCAATCCGAAACATAGTACCCCCACCAAGGCCAAATCCAGTCGCACAGAATCCAGCGGTCGAATTGGGAACCCAAATCGAAACGACGGAGACTGGCCAACAAGCTATTCCTCGACAACAGCCCAGACTAGTTATGGTAGGGAGAGACGAACATCCTGACGAAGTTGTCCACAGAGTCAGGAGAAATGATTTGGCAACAG